>NC_084616.1:19529668-19572168 GCF_033978795.1 Nerophis ophidion | reverse complement strand
TACCCAAACATTAAATAAAGTGGCTGGACAGGACAGATTCAGTGAAAAAAAAAAAAAATATATATATATATATATATATATATTTTTTATTTTTTTTAGTTGTAAAAATTGTTTAAACAAGAAAAATATTATATATATATACATACATATATTTATATATATATATATATATTTTTTAAATTGTTTTTAATCGATAAAAAAAATAGTAAAAATAGTTATATATATATATATATATATATATATATATATATATATATATATATATATATATATATATATATTTTTTTTTAAATGTATTTATTTATTTTTTCTTTTTTTTTTTTTTTAGTTCGGGATAGCTCGGTTGGTAGAGCGGCCGTGCCAGCAACTTGAGGGTTGCAGGTTCGATCCCCGCTTCCGCCATCCTAGTCAATGCTGTTGTGTCCTTGGGCAAGACACTTCACCCACCTGCTCCCATTGCCACCCACACTGGTTTAATTGTAACTCAAATATTGGATTTCACTATGTAAAAGCGCTTTGTGTTACTAGAGGAAAAAGCGCTATATAAATATAATTCACTTCACAATTCACTTCATATCGTGATTCATCCGAAAAACCATGTATTTTGACAACCCTATTTTTGTACTATATAAGTGATAAAACCTTTTCAAAAGAGATTACGCACTCTCCCTTGGCTGCTGACGTATAAATTGGCCTAAAAAGATAAAAAAACATAAAAATCCTAACTATTCCAGTATTTCCCCTACATTTAATAGACTGTGGCACCCTGCTGCAGCAAAAGAAAAGCCGCCACAACTTAAAAATATGTGGGTTTTTTTAAGTGAAAATAACCTAAAGTGATATAATGAATGAATTGATTGATATTTGTACACTATAGACTTGTGATGCATGGACAATTCATCCACCGAAAAAAATCGTTGTTTCCTATCTGATTTGAGATAGGAGTGTTCTGAGTTACAAGCTACTTCAGGTAACCACGTAAACTTGTAAGTCGAGGTAGTACTCTACTTTAAAAATAAATTTTGATAGTTTTACACTGTTATCCTGTGTTTTTTCCTGATTATGATTGTAATTCAAACATGTACAGTTAATACATGTGATCGGTATCGAAATCAGCATCATAAAACTCTTGTCGGAGCATCCTTCATATTTACTGTTAATTAAAAACTTGACACCGACATGTGAAAGTACATGGGGAATACCAAAAGGCAGTAAAAGTAGAGTATAAGTACACACAGTGTGTATATTGTTGTCAGAGAGCGTGCTCACCTGATGGCGTGGCTGTTGCCGAGGAAACCGAAGTTGGCGTCTCAAGGCTCACTTTCCTCTTTGCTTCCATCACTGGATTCTCAAACTGAGTCTTCTGGTTGATGTGACTGCAAAATAGTACTATTATTAGTAATAATAATACTATACTTCACTTTGCATGTAATCAGTTACTAGGCATATAATTAGTTACTTTGCATATAATAAGTTACTTAGCATGGGATAAGTTACTGAGCATGGAATATGTTACTTAGCATGGGATAAGTTACTTGGCATGTAATAAGTTACATTGCATGTAATTAGTTACATTGCATGTAATCAGTAATTTTGCATGCAATAAGTAATTTGTTTGTAATTAGTTAATTTGCATGTGATTAGTTACTTTGCATGTAATAAAGTACTTTACATGTGAAAAGTTACTTTGCATGTAACAAGTTACTTTGCATGTGATAAGTCACTTTGCATGTGATAAGTTACTTTGCATGTGATAAGTTAGATTGCATGTAATTAGTTACATTGCATGTAATCAGTAATTTTGCATGCAATAAGTAATTTTGCATGTAATTAGTTACTTTGCATGTGATAAGTCACTTTGTATGTGATAAGTTACTTTGCATGGGATACGTTACTTTGCATGTGATAAGTTACTTTGCATGTGATAAGTTAGATTGCATGGAATTGGTTACAATGTATATAATCAGTAATTTTGTATGCAATAAGTCATTTTGCATGTAATTAGTTAATTTGCATGTGATAAGTTACTTTGTATGTGATAAGTTACTTTGCATTTGATAAGTCACTTTGCATGTAATAATTCACTTTGCATGTGATAATGTTTACTTTGCATGTGATGAGTTACTTATCATGTGATAAGTTACTTTGCATGTACTAAGTTACTTTGCCTGTAATAAGTGACTTTGCATGTAATAAGTTACTTTGCATGTAATAAGTTACTTTTCATGTGAGAAGTTATTTTGCATGTAATGAGTTACTTTGCATATAATAAGTCACTTTGCATGTAAAAAGTCACTTAAGATTTGATAAGTTACTTTGCATGTGATAAATTACTTTGCATGTAATAAATTACTTTGCATGTTATAAGTTACTTTGCATGTAATATTTACTTTGCATGTAATAAGTTACTTTGCATGTGAAAAGTTACTTTGCATGTAACAAGTTACTTTGCATGTGATAAGTCACTTTGCATGTGATAAGTTACTTTGCATGTGATAAGTTACTTTGCATGTGATAAGTTAATTTGCATGTAATTAGTTACATTGCATGTAATCAGTAATTTTGCATGCAATAAGTAATTTTGCATGTAATTAGTTAATTTGCATGTGATACGTTACTTTATATGTGATAAGTTACTTTGCATGTGATAAGTCACTTTGCATGTAATAATTCACTTTGCATGTGGTAAGTCATTTTGCATGTGATGAGTTACTTAGCATGTAATAAGTTACTTTGCATGGAATAAGTTAATTTGCCTGTAATAAGTTACTTTGCCATTGATAAGTTAATTTGCATGTAATAAGTTAATTTGCATGTAATAAGTTACTTTTCTTGTGAGAAGTTATTTTGCATGTAATTAGTTACTTTGCATATAATAAGTCACTTTGCATGTAAAAAGTCACTTAAGATGTGATAAGTTACTTTGCATGTGATAAATTACTTTGTATGTAATAAATTACTTTGCATGTGATAAGTTACTTTGCATGTAATATTTACTTTGCATGTAATAAGTTACTTTGCATGTATTTAGTCACTTTGCATGTAATAAGTTACTTTGCATGTGATAAGTGACTTTGCATGGTATTAGTGACTTTGCATGAAATAAGTTACTTTGCATGTAAAAAGTTACTTTGCACGTAAAAGGTTACTTTGCATGTGAGAAGTTACTTTGCATGTAATGAGTTACTTAGCATATAATAAGTCACTTTGCATGTAAAAAGTCACTTCAGATGTGATAAATTACTTTGTATGTGATAAATTACTTTGCATGTAATAAGTTACTTTGCATGTGATAAATTACTTTGCATGTATTAGTTACTTTGCATGTAATAAATTACTTTGCATGCATTGTTACTTTGCATGTGGTAAGTTACTTTGCATGCAATATTTACATTGCATGTAATAAGTTACTTTGCATGTATTAAGTCACTTTGCATGTAATATGTAATTTTGCATGGTAATTAGTTACTTTGAATGTAATGAGTCACTTTGCATGTGATAAGTTACTTTGCATGTGGTAAGTTACTTTGCATGTGATAAGTTAATTTTTATGTAAAAAGTTACTTTGCATGTAATAAGTCACCTTGCATGTAATAAGTTACTTTGCATGTGATAAGTTACTGTATGGTGTCAATAGCATATTTGAAGTTGATTTGTGACTTTTACCACATATTATCACAAGTACATAATAATTTAAATTTGTCCCAGGTGTGTTGCCGCAGAGAGGAAGTCGTTTTTGCCAATTATTTGAATGTGCAAGTCTTGTCCTTTTTTAAGTCTTATAAAGTGGTTGTACTCTTAAGCATTGTACCGTAATATTCCAGACTATGAGCCGCTATTTTTTTCCCTACACTTTGAACCCTCTGGCTCATAAAACGGAGTGACTAATTTATGGATTTTTCTTCGCTGACAGCCATGATAAAAATGATTTTATATTTAAAAAAATAATTATAAAATAAAAAAGCAAAAACTCTAAGAGGATGTTTTTCCATTTAGTGCTTTCAACAACTGGAAGTACAAGTGCCAAGCAAAGTTTGTAAGTTTTACAACTAAAACAATTCTTACTTCCTAAACCGTCCCATGTGTGACGTTTACAGGAATGTTTTCATGCATGTGTACGTGTAATCAAGCGAGCATCGTTAGCATTAGCTAATATGCTAACACGTTTGCGATTGTCTGTGTTAGCATTATTAACTTACAATGGCGTTTTTTTTGTTGTTGTTTCATTTTCACAAATTCCTCAGTAAATTCACCAAACGTCACCGTGGAGTTATCGAGTTTGTTTAGCTGATTGGAGAGCTAAGTTGCGCAGCTAGTGTGTCCATGACCAGGACTTCTGTTTTGTCTAATCAGCCATTTTACTGCCCAGTTACAGACACCGTTTGGAAACAATTAAGGTATGTAAATAAACATTTCCAGAATATTTATGTGTAAATAACTCATTTCAAAACATATACATATGCAGATAATATATGGAAATATATGTATTTCTTAAAATACAGGCCTCAAAATGAGACTAAAACCAATCAGAGTGCAAGCAATCACGTTCGGACGATGATGTGATATCACATGAAGGAGCAGACAATATCGGCGATACGGGAGATGCGGCCTCTCGCTGACCCTCTTGCATAAACAAACCCACTCATGGCGTCTTTGTCCGCAGACATGGCAGCAACACGAAACATTGAGCTCTCTTTGTTTCCCATCGGGGGCAACAACACTTTGAATTAATTGCCTGTTGGCTTTGCTGCATTGAGGGGCTGTGGGAAAACACAGTACTGACCCGTGGCAGTGGTGTTTAGGGGCAAGCATTGAATATGCGGCCTCCTTTCTGATTGGTCACTTTAATCTTGATGTGTTTTGATACAACTTTTTCATGATACTGATATAGAAGCCTTGAGTATTGGCCGATACAGATATCGATTTGGTATGATGTCAGCGGGAATCATACATAATTGTATTATTTAGTAGTGTGGAATATGAGAAACGGTTTGGTCAAGGAAAATTTATAAAAAACACTAACCTATTTATTAATGACCGTCCGGGATGGACTTACGCTATTTTTAAGTTGAAGTGGAGTGGTCATTTGTTTTAATTTTACTAACACCTTAATTTAAGGTCATTAAGTTGAATGATGCCGACATGTTTGTTACTGGATAATTTCTAATATGCCTTGGAGACCTTATATGTGTAAGTAATGTGCTATTGTGTGCTTAGCTGTTGTGTAGCTGCTAGCTCCGAGTAGGTCGTAGCTTTTGTAAATGACTTTAGTAAAGTAGAAGAAAATGTGTGTTTATTGGAGGACATTTAGATGTTAACTGACTGTCTAGATTGTCACAAATAAACACTCTGCTTGTATTGCACATGATATCACACACAAGTAAACACTCTGCAGGGCTGCTTGTATCGCACATGATATCACCCGCAAGTAAATATGCTGCAGGATTGCTTGTATCAAAAATGAAATCACACACAAGTAAACACTCTGCAGGACTGCTTGTATCGCACATGATATCACACACAAGTAAACACTCTGCAGGATTGCTTGTATCGCACATGATATCACACACAAGTAAACACTCTGCAGGACTGATTGTATCGCACATGATATCACACACAAGTAAACACTCTGAAGGAATGCTTGTATCACACATGATATCACACACAAGTAAACTATCTGCAGTACTGCTTGTATCGCACATGATCTCACACGCAAGTAAACACTGCAGGACTGCTTGTATCGCACATGATATCACACACAACTAAACACTCTGGAAGACTCCTTCTATCAAACATGATATCACACACAAGTAAACATGCTGCAGGACTGCTTGTATCGCACATGATATCCCACACAAGGAAACAGGCTGCAGGACTGCTTTTATTGCACATTGTATCACACACAACTAAACACTCTGCAGGACTGCTTGTATCCCACACGATATCACACGCAAGTAAACACTCTGCAGACCTGCTTGTATCACATATGGTATCACACACAAGTAAACACGCTGCAAGACTGCTTGTATCGCATATGATATCACACACAACTAAACACTCTGAAGGAATGATTGTATCGCACATGATATCACACACAAATAAACACGCTACAGGACTGATTGAATCGCAAATGACATCACACAAAAATAAGCACACTGCAGGACTGTTTGTATCACACATGACATCACACACGAGTAAACTATCTGCAGGACTGCTTGTATCGCACATGATCTCACACGCAAGTTAACACTCTGCAGGACTCATTGTATCGCACATGATATCAGACAACTAAACACTCTGCAAGACTCCTTGTATCGCACATAATATCACACACAAGTAAACACAATGCAGGACTGCTTGTATCGCACATGATATCCCAGACAGGGAAACAGGCTGCAGGACTGCTTTTATTGCACATTGTATCACACACAAGTAAGCACTCTGCAGGACTGCTTGTATCACATATGATATCACACGCAAGTAAACACGCTGCAGGACTGCTTGTATCGCACATGATATGGGGCGGCATGGCGTAGTGGGTAGAGCGGCCGTGCCAGAAACCTGAGGGTCGCAGGTTCGCTTCCCACCTATGGACATCAAAAGTCGCTGCCGTTGTGTCCTTGGGCAGGACACTTCACCCTTTGCCCCCGGTGCCGCTCACACCGGTGAATGAATGATGAATGAATGAATGAATGATTGGTGGTGGTCGGAGGGGCCGTAGGCGCAAACTGTCAGCCACGCTTCCGTCAGTCTACCCCAGGGCAGCTGTGGCTACAGATGTAGCTTACCACCACCAGGTGTGAATGAATGATGGGTTCCCACTTCTCTGTGAGCGCTTTGAGTATATAACAATAGAAAAGCACGATATAAATCTAATCCATTATTATTATTATTATTATTGATATCAGACAGAAGTCAACACGCTGCAGGACTGCTCGTATCGCACATGATGTCACACACGAGTAAACACTCTGAAAGACTCTTTGTATCATTGCACATGATACCACACACAAGTAAACACTCTGCAGGACTGCTCGTATCGCACGTGATATCACATGCAAGTAAACACTCTGCAGGACTGCTTGTATCGCACATGATATCACACGCAAGTAAACACTCTGAAGGAATGCTTGCATCGCAGATGATATCACACATTGCACATTCATCTTTTTGCTGATACTGGATCAGGTGCTGTTCAGTGTGTACTCACTCCACGTAGTAGGTGCCGTACTGCGGGTCCTGGATCCTCTCCCAGCCGTAAGGCAACTCTGTGGGAAAGGAAAGAGAAGAGAACGTCACGAGCAAATAATTTCTTGCGTTCTTCTCCACAAAAGAAGGATCATTTCGTTCGCCTTCAGACGAGAGAGAAATGCTGAGTTGTTGCACCGCCAGAAAACTAATATTCTTCTTTCCTCAAGTGTACACGTGAGCGCCATGTCAAGATGCTGCACTCATGCATTCTCTGCAGAGCCACGACATGACATATACAATAAGTGATATGAGTTTGGCGTGGCGATACAGCTTTTAATACCGTGGTGATATCGTGATAATGCAGGTCGACATTACAGCTGTGTCCTGTCTGACAGCAACACGCTATCGAACGCGTCCTTAACGTAATGTAGCATCCTCGCTAGCGGCTAACGGCAAAGTCAGCAATCCCCGACCAAATGGCGGCAAATAAAGTTTCTTACAAGTAGCATTATCACTGGAGGACTAGTGAAACATGCTGCACTACACACCATAGGAGGATACAATAAGCCGTGCTAACAGCTGAGCTAGAGCTCTTGAATGCAAATAGGGGGAAGGTGGAACGATACACATATCGACTGTAATGATACCAAGTAGAGTATCAGTATATGGCCGATAAAATATTGATTAGATCTATATTTTACTATAATTTTTTTTATGTGTTTTTTATTATTGATTACAAACTAAAAAAATGTTAAATACTGGACACAGTATGACTTTAAGGGGAAAAAAATAAAATATTTAATTTAGAGCCAATTTTTTTGCACCTTTGACTTTATTTCCACAAAAATATTGTATGTTGTGAAAATGAATAAGGAAACAAATCAAATATTTCATTGATAATTTTACACCGCCATCTTGTTTTCATGACCGATTATAACTGTGCTGAAAAATGTAATCATATCATGATATGGAAAATGTGAAGTATCGGTATCGGCATGGGTAAGACCGATACTGCCCCTGTAACGACTTGGCATCGGATCCATACCCAAATGTGTAGTGTCGACCAAAACTTCAAAGAAGAGAAGAATAAGTGAGTTTTACATTTGAACAGAAGTGTAGAGAGAACATGATACTTCCTGTTAAAACAGGAAATAAGCAGATATTAACAGGAAATGAGCATGAATCATTGTTTTGATAAAATAATATAACTGGAAATGATGCAAAATGTTACTGCATTTGCAGCAGCTAATATAAAAAAACCTTTGTAACTTTTTAAAAATATTTTTTCAATCATTTATATGACACATATATAGTGTATATATATATATATATATATATATATATATATATATATGATATTATTATTATTGTAGGGTAATATATTATAGTATATTGTGAGCAGAAGGCTGCATATCGAATATGATATCGATTTTAGGACTTATAACTAGGGCTGGGCGATATGGCTGAAAACTGTATGATTATATAAGTGTTTGATAGCAGTTTATACCGAATAATTATTATTATTTTTAGGACCAAAGTGCGAGTATGAAACCTGACTGAAAGGGTTCACAAAGATAGTTGGACTCGAAGTTTTTATTAAGCTGCTGTGCAACAATGATTTTTGAGAATTTTAGAGATAAAGGGGAGGTGCCACAACAGGAGGTCAGAATACAGTTTATGTCTTTTAAGTGGCGGATGAATAAATGAAAGCATGTAACCATAAATAACTTTCCCGCAGGTTTAGGGAAACAGCTGTGCTCTAAAGGGTGAGCTAGAAGGCGTGGTGTTAGCGGTCTTGGCTCGCATCATTTAAATATCTTGCTTGCTCGGCAGTTTTGGAAGCATCATGAAAAAAGTCACATGTGTAATGATATCTCACCTCCTTCCTCGCATTTCTCGGCAGCCTTGGCCTTCTTGGCGAGTCGCGGGTCCAACCAGGTGGTGGTTTTGCTGTTGTGGCTGCAACCAAAATTAGACTTTGTTCAAATCTTTACAAAGATAACCGGACCGTTTAGCTATTACTAGCAACACATTTCGGACAAAAATTAAAGAAGATGATCGCAAATATAACACTTGGATTCAAACCAATGTTGACGTACAAAACCCAAAACCAGTGAAGTTGGCACGTTGTGTAAAAGGTAAATAAAAACAGAATACTATAATTTGCAAATACTTTTCAACTTATATTCAATTAAATAGACTGTAAATACAAGATATTTAATGTTCCAACTGGAAAATGTTATTTTTTGCAAATAATAGCTCATTTGGAATTTGATGCCTGCAACATGTTTAAAAAAAGCTGGCACAAGTGGCAAAAAAGACTGAGAAAGTTAAGGAATGCTCGTCAAACGCTTATTTGGAACATCCCACAGGTGAACAGGCTAATTGGGGCGAGAGTCACCTCTTTGTCAACAAATGCGTGAGCAAATTGTCCAACAGTTTAAGAACAACATTTCTCAATGAGCTATTGCAAAGGATTTAGGGATTTTACCATCTACGGTCCGTAACTCCTCTCTGAGCTGCCACCTTACCGTGGTAGAGGAGTTTGAGTGTCCCAATGATCCTAGGAGCTATGTTGTCTGGGGGCTTTATGCCCCCTGGTAGGGTCTCCCAAGGCAAACTGGTCCTAGGTGAGGGACCAGACAAAGAGCAGCTCGAAAACCTCTATGAAAAGTAAAAACAAAGGACCCAGATTTCCCTCGCCCGGACGCGCGTCACCGGGGCCCCCCTCTGGAGCCAGGCCCGGAGGTGGGGCACGATGGCGAGCGCCTGGTGGCCGGGCCTGTACCCATGGGGCCCGGCCGGGCACAGCCCGAAGAGGCAACGTGGGTCCCCCCTCCAATGGGCTCACCACCCATAGCAGGGGCCATAGAGGTCGGGTGCAATGTGAGCTGGGCGGCAGCCGAAGGCAGGGCACCACTTCTCTTGAAAGGGGCTGGACTCTCTTTCACTCTGGCGTGGCCGGCAGTGAGAGGCGACGGGCTGGGGTGGCAATTCTGGTTGCCCCCCGGCTTAAAGCCTGCACGTTGGAGTTCAACCCAGTGGACGAAAGGGTAGCCTCCCTCCGCCTTCGGGTGGGGGGACGGGTCCTGACTGTTGTTTGTGCTTACGCACCAAACAACAGTTCAGAGTACCCACCCTTTTTGGGTACACTCGAGGGAGTACTGGAGAGTGCTCCCCCGGGTGATTCCCTTGTCATACTGGGGGACTTCAACGCTCATGTTGGTAACGACAGTGAAACCTGGAGAGGCGTGATTGGGAAGAATGGTCGCCCGGATCTAAACCCGAGTGGTGTTTTGTTATTGGACTTTGGTGCTCGTCACAGTTTGTCCATTACAAACACCATGTTCAAACTTAAGGGTGTCCATATGTGCACTTGGCACCAGGACACCCTAGGCCGCAGTTCCATGATCGACTTTGTAGTTGTGTCATCGGATTTGCGGCCTCATGTTTTGGACACTCGGGTAAAGAGAGGGGCGGAGCTTTCTACCGATCACCACCTGGTGGTGAGTTGGCTGCGATGGTGGGGGAGGATGCCGGACAGACCTGGCAGGCCCAAACGCATTGTGAGGGTTTGCTGGGAACGTCTGGCAGAGTCTCCTGTCAGAGAAAGTTTCAATTCCCACCTCCGGAGAAACTTTGAACATGTCACGAGGGAGGTGCTGGACATTGAGTCCGAGTGGACCATGTTTCGCACCTCTATTGTCGAGGCGGCTGATCGGAGCTGTGGCCGCAAGGTAGTTGGTGCTTGTCGTGGCGGTAATCCTAGAACCCGCTGGTGGACACCAGCGGTGAGGGATGCCGTCAAGCTGAAGAAGGAGTCCTACCGGGTTCTTTTGGCTCATAGGACTCCAGAGGCAGTGGACAGGTACCGACAGGCCAAGCGGTGTGCAGCTTCAGTGGTCACAGAGGCAAAAACTCGGACATGGGAAGAGTTTGGGGAAGCCATGGAAAATGACTTCCGGATGGCTTCGAAGCGATTCTGGACCACCATCCGCCGCCTCAGGAAGGGGAAGCAGTGCACTGTCAACACCGTGTATGGTGCGGATGGTGTTCTGCTGACCTCAACTGCGGATGTTGTGGATAGGTGGAAGGAATACTTTGAAGACCTCCTCAATCCCACCAACACGTCTTCCTATGAGGAAGCAGTGCCTGGGGAATCTGTGGTGGACTCTCCTATTTCTGGGGCTGAGGTTGCTGAGGTAGTTAAAAAGCTCCTCGGTGGCAAGGCCCCGGGGGTGGATGAGATCCGCCCGGAGTTCCTTAAGGCTCTGGATGCTGTGGGGCTGTCTTGGTTGACAAGACTCTGCAGCATCGCGTGGACATCGGGGGCGGTACCTCTGGATTGGCAGACCGGGGTGGTGGTCCCTCTCTTTAAGAAGGGGGACCGGAGGGTGTGTTCCAACTATCGTGGGATCACACTCCTCAGCCTTCCCGGTAAGGTTTATTCAGGTGTACTGGAGAGGAGGCTACGCCGGATAGTCGAACCTCGGATTCAGGAGGAACACTGTGGTTTTCGTCCTGGTCGTGGAACTGTGGACCAGCTCTATACTCTCGGCAGGGTTCTTGAGGGTGTATGGGAGTTTGCCCAACCAGTCTACATGTTCTTTGTGGACTTGGAGAAGGCATTCGACCGTGTCCCTCGGGAAGTCCTGTGGGGAGTGCTCAGAGAGTATGGGGTATCGGACTGTCTTATTATGGCAGTCCGATCCCTGTACGATCAGTGTCAGAGCTTGGTCCGCATTGCTGGCAGAAAGTCGGACACGTTTCCAGTGAGGGTTGGACTCCGCCAAGGCTGTCCTTTGTCACCGATTCTGTTCATAACTTTTATGGACAGAATTTCTAGGCGCAGTCAAGGCATTGAGGGGTTCCGGTTTGGTGGCCGCGGGATTAGGTCTCTGCTTTTTGCAGACGATGTGGTCCTGTTGGCTTCATCTGGCCGGGATCTTCAGCTCTCACTGGATCGGTTCGCAGCCGAGTGTGAAGCGGCCGGAATGAGAATCAGCAACTCCAAATCCGAGTCCATGGTTCTCTCCCGGAAAAGGGTGGAGTGCCATCTCCGGGTTGGGGAGGAGACCCGAGTGGAGGAGTTCAAGTACCTAGGAGTCTTGTTCACGAGTGGGGGAAGAGTGGATCGTGAGATCGACAGGCGGATCGGTGCGGCGTCTTCAGTAATGCGGACGTTGTACCGATCTGTTGTGGTGAAGAAGGAGCTGAGCCGGAAGGCAAAGCTCTCAATTTACCGGTCGATCTACGTTCCCATCCTCACCTATGGTCATGAGCTTTGGGTCATGACCGAAAGGATAAGATCACCGGTACAAGCGGCCGAAATGAGTTTCCTCCGCCGTGTGGCGGGGCTCTCCCTTAGAGATAGGGTGAGAAGCTCTGTCATCCGGGAGGAACTCAAAGTAAAGCCGCTGCTCCTCCACATGGAGAGGAGCCAGATGAGGTGGTTCGGGCATCTGGTCAGGATGCCACCCGAACGCCTCCCGAGGGAGGTGTTTAGGGCACGTCCAACCGGTAGGAGGCCTCGGGGAAGACCCAGGACACGTTGGGAAGACTATGTCTCCCGGCTGGCCTGGGAACGCCTCGGGATCCCCCGGGAAGAGCTAGACGAAGTGGCTGGGGAGAGGGAAGTCTGGGCTTCCCTGCTTAGGCTGCTGCCCCCGCGACCCGACCTCGGATAAGCGGAAGAAGATGGATGGATGGATGGGCTTAGAGAATCTGGAGAAATCACTGCACGTAAGCGGCAAAGCCGAAAACCAAAATTGAATGTCTGTGACCTTCGATCACTCGGGCTTTACTGCATCAAAAACCGACAACAGTGTGTAAAGGATATCACCACATGGGCTCAGGACCACATCAGAAAACCACTGTCAGTAACAATAGTTAGTCGCTACATCTGCAAGTGCAAGTTAAAACTCTACTATGGGACGGCGTGGACACCTAGTACCAACCTCGTCACGTCCGTTGTGTCCTGAGCAAGACACGTCACCCTTGCTCCTGATGGGTGCTGGTTGGCGCCTTGCACGCTAGCTCCCTCCATCAGTGTGTGAATGTGTGTGTGAATG
The DNA here is from genome assembly GCF_033978795.1 of Nerophis ophidion. NCBI lineage: Eukaryota > Metazoa > Chordata > Actinopteri > Syngnathiformes > Syngnathidae > Nerophis > Nerophis ophidion. The sequence continues at coordinate 19,558,906 of NC_084616.1, read as the reverse complement.
GGTAAATGTGGAACTAGTGTCAAAGCGCTTTGAGTACCTTAAAGGTAGAAAAGCGCTATACAAGTACAACCCATGTATTTATTTATTTACTATGCAAAGCAAAAGCCATTTATCAACAACACCCAGAAACGCCGCCGGCTCCGCTGAGCCCGAGCTCAACTAAGATGGACTGATGCAAAGTGGGAAAGTGTTCTGTGGTCTGACGAGTCCACTTTTCAAATTGTTTTTGGAAACTGTGACGTCGTGTCCTCCGGAAAACAAAGAGGAAAAGAACCATCCGGATTGTTCTAGGCGCAAAGTTGAAAACTCAGCATCTGTGATGATATGGGGGTGCATTAGTGCCCAAGACATGGGTAACTTACACATCTGTGAAGGCACCATTAATGCTGAAAAGTACATACAGGTTTTGGAGCAACATATGTTGCCATCCAAGCAACGTTATCATGGATGCCCCTGCTTATTACAGCAAGACAATGCCAAACCAGTGTGGCTTCATAGTAAAAGTGTGCGGGTACTAGACTGGCCTGCCTGCAGTCCAGACCTGTCTCCCATTGAAAATGTGTGGCGCATTAAGAAGCGTTAAATACCACAACGGAGACTGTTGAAAAACTTAAGCTGTATATCAAGCAAAAATGGGAAATAATTCCACCTGAAAAGCTTCAAAAATGTGTCTCCTCAGTTCCCAAATGTTTACTGAGTGTTGTTAAAAGGAAAGGCCATGTAACACAGTGGTAAACATGCACATGTGAAAACTTTTTTGCAACATGTTGCTGGCATTAAATTCTAAGTTAATGATTATTTGCAACAACAAAAAAAAAGAAGCTTCTCAGTGTGAACATTAAATATCTTGCCTTTGCAGTCTATTTAATTGAATATAAATTGAAAAGGATTTGCAAATCATTGTAGTCTGTTTTTATTTTGCACACCTCTTATATTCTTAAAAACTATAACTAAAAGGTCCTAAACACTTTTTATCCGCTCCTGCCCATGACAATATTACATTTATTATTAATAATTCATAATTGACAGCAATTAATTTACTACAGTCAGGCCTGGAATATGAAAGTTTATTTGTGTCTTTGTTGGGAAATATTTTTTGGGCCAGTTAATTTTTTGTGTTTGAATTTTAAGAAATGAATTTGATTGACTTCAAATAATACGGCCAATTTCATTAAATAGAAATAAAAAAATTCAGTTTGTTAAAATACAAAAAATATGATTATAAACACCCTTTGCTTCAAAACTGAAGACCCACACATTTGAATTATTTTGCACTACATTTTTTTACACTGAATACTGAATTTGTTTTATATTTCATTTTCATACACTGAATTATTTTGCACTGAATTTGTTTTATATATATTTTTTACAGTGAATTATTTTGCACTTAATTTTTAATGCAGCTGAGATAGGCTCCAGCACACCCCGTCACCCCAAAAAGGGAGAAGCGGTAGAAAATGGATGGATGGTTGGATTCATTTTTATACACTAATACTGATTTTTTTTATATTTAATTTTTATACACTAAATTATTTTGCACTGAATTTTCAATGCAGCTGAGATAGGCTCCAGCACCCCCCGCCACACCAAAAAGGGACAAGCAGTAGAAAATGGATGGATGGATTAATTTCTATACACTGAATACTGAATTTGTTTGGATTACATTTTTTTACAGTGAATTATTTTTGCACTGAATTTTTATCCACTGAATACTGAATTCGTTGTTATATTTAATTTTTAGACCTTGAATTATTTAGCACTGAATTTTTGTCCTTTGAATACTTAATTATTATTTTTGGATTTAATTTTTATTCATTTAATTATTTTGCATTGAATTTTTAGACACTGAATACTAAATTTGGTTTATTTAATTTTTTTATACACAGAATTATTTTGCACCAAATTTTTGAAACAAGAATTGTTATTGATCAGGAATTGGCGTAATAATTATTGATCAGGCAATAGAAGAATGGTTATTGATCAGGAAATAGAACAATTGTTATTGATCAGGCAGTCAAATAATTGTTATTGATCAGGCAATAGAATAATTGTTATTGATCAGGAATTACAATAATTGTTATTGATCAGGCAAAATAAGAATTGTTATTGACCAGGCAATAGAATAATTGTTATTGATCAGGAATTACAATAATTGTTATTGATCAGGCAAAATAAGAATTGTTATTAATCAGGCAATAGAATAATTGTTATTGATCAGGAATTACAATATTGTTATTGATCAGGTAAAATATGAATTGTTATTGATCAGGAATTAGAATAATTGTTATTGATCAGGCAATAAAATACGTGTTATTGATCAGGCAGCAGAATAACTGTTATTGATCAGGCAGTGGAATAATTGTTATTGATCAGGCAGTAGACAAATTGTTAACGATCAGGAAATAGAAGAATTGTTATTGATCAGGCAGTCAAATAATTTTTATAGATCAATAAATAAAATAATTGTTATTGTTCAAGAATTGGAAGAATTGTTATTGTTCAAGAATTGGAAGAATTGTTATTGATCAGGAATTAGAATACTTGCTACTGATCAGCCAATAGAATAATTGTTATTGACCTGGCAATAGAAGATTTGTGTTGATCAGGCAATAGAAGAATTGTTATTGATCAGGAAATAGAATAATCATTATTGATCAGGCAGTCAAATAATTATGATTGATCAGGCAATAAAATAATTGTTATTGATCAGGAAATAGAATATGTTTTATTGATCAGTAATTAGAATACATGTTATTGATCAGGCAATATAATAATTTTTATTGATCAATAAATAGATAAATTGTTATTGATCGAGAATTACAACAAATGTTATTGATCAGGAATTAGAATAATTGTTATTGATCAGCCAATAGAATAATTTTTATTGATCTGGCAATAGAAGGTTTTTATTGATCAGGCAATAGAAGAAGTGTTATTGATCAGGAAATAGAATAATTGTTATTGATCAGGAATTAGAATAATTGTTATTGATCAGGAATTAGAATAATTGTTATTGATCAGGAATTCGAATAATTGTTATTGATCAGGAAATAGAATGAATGTTATTGATCAGGCAATAGAATAATTGTTATTGATCAGAAAATAGAATAACCATTATTGATCAGGCAGTCAAATAATTATTATTGATCAGGCAATACAATGATTGTTATTAAACAGAAAAAAAATAGTTTTTATTGATCAGGAATTAGAATAATTTTTATTGATCAGGAATTACAATAATTGTCATTGATCAGGCAAAATGAGAATTGTTATTGATCAGGCAATAGAACAGTTGTTATTGATCAGGCAATAAAATAATTGTTATTGATCAGCCAGCAGAAGAACTGTTATTGATCAGGCAATAGAAGAATTGTTATTGATCAGGCATCAGAATAATTATAATTGATCAGGCAATAAAATAATTGTTATTGATCAGGAAGTGGAATAATTGATATTGATCAGGAAATTGAATAAATGGTATTGATCAGGATTTGGAATAATTGTTATTGATCGGGCAAAAGAATAATAGTTATTGAACAGGAATTAGAAGAATTGTTATTGATCAGGCAATAAAATAATTGTTATTGATCAGGCAGCAGAATAATTGTTATTGATCAGGGAGTAGAATAATTGTTATTGATCAGGCAATAGAATAATTGTTATTGATCAGGCAATAGAAAAATTGTTATTGATTAGGAAATAAAAAAAATTATTGATCAGGCAGTAAAATAATTGTTATCAATCAGGCAATAGAAGAAATGTTATTGATCAGGCAATAGAAGAACTGTTATTGATCAGGCAGTAGAAGAATTGATGAGAAGATGGGCGAGCAGGTGAGGCGAGACCAGGAGGTCTCAGACTTACTCTATGAAGTAGACCATGCCGCTGTCGGTGTAGGCCATCTCCCAGTTCTTGGGCAGCGGCTCCTGGCCGTCGTCCTGCGCCGCGGCGCTCCACGCTCGCGGGTCCACGGCGGCGTTGTAGCTGGGGACCGTCCTCCTCCACTCCGCCTTGTCCGCGTGGTCTACCGTGGCCCGACATGCCGCCAGGGACACGGGCAGGGACACAGAGAGGGGGATGGGTTGGGAGTAGGGGTAGGGCAGGTGGTAGAAGGAGAAGGAGATAGGAGGTGAGAAGGTGGAAGCGTTGGACCTTCTCTGGGCACCTTGCATGCTGCCCTGCTGATGCTGATGATGGAGGTGATGGACACTTTTATCCCAGCAGAAGAGGAAGAAGTGCGGAGAAAGAGAGAAAGAGAGAGAGAGAGAGGCGACAGAAAGTGTACACGAAGAAGAGACTAGCGATTGGCATAGCATGTCAGCGGTGATTTACTGTGATGTGCCTCATGGGCAACATGGAGCTGACCAACGCTTTAGCATCATCGGCGTGTTAGCATTATCATTGTGTTAGCATCATCGCCGTGTTAGCATCATCACCGTGTTAGCGTCATCAACGTGTCGGCATCAGCGCCATGTTTGCATCATCATTGTGTTGGTATCGTCACCCTGTTAGCGTCATCAAAGTGTTAGCGTCATCACTGTGGTGCATCATTATTGTGTTAGCATCACCGCCGTGTTAACGTCATCAATGTGTTGGCGCCCTCGCCGTGTTTGCATCATCGCTATGTTCACATCGGTATGTTTGCATCATCATTGTGCTAGCATTTTCATTGCCTTAGCGTTATTAACGTCTTAGCATCGTCGCCGCGGTAGCGTCATTGCCGTGTTAGTGTCATCGTGTTAGCAGTCTCACCGTCTTACCTTTATTAACGTGCTATCATCACTGTGTTAGCATCATAACTGCGTTTGCATCATTGCTGTGTTAGCGTCATCACTGTGTTAGCATCATCACCGTGTTAGCATCATCACTGTGGTAGCATCATCACTGTGGTAGCGTCACCACTGTGTTAGTGTCATCACTGTGTTAGCATCATAACCGCGCTTGCATCATTGCCGTGTTAGCGTCATCACCGAGTTCGCGTCATCACCGTGTTAGTGTCATCACTGTGTTAGCGTCACCACTGTGTTAGTGCCATCACTATGTTAGCATCATAACCAAGTTTGCATCATTGCTGTGTTAGCATCATAACCGAGTAAGCATCATCACCGTGTTAGCGTCATCACCGTGTTAGTGTCATCAATGTGTTAGCATCAAAACCACGTTTGCATCATTGCTGTGTTAGGATCATCACCGAGTAAGCATTATCACCGTGTTAGCATCATCACTGTGTAGCGTCATCACCGTGTTAGCGTCATCACTGTGTTAGCGTCATCACTGTGTTAGTGTCATCACTGTGTTAGCATCATTAACATGTCAGCATTCTTGATGTGTTGGCATCATCACCGTGTTAGTGTCATCACTGTGTTAGCAACATAACCACATTTGCATCATTGCTGTGTTAGCATCATAACCGAGTAAGCATCATCACCATGTTAGCGTCATCACCGTGTTAGTGTCATCAATGTGTTAGCATCAAAACCACGTTTGCATCATTGCTGTGTTAGCATCATCACTGAGTAAGCATCATCACCGTGTTAGCGTCATCACTGTGGTAGCGTCATCACCGTGTTAGCGTCAGCACCGTGTTAGCGTCATCACTGTGGTAGCGTCATCACCGTGTTAGTGTCATCACTATGTTAGCATCATTAACATGTCAGCATTCTTGATGTGTTGGCATCATCACAGTGTTAGTGTCATCCCTCTGTTAATATCATCACCGTGTTAGTGTCATCACTGTGTTAGCTTCATTACTGTGTTAGTATCATCACTGTGTTAGCATCAACATGTCGGCATTCTTGATGTGTTAGCATCATCACCGTGTTAGTGTCATCACTGTGTTAGCTTCATTACTGTGTTAGTATCATCACTGTGTTAGCTTCATTAACATGTCAGTTTTCTTGATGTGCTGGCAGCATCACTGTGTTAGCATCCTCAATGTGTGAGCAGCATGACCGTTTTAGCATCATCATTGTGTTAGCATCATCACTGTGTTAGCATCATAGCTGTGTCAAATCCGTCACTATCTTAGAGTGTTAGCATCATCGCAATGTTAACATCATTGCCGTGTTAGCATCATCGCCGTGTGAGCATGTTAGCATCATTACTTTGTAGCATAATAGGATCATCACTGTTATCATTGTCGCTTTGTTAGCATCATCACTGTGTTAGTATTATTACTGTGTAAGCATGTTAGCATCATCGCTGTGTTAACATCATCGTTGTGTTAGCATGTTAGCATCATCATCGTGTTAGCATCATCACCGTGTTAGCATTAAATGTGAGTGTAGCAAACATTCACTGATTGATGAACAATGTAAACAGGTGATGGATCAAGGGTGTCCAAAGTGTAGCTCCGGGGTCCATTTGTGGCCCGCAGCTAAAAAAATTTTTATGGCACTTTCTAAGAATATTTTTACCAAAAAAACATTAAAAAAAGTGTAATAAAAGAGCAAACAGGTGAAATGTAACGACTGAATGTTGTAATGTTGACTTTAATAACACACATTTTTAACACTTTTATCAGTGGAACCTTTTTGGATCCCCGAGACCTTTAGTGTGATTTTTTTTCAAACTGTCATTGTAAAAAAAACAATGAAATAAAATCAATGTGTTTTTTTTAATTGTTTACCAATTTAAAGCTCCAAGTACTTTACAGCATATAGTCCAAATGTCTGGGGGAAATATTGCATATTTTGTGTTTTTCCTATTAAAAAAACTGGGTTTTTACACAAATAATAAAACATTTTAATCGATAGATGGATGTGAACTTAATGTAGAGATATTTAAGCAATAAAAGTAAAATACATATTGATGTATAACTTATTTTTTAACACTTTAATGACTGGGACCCTTTTGGGTCCCCTGGACCTTTAGTGTGACTTTATTTTAAACAGAAAAATGATAAAGAATCAAAATTAATGTTGCTATGAATTATTGACCTTTTTAAGGCTCCAATTACTTCACATCAAATATTACATTTTGAACATTTTTGGGGGGGAAATATTGCATATTTTGTGTTTCTCCTTAAAAAAAAAAAGTTTTGACAAAAAGGGCATAAAACAATGTAAACGTTAAGTCAAAAAATTATTGACCTTTTTAAAGCTCCAATTACTTCATAACAAATATCCCGCTTTAAACATTTTTTGGGGAAAATATTGCATATTTTGTGTTTCTCCTTGAAAAAAAAGAGTTTTGACGAAAAGAGCATAAAACAATGTAAATGTTATGTCAACAACTATATCTGAAGTTGATCTATAAATGTATGAGCATTGAAAGAAAAAAAAATTAATATATATATATATGTATACATACTTGGAGAAGGCATTCGACCGTGTCCCTCGGGAAGTCCTGTGGGGAGTGCTCAGAGAGTATGGGGTATCGGACTGTCTTATTGTGGCGGTCCGTTCCCTGTACGATCAGTGCCAGAGCTTGGTCCGCATTGCCGGCAGTAAGTCGAATACATTTCCAGTGAGGGTTGGACTCCGCCAAGGCTGTCCTTTGTCACCGATTCTGTTCATAACTTTTATGGACAGAATTTCTAGGCGCAGTCAAGGCGTTGAGGGGTTCCGGTTTGGTAACCGCAGGATTAGGTCTCTGCTTTTTGCAGATGATGTGGTCCTGATGGCTTCATCTGACCGGGGTCTTCAGCTCTCGCTGGATCGGTTCGCAGCCGAGTGTGAAGCGACCGGAATGAGAATCAGCACCTCCAAGTCCGAGTCCATGGTTCTCGCCCGGAAAAGGGTGGAGTGCCATCTCCGGGTTGGGGAGGAGACCCTGCCCCAAGTGGAGGAGTTCAAGTACCTAGGAGTCTTGTTCACGAGTGAGGGAAGAGTGGATCGTGAGATCAACAGGCGGATCGGTGCGGCGTCTTCAGTAATGCGGACGTTATACCGGTCCGTTGTGGTGAAGAAGGAGCTGAGCCGGAAGGCAAAGCTCTCAATTTACCGGTCGATCTACGTTCCCATCCTCACCTATGGTCATGAGCTTTGGGTCATGACCGAAAGGATAAGATCACGGGTACAAGCGGCCGAAATGAGTTTCCTCCGCCGTGTGGCGGGGCTCTCCCTTAGAGATAGGGTGAGAAGCTCTGCCATCCGGGAGGAACTCAAAGTAAAGCCGCTGCTCCTTCACATCGAGAGGAGCCAGATGAGGTGGTTCGGGCATCTGGTCAGGATGCCACCCGAACGCCTCCCTAGGGAGGTGTTTAGGGCACGTCCAACCGGTAGGAGGCCACGGGGAAGACCCAGGACACGTTGGGAAGACTATGTCTCCCGGCTGGCCTGGGAACGCCTCGGGATCCCCCGGGAAGAGCTAGACGAAGTGGCTGGGGAGAGGGAAGTCTGGGTTTCCCTGCTTAGGCTGTTGCCCCCGCGACCCGACCTCGGATAAGCGGAAGATGATGGATGGATGTATACATACATACATATATGTACACATACATACATATATACATACATACATATATATACATACATACATACATACATATATATATATATATATATACATACATATATATATATATATGTACATACATATGTATATACATATATATATATGTATATATGTATATACATATATATATATATATATATGTATATATATATATATATATATATATATGTATATACATATGTATATGTTTATTATATATCATCCAGATCTATCATCTCTCAACAAGCGCAGTGAAATCATTTCAACATGCCGCCATAGACGGAAACACCTCCTAGGTAACACATGAGCCAATCACCACACCCTACGCCTGCTTGTACCCACCCACTCTGTGCTCTATATAAACCATTGTATGTGAATGCTTCCATTAAAATCTCCTGATGATTGAGGGAACCCCTCATGAAACAGATCTGTAGAGATGAAGTAGTCTTGTGATTTTTTCCCCACACCTACCTACATATATATATATATATATATATATATATATATATATATATATATATATATATATATATATATATATATATATATATATATATATATATATATATATATATATATATATATATATATATATATATATATATAATATATATATATATATATATATATATATATATATATATATATAAATGGGTTGTACAGGAGCAAGGGTGAAGTGTCTTGCTCAGGACACAACGGACGTGATGAGGTTGGCCACTCTCCCACTGCGCCACGCCGTCCCTATATACACACACATATATATATATATATATATATATATATATATATATATATATATATATATATATATATATATATATATATATATATATATATATATATATATATATATATATATATATATATATATATATATATATATATATGGGGGGGGGGGGGATATTGCATATTTTGTGTTTTTTCCCATTTTCCCATTTCGTGCGCAACCCGAGGGTCACTGGTTCAAATCCCACCTAGAACCAACCTCGTCACGTCCGTTGTGTCCTGAGCAAGACACTTCACCCTTGCTCCTGATGGGTGCTGGTTGGCGCCTTGCATGGCAGCTCCCTCCATCAGTGTGTGAATGTGTGTGTGAATGGCTAAATGTGGAAGTAGTGTCAAAGCGCTTTGAGTACCTTGAAGGTAGAAAAGCGCTATACAAGTACAACCCATTTATCATTTATTTATTTATTTAAAAAAAAGGACTTTTGACAAAAAAGGCATAAAACATAAAAACATAGCAAAGTTATGTCAACAAATAGTTGATCTATAAATGTCTGAGTGTTGAAAGTAAGATCATATATATTCATATTTGACTTATTTTGAACACTTTAAGGATTGGGACCCTTTTGGTTCCCCGGGACCTTTAGTGTGACTTTTTTTAATTTATTTAAACTATCATCGTTGAAAAAATAATAAATAATCAAAATGAATGTTGTTATGAATTATTGACCTTTTTTAAGGCTCCAATTACTTCACATTAATATTCCACTTTGAACATTTTTGGGGGGAAAATACTGCACATTTTGTTTTTTTTCCTATTTAAAAAAAAAGGGTTTTGACAAAAATGGCATAAAACATAAGAACATATAAATGTTATGTCAACAAATAGTTGATCTATAAATGTCTCAGCATTGAAAGTAAATAAATATATATCAATATTTGACTCAATTTGAACACTAAAGGACCCAGGGACACAAAAAGGTCCCCAAGTCCTTTATTGTTAATAAATTGAGGGCAGCCCTCCAATATATATTGCATTGGTTTTAAAAATGAAAAATGTCAAAACGGCCGCCGCATGTTTAAATTTTTCAGTGTGCGGCCCTGAGTGGAAAAACTTTGGACACCCCTGTGCTGGACTATGTATCTCCCAGCGAGTCCAAGTCCGTGTCGTCCTTGTCCTACAGTTTTGCGTGACAAAGCTGTGTCTCACCAACTTGTCCGTTGACCGTGGGCGGCCTGTCATCCTCGTCCTCGTCCTCGGGGGCGGCACTGTCCTTCCTGTCCATCTTGCTGACCGACGTGGTGCGCTTGCGTTGGACTTCGGCGTCAAAGTCCTCGTCAAACAAGACCTGGTCCACCAGGTCCAGCTGCACAGGACTGGGCTCCGCAGGCGGTTTGGGCGTGCCGTAGTAGTTTCCTGCAGGGGAAGAGTGGGTAACTACTTTATAAACGTACCGACATTACCGAGGGTCGGTTTGGCCGAGTCTGCTCTCAGTGCTGCTGGAGTGATCGCCGAGTGGGACGTCAGTCACGTACAACCCAGGAACCGTAACAAGGAGTCATAGAATCGGTGCCCGGTACGACCCGCGAGATTCCGTTGGTGCCAAAAGAAGTACCGGATTGGTTAGCCATCCCTAGTTGTAATACACACTTCCCACCACTTGTGGCAGTAATGTCAGCTGACCAGGAGACACAAGACACGTTCAGAAGAAGAAGTCTGGAGGGACAGTGAGGCAGACCGTTATTGTGTACTTCTCACTCTTATTGTTTACTTCTCACTCTTATTATTTACTTTTCACTCTTATTGTTTATTTCTCTCTCTTATTGTTTACTTCTCACTCTTGTTTACTTCTCACTCTTATTGTTTACTTCTGTTATTGTGTACTTATCACTCTTATTGTTTACTTCTCACTCTTATTGTTTACTTCTGTTATTGTGTACTTCTCATTCTTATTGTTTACTTCTCACTCTTATTGTTTACTTCTGTTATTGTTTCCTTCTCACTCTTTTTGTTTATTTCTCTCTCTTATTGTTTACTTCCCACTCTTGTTTACTTCTCACTGTTATAGTTTACTTCTCACTCTTATTGTTTACTTTGAACTGTTATTGTTTACTTCTCACTCTTATTGTTTACATCTCACTCTTGTTTATTATTACTCTTATTGTTCACTTATCACTGTTGTTGTTATTCGTCACTCTTGTTTACTTCTCACTGTTATTGTTTACTTCTCACTCTTATTGTTTACTTCTCACTCTTACTCTCGCTGTTCTTCTCACTGTTATCGTTTACTTCTCACTCTTGCTTACTGCTCACAGTTATTGTTTACTTCTCACTCTTATTGTTTACTTCTCACTGTTACTGTTTACTTCTCACTCTTACAAATCCCGTTTCCATATGAGTTGGGAAATTGTGTTAGATGTAAATATAAACGGAATACAATGATTTGCAAATCCTTTTCAACCCATATTCAATTGAATGCACTACAAAGACAAAATATTTGATGTTAAAACTCATAAACTTTATTTTTTTTTTTGCTAATAATAATTAACTTTCATGGCTGCAACATGTGTCAAAGTAGTTGGGAAAGGGCATGTTTCCCACTGTGTTACATCACCTTTTCTTTTAACAACACTCAATAAACGTTTGGGAACAGAGGAAACTGATTGTTGAAGCTTTAAAAGTGGAATTTTTCGCCATTCTTGTTTTATGTAGAGCTTCAGTCGTTCAACAGTTCGGGGTCTCAGCTGTTGTATTTTACGCTTCATAATGCGCCACACATTTTGGATGGGAGACAGGTCTGGACTGCAGGCGGGCCAGGAAAGTACCTGCACTCTTTTACTACGAAACCACGCTGTTGTAACACTTGTCTTGCTGAAATAAGCAGGGGCGTCCATGATAACGTTGCTTGGATGACAACATGTGTTGCTCCAAAACCTGTATGGACCTGTCAGCATTAATGGTGCCTTCACAGATGTGTAAGTTACCCATGCTTTGGGCACTAATACACCCCCATACCATCACAGATGCTGGCTTTTGAACTTTGCGCCTAGAACAATCCGAATGGTTATTTTCCTCTTTGTTCCGGAGGACACTATGTCCACAGTTTCCAAATATAATTTGAAATGGGGATTCGTCAGACCATAGAACACCTTTCCACTTTGCATCAGTCCATCTTAGATGAGCTCGGGTCCAGCGAAGCCAGCGGCGTTCCTGGGTGTTGTTGATAAATGGCTTTTGCTTTGCATAGTAGAGTTTTAACTTGCACTTACAGTTGTAGCGACCAACTGTAGTTACTGACAGTGGTTTTATGAAGTGTACCTGAGCCCATGTGGTGGTATCCTTTACACACTAATGTCTGTTTTTGATGCAGTATTGCCTGAGGGGTCAAAAGTGTGTAATATCATCGCTTACGTGCAGTGATTTCTCCAGATACTCTGAACCTTTTGATAATTTTACGGACCATAGATGTTAAAATCCCTAAATTCCTTGCAATAGCTCGTTGAGAAATGTTCTAAAACTGTTCGACAAGTTGCTTACAAAGTGGTGACCCTCACCCCATCCTTGTTTGTGAATTACTTAGCATTTCATGGAAGCTGCTTTTATACCCAATCATGGCACCCACCTGTTCCCAATTAGCCTGCACACCTGTGGGATGTTCCAAATAAGTGTTTGATGAGAATTTCTCATCTTTATCAGTATTCATTGCCATCTTTCCCAACTTCTTTGTCACGTGTTACTGGCATCAAATTCTAAAGTTAATGATTATTTCAAAAAAAATGTTTATCAGTTTGAACATCAAATATGTTGTCTTTGTAGCATATTCAACTGAATATGGGTTGAAAATGATTTGCAAATCATTGTATTCTGTTTATATTTACATCTAACACAAATTCCAAACTCATATGGAAACGGGGTTTGTAGATTCACTGTTGTTGACTTCTCACTGTTATTGTATACTTCTTACTCATGTTTACTTCTCACTGTTATTGTTTACTTTTCACTGTTATTGTTTATTTTTCACTCTTAATGTTTACTTCTCACTCTTATTCTCACTTTTATTGTTTACTTCTCACTGTTACTGTTTACTTCTCATTCTTTACTGCTCACTGTTATTGTTTATTTCTCACTCTTACTGTCTACTTCTCACTGTTACAGTTTACTTCTCACTCTTATTTTCACTGTTGTTGACTTCTCCCTGTTACTGTATACTTCTTACTTGTGTTTACTTCTCACTGTTATTGTTTACTTCCCACTCCTATTGTTTACTTCTCACTGTCGTTGTTTACGTCTCATTTTTATTCTCACTGTTATTGTTTACTTCTCACTGTTATTGTTTACATTTCACTGTTATTGTTTACTTCTCACTTGCGTTTATTACAGTACTCACTGTTATTGTTTACTTCTCACTCTTATTGTTTACTTCTCACTTGTATTGTGTACTTCTCAATCTTGTTTACGGTTTACTGTTATTGTTTACTTTTCACTGTAATTGTTTACTTTTCACTCTTACTCTTTTCTTCTCACTGTTATTGTTTACTTCTCACTCTTACTCTCACTGTTTTTCTCACTGTTATCGTTTACTTCTCACTGTTATTGTTTACTTCTCACTCTTACTCTCACTGTTTTTCTCACTGTTATCGTTTACTTCTCACGGTTATTGTTTATTTCTCATTGTTATTGTTTACTTCTCACTGTTATTGTTTCCTTCCCACTCTTATTGTTTACTTCTCACTGGTATTGTTTACTTCTCACTCTTACTCTCACTGTTTTTCTCACTGTTATCGTTTACTTCTCGCTGTTATTGTTTACTTCTCATTGTTATTGTTTACTTCTCACTGTTATTGTTTACTTCCCACTCTTATTGTTTACTTCTCACTGGTATTGTTTAATTCTCACTTCGTAGGTGTTTCAGGAGGCTGATAAGGTTCGATATGTTGAAGCGTGATGTTTTTTTTTTCTCATCTCACAGAACATTTTATGCAAATTCCAAACAAAATGCCGTCCAGGAGAAGTTCCCCAATATTGACGCCGTGTTTGTTTACAATGAACTCAGAGGAGTTTACAGGGTGCGCTTGATTTGCTCGTCCTGACACACCAACATCATCGTAGCCTCATTGGAACGTTTTTAATTCATTTTTAATTGCGGATATTTTTTATTGTTACCGGAGTTATCGGTACGACATCATAATTCCTCCTATAATGATTTGTCCTAAAACGCCATCGTTCCAAATTGCAAGCCAAGCAAATGTCAGCCTGATCTATTGTCAGGAACAAAAGTCCACAAAGTACGTTGTTTATTAAAAAGTTCTTAAAGCGTGCGATCTGCCCTTCCAGTCTTCGCTGTCACGTTGGCGCCTGAGGCGGCACGAGTTGGCTGCACTGAGCGCGTGCAGAGAGCGATGAGAGCTCCTCTCCTTTAAGACGCCACTGACCCGCTAGGAGGGGGAAACATTAACATGTCCTAAAGGAGCCCAGTGTCGTCATGTAAACGTGACCACGGGGTTTTAAAGCATGGAAATACTGCATGTTTGTATATTTTTTATTATTAAAATACTGCATGTTTGTATTGATTTGTTTTGAAGATAATGCATGTTTGTATACATTTATGATGGAAATACTGCAAGTTTTTGAAGATTTCTTATGAAAATACTGCATATTTGTATATATTTATTAAGAAAATACTGCATGTTTATATAAATATATAATTATATATATTATGAAACTACAGCATGTTTTTATATATTTATTATGAAACTACTGCATGTTTATATAGATATATATATTATGAAACTACCGCATGTTTGTTAATTTATTAGGAAACTACTGCATGTTTGTATATATTTATTATGAAACTACTGCATGTTTGTATATATGTGTTATGAAAGTACTGCATGTTTTCATATAATTATTACGAAAATACATTATGTTTGTATATATTTCTTATGAAAATACTGCATGTTTATATAAATGAATATATTATGAAACTACTGCATGTTTTTATATATTTATTATGAAAAGTACTGCCTGTTTGTAGATTGATTTTGAAAATACTGCATGTTTGTATAGATTTGTTATGAAAATACTGCCTGTTTGTATAGATTTGTTATGAAAATACTGCACGTTTTTATATATTTATTACGAAAATATTGCGTGTCTTTATAGATTTGTTATGAAAATACTGAATGTTTATATAGAAATATATATTAAGAAACTACTGCATGTTTTTATATATTTATTATGAAACTACTGCATGTTTGTAAATTTATTAAGAAACTACTGCATTTTTTTATATATTTATTACGAACATATTGAGTGTCTGTATAGATTTGTTATGAAACTACTGCATGTTTTTATATATTTATTACGAACATATTGCGTGTCTGTATAGATTTGTTATGAAACTACTGCATGTTTGTAAATTTATTAAGAAACTACTGCATTTTTTTATATATTTATTACGAACATATTGCGTGTCTGTATAGATTTGTTATGAAACTACTGCATGTTTGTAAATTTATTAAGAAACTACTGCATGTTTTTATATATTTATTACGAACATATTGCGTGTCTGTATGGATTTGTTATGAAACTACTGCATGTTTTTATATATTTATTATGAAACTACTGCATGTTTTTATATATTTATTATGAAAATACTGCATGTTTGTATATACGTGTTATGAAACTACTGCATGTTTGCATATATTTATTACGAACATATTGCGTGTCTGTATAGATTTGTTATGAAACTACTGCATGTTTTTATATAATTATTATACAACTACTGCATATTTTTATATATTTATTATGAAAATACTGCATGTTTGTATATATGTCTTATGAAAGTACTGCATGTTTTTATATATTTATTACGACAATATTGTATGTTTGTATATATTTCTTATGAAAATGTTTATATAAATAAATATATTATGAAACTACTGCATGTTTTTATATATTTATTATGAAAAGCACTGCCTGTTTGTAGATTTGTTATGAAAATACCGCATGTTTGTATAGATTTGTTATGAAAATACTGCATGTTTGTATATATGTGTTATGAAAATACTGCATGTTTTTATATGTTTATTACGAAAATATTGCGTGTCTGTATAGATTTGTTAAGAAAATACTGCATGTTTGTATAGATTTGTTAAGAAAATACTGCATGTTTGTATAGATTTGTCATGAAAATACTGCATGTTTGTATTTACATGTGTAAGGAAAATACTGCATGTTTGTATAGATTGGTTATGAAAATACTGCATGTTTGTATTTACATGTGTAAGGAAAATACTGCATGTTTGTATAGATTGGTTATGAAAATACTGCATGTTTTTATATATTTATTATGAAACTACTGCTTGCTAGTATAGATTTATTATGAAACTATTGCATGTTTGTATATATTTATTATGAAACTACTGTTTGCTAGTATAGATTTATTATGAAAATACTGCATGTTTGTATAGAGTTATTATGAAACTACTGCGTCTTTGTCTAAATTTATTATGAAAATATTATGAAACTACTGCATGTTTGAATTGATTTATTATGAATATACTGCATGCTTGTATAGATTTATTATGAAAATACTGCATTTTTGTATAGATTTATTAAGAAAATACTGCATGTTTGTATATATTTATTGTGAAACTACTGCATGTTTGTATAGATGTGTTATGAAAATACTGCATTTTTGTATATATATGTATATATATGATAAAACTACTGCATGTTTGTATATATTTATTATGAAAATACTGCATTTGTGTTTGTATTTATTACGAAAATATTGCGTGTCTGTATAGATTTGTTAAGAAAATACTGCATGTTTGTATAGATTTGTTAAGAAAATACTGCATGTTTGTATAGATTTGTCATGAAAATACTGCATGTTTGTATTTACATGTGTAAGGAAAATACTGCATGTTTGTATAGATTGGTTATGAAAATACTGCATGTTTGTATTTACATGTGTAAGGAAAATACTGCATGTTTGTATAGATTGGTTATGAAAATACTGCATGTTTTTATATATTTATTATGAAACTACTGCTTGCTAGTATAGATTTATTATGAAACTATTGCATGTTTGTATATATTTATTATGAAACTACTGTTTGCTAGTATAGATTTATTATGAAAATACTGCATGTTTGTATAGAGTTATTATGAAACTACTGCGTCTTTGTCTAAATTTATTATGAAAATATTATGAAACTACTGCATGTTTGAATTGATTTATTATGAATATACTGCATGCTTGTATAGATTTATTATGAAAATACTGCATTTTTGTATAGATTTATTAAGAAAATACTGCATGTTTGTATATATTTATTGTGAAACTACTGCATGTTTGTATAGATGTGTTATGAAAATACTGCATTTTTGTATATATATGTATATATATATGATAAAACTACTGCATGTTTGTATATATTTATTATGAAAATACTGCATTTGTGTTTGTATTTATTATGAAAATACTGCGTGTTTGTACATATTTATTATGAAAATACTGAATGTTCGCATATATTTATTATGAAAATACTGCATGTTTGTATATATTTATTATAAAAATACTGTATGTTTGTGTATATTTATTATGAAACTACTGCATGTTTGTATATATTTATTACAAATAATGCTCCAATGATGTGAGATTAACTGTACAGTGCTGTAGGCGAGTTAGGGTGAGTATATCAAGCGCTCCTTTTCTCCAATCTCGTACGAGGTTGTGGACGTCCCCCTGAGTTCATCGTATTCAAAGACGAAAACTTTTCACGTGGCATTTGCGTCACATGTTTTGCACACATTGCGCCGGGCGGAAAAATAACATCGCACTTCAACACATCAAGCCTCATCAGCAAACATCACTCTGGCGGCGTTTTGGAAGGCCAAGAAAACGCCTGCTGCTGTAAAGACAGAACCGGGACTTGTTCTCTGGACGACTATCGTTAACTATACGGACTTGATGAAATCCACCTTTGTGAGACTCCTCTTTCTCGCCAGGTGTGCACAAACGACATAAAAAATAACAGGTAAGTTATCCCAATGGGACTTGAGAAACAGGAGTACATCCCTATTATTTAAAAATCTATTTATGGGAATTGAGCTGAGATTTCTCACATTTGCTGCACAAGGTGCCAGAGTTGCAAAGTTTGTCTTGGTTTTTGTTTGAAGACAAACACCTGCTGTCTTTTTCTTTTTTTTTTTAATACGGAATGATTGCAATCCATGTCAGCTCCGCCTCTCTCATGAATAATTCATACAGCACGAATTGCTGATGACCTGGTTCACATCAGTACAATACATGTATAACCACATCCGAACACGTTGTTCCAGGAACCCAAAAACTGGGTTATGTTCACTCACTGGGTCACTCACCTCATTGGCATGAAATTTAACTATTTAGAAGGTTTTAAAATGTTTTTATGCTCTAACTATGAAAATATTGCATCCAATAATAATAATAACTAGACAATTCCTGCAGGAATTTTGATGGGTCTGCTGGGGGTAGGCCTACTGAAATGAGATTTTCTTATTCAAACGGGGATAGCAGGTCCATTCTATGTGTCATACTTGATCATTTTGCGATATTGCCATATTTTTGCTGAAACGATTTAGTAGAGAACATTGACAATAAAGTTCGCAACTTTTGGTCGCTAATACAAAAGCCTTGCCTGTACCGGAAGTAGCAGACGACGTGCGCGTGACATCACGGGTTGTAGGGCTCCTCACATCTGAACATTGTTTACAATCATGGCCACCAGCAGCGAGAGCGATTCGGACCGAGAAAGCGACAATTTCCCCATTAATTTGAGCGAGGATGAAAGATTTGTGGATGAGGATAGGGAGAGTGAAGGACTAGAAAAAATTAATAAAATAAAATAATGTAAAAAAAGACAGGGCAGTGGGAGCGATTCAGTTATTGGACATATTTCCTAGGATAATTCTGGAAAATCCCTTATCTGCTTATTGTGTTACTAGTGTTTTAGTGAGATTATATAGTCGTACCTGAAAGTCAGAGGGGTGTGGCTACGGGTGTGGTGACCGCCAGTGTCTCTGAGGGAAGCCACGTTTCTAGACGAGGCGAAGCGAAGGTAGCCGGTCGGGCCGGGCTGAGCTTTTTTTCCCCCTCCTCCACGGTGGAAGCATCCCACGATCGGGGGCGGCCGGTCAGAGAAGGCAAGAGGGTCCGCAGCTGCCTCTTTGACAGGTGCACGTGGAACGATGCAAGCTCCGCCCATGTCTACGGTAAGAGCCGGCTTATTACCACAATTTTCTCACCGAAACCTGCCGGTTGACATGTGGTAGAGAAACATGTTCGCTTAACCGCTCTGTTCCATAGTAAAGCTTCACCTTCGGGAATGTAAACAAGAAAACACCGGCTGTGTTTGTGTTGCTTTAGGCAGCTGCAATACACTGCTTCCCACCTACATCTTTTTTCTTTTACGTCTCCATTATTAACTGAACAAATTGCAAAAGATTCAACAACACAGCTGTCCAGAATACTGTGTAATTATGCGATCAAAGCAGACGACTTATAGCTGGGATCGGGCTGTAACAAAATGTCCACTACAATCCGTGACGTCACGCGCACACGTCATCATACCGCGACTTTTTCAACAGGATACTTTGCGCGAAATTTAAAATTGCAATTTAGTAAACTAAAAATGCCGTATTGGCATGTGTTGCAATGTTAATATTTCATCATTGATATATAAACTATCAGACTGCGTGGTCGGTAGTAGTGGGTTTCAGTAGGCCTTTAAGATGTCGCAGAGTGTCTGAACCTGAGAGTTTTAGGTGTAATTGTACAAATTGAGCTATACAGCTAGCCTAAAATGTTACCATGCTTACATTAAAATGCTAAAAATTAGCATGAGTTTAAACGTTAACATGATAAAAGTTAGCATGTGTCACATTTCAAGTAAAACGTCTGTTATTAGGGTTATAGCTGCGGAAATAGAGAAAAAAGTGTAAAATTAGATGAAAAAGTATGCATGCTTACGTTAGCTTGCTAGCATGCTAACGTTAGCACACTAACTGTCACGTACCAAGTTATATGACTCCAGGTTAAACGGTTGCAAAATGAGCTCAAAAAGTTAGCATTTTAATGTTCTCATGCTAGCATGCTAAGGTTAGCATACTAACAGTTAACAAGTGTCATAAAAATGCTAATGGTTAGCATGTGTCACATACAAAGTTATATGACTGAAGGTGTATGGCTGTGTAATTAGAGAACAAAATGTAAAGTTAGCAAAAAAAGTTAGCAGTTTAAAGTTGGCATGCTAAACAGTTAACAAGTGTCACATACCAAGTGATTTGACTCTAGAGTAAACGGTTGCTAAAACAGCTCCAAAAGCTAGCACTTTAATACTGCATGTTTTATATATTTATTGTGAAAATACAGCATGTTTTTATAAATTTATTATGAAACTACTGCATGTTTGTCTGGATTTATTATGAAAATACTGCAATTTTGTACAGATTTTTTGTGAAAATACTGCATGTTTGTATATTGTTATTATAAAAATACTACACGTTTGTATACATTTATTATGAAAATACTGAATGTTTTCATACATTTATTATGAAAATACTGCATGTTTGTATCTATTTATTATGAAACCACTGCATATTTGTATATATTTATGAAAATTCTGCAAGTTTGTATCGATTTATTATGAAAAACTGCATGTTTGTATAGATTTGTTATGAAACTACTCCATGTTTGTATATATTTACTAAGAAACTACTGCATGTTTGTAGAGCTTATGAAAACACTGCATGTTTGTATATATTTAATATGAAAATGCATGTTTTTATATATTTATTATGAAACTACTGCATGTTTTTAGATTTATTATGAAACTACTGCATGTTCGTATATATTTATTATGAAACTACTACATATATGTATAGATTTATTATGAAACTACTGCATGTTTGCAGAGCTTATGAAAGTACTGCATGTTTGTATGTATTTATTATGAAAATACAGCATGTTTTTTTATATTTATTATGAAACTACTGCATAATTGCAGATTTATTATTAAACTACTGCTTGTTCATATAGATTTATTATGAAACTACTGCATATTTGTATATCTTAAGAAAATACTGCATGCTTGTATAACTTTAATATTAAAATGTTGCATGTTTTTATATATTTATTATGAAACTACTGCATGTTTGAAGATTTATTATGAAACCACTCTATGTTGTATAGATTCCTTATGAAACTACTGCATGTTTGTATAGATTCATTATTAAACCACTGCATGTTCGTATAGATTTATCATAAAGCTACTGCATGTTTGTATATATTTTATATGAAAATACTGCATGTTTTTATATATTAATTTTGAAACTACTGCAGGTTTGTATATATTTATTATGAAACTACTGCATGTTCGTATATATTTATTATGAAACTACTACATGTTTGTATGGATTTATTATGAAAATACTGCATGTTTGTGTATATTTAATTTGAAAATACTGCATATTTTTATATATTTATTATAAAACTACTGCATGTTTGTAGATTCATTATGAAACTACTGCATGTTCGTATGTATTTATTATGAAACTACTGCATGTTTGTATAGATCTATTATTAAACTACTGCATGTTTGCATAGCCTATGAAAATACTGCATGTTTGTATATATTGTATATGAAAATGCTGCATGTTTTTATATATTTATTATAAAACTACTGCATGTTTGTATATTTGTATATTAAACTACTGCATGTTTGTATAGATTTATTATGAAACTACTTTATGTGTGTATAGATTCATTATGAACATACTGCATGTTTGTGTTTAAAATGAAAATACTGAATGTTTGTATAGATTTTTTGTGAAAATACTGCATGTTTATATGTATTTATTATGAAACTACTGCATGATCGTATACATTTATTATGAACATACTTCATGTTTCTTAATATATATAAAATACTGCATGTTTGTTTATATTTATGATGAACATACTGCATATTTGTATAGATCTTTAATGAAAATATTGCATGATAACATATTTATCATGAAACTACTGCATGATTGTATAGATTTATTATGAACATACTTCATATTCCTAATATATATAAGAAAATACTGCATGTTTGTTTATATTTATGATGAAAATACTGCATGTTTGTATAGATTGTCACATTATTCCTTCTTGGAAAGAATCGGTTTACCAGGGTCAGGCCTGGAACCAATTAGTCGTGATAGACGAGGGAGTTTTGAAAGAACAATCATCACATTAAGATTCTCTGTGACTCTCCAACAAAACTCCATCTTTGACCACACATCATAAATACTGTTTGCGCTTTCTTTTCTGCTGATTCAGCACTTTATCCTCCAGCGCATGTTTGGCAAGTCTGGGGTCAGAAGTCTGGACGTTTGTAACAAAACCTCTGGGAGTGTGTGTGCGCATGTGTGTGTGTGTTTTGTCAATACAAGGATGGCTGCGCTGCATTATAGAGGGAAGGGCAGGCGACTCCATGACTCTCGCTGACTGCTTTATGAGTCCAAGGTTGAAGGGCCGCTCACCTGGGGCCCATCTGGGACAGAGAGCGTTCTTGCCAACAAACAACATTACCAAATCACCTGGGAACAAATGAACTTGTCTTCTTTCACATTTACAGTCGTTGGGGAAGACCAGGACTTGACAGCGATCTGATGGGACAACCTTGACTACTCTAACATGATGTGTTACCTGACACTGATACTTACAACAAGAAATATGGAACCTTGAAAAAAATCTGCCTTCAAGTGAAGTGCCATTTTTGTAATGTTGCCTATATATATATATATATATATGTCTATATATATATATATATATATATGAAATTGTATGTATTCTAATTCGCAAATAAACTCTATCAAATGTCATCTAACAAATGGAGCTAATAGAAGTCGCTCTATTCCACCGATAAAAAGCTCTTAAAAAATCCAAACACCTCCATTCAGGTCTTATATTCACACTGTAAGTATAGATGTAGTATCTAGTAACGTTCATAATAACATGTAATATTTAAATGTTTTCATCATACTTTACGTATATACGTAATGTAGTAACATTCATAATAACATGTAATATTTACACATTGTCATCATACTATAAGTATAAATGTCATGCAGTAACATTAAAAATTATATATCATATTTACATATTTTCATCACGATTTAAGTATTTTTGTCATGTAATAACATTCATAATAACATTTAATATTTACATATTTTCATCATACTGAAAGTATATATGTAGTATCTAGTAACATTTATAATAACATGTAATATTTACATATTTTCATCATACTGTAAGTACATATGTAATGTATAATGACATGTAAAATTTACATATTTTCATCATACTGTGAGTATATATGTAATGTAGTAACATTCATAATAACACGTCATATTTACATATATTAATTATACTGTGAGTATATATGTAGTATTAACATTCATAATAACATATATTTACATATTTCAATATATTTTAAGTATATATGTAATGTAGTAACATTCATAATAACATGTAGTAGTAACATATTTTCATCATACTGTAAGTATATATGTAGTATCTAGTAACATTCATAATAACATGTAATATTTACATATTTTCATCATACTGTAAGTAAATATGTAGTATTAACATGCATAATAACATTTATTTGCATATTTGTTATTATATTTTAAGTATATTATGTAAAGTACTAACATTGATAATAACATTTAATATTTACATATTTTCAACATAGTGTAAGTATATATGTAATGTAGTAACATTCATAATAACATTAAATATTTACATATTTTTATCATATTGTAAGTATATATGTAGTATTAACATTCATAATAACATGTATTTACACAATTTTATCATATTTTAAGTATATATGTAATGTAGTAACATTCATAATAACATACTATTTACATATTTTCATCATGCTGTAAGTATATATGTCATGTAGTAACATTCATAATAACATGTCATATTTACATATTTTCATCATACTGTATGTATATATGTGATGTAGTAACTAACATCCACAATATGTAATATTTACATATTTCCATCATACTGTGAGTATATACGTAATGTAGTAATATTCATAAAAACATGTAATATTTACATATTTTCATCATACTGAAAGCACATACGTAGTATCTAGTACCAATCAAAATAAAATGTAATATTTACATATTTTCATCATACTGAAAGCACATATGTAGTATCTAGTAACAATCAAAATAACATGTAATATTTACAAATTCTCATCATGCTGTAAGTATATATGTAGTGTTAACATTCATAATAACATGTATTTACATATTTTCATCATATTTTAAGTATATATGTAATGTAGTAACATTCATTATAACATTTAATATTTACATATTTTCATCATACCGAAAGTACATATGTAGTATCTAGTAACAATATAAATAACATGTAATATTTACATAGTCTCATCATGCTGTAAGTATATATGTAGTGTTAACAATCATTATAACATGTATTTACATATTTTCATCATATTTTAAGTATATTTGAAATGTAGTAACATTTATAATAACATGTAATATTTCCATATTTTCATCATACTGAAAGTACATATGTAGTATCTAGTAACAATCAAAATAACATGTAATATTTACATATTTTCATCATGCTGTAAGTATATATGTAGTGTTAACATTCCTAATAACATGTATTTACATATTTTCATCATATTTTAAGTATATATGTAATGTAGTAACATTCATTATAACATTTAATATTTACATATTTTCATCATACCGAAAGTACATATGTAGTATCTAGTAACAATATAAATAACATGTAATATTTACATAGTCTCATCATGCTGTAAGTATATATGTAGTGTTAACAATCATTATAACATGTATTTACATATTTTCATCATATTTTAAGTATATTTGAAATGTAGTAACATTTATAATAACATGTAATATTTCCATATTTTCATCATACTGAAAGTACATATGTAGTATCTAGTAACAATCAAAATAACATGTAATATTTACATATTTTCATCATGCTGTAAGTATATATGTAGTGTTAACATTCATAATAACATGTATTTACATATTTTCATCATATTTTAAGTATATATGTAATGTAGTAACATTCATTATAACATGTAATATTTATATATTTTCATCATACTGTAAGTATTAATTTCAAAGATGCATCACAGTGTTATTGTGCCTGAAGGACAGTACATTATACAGTAGAGTGTAGTAGTGTTATTGTGGCTGAAGTATAGTATATTATACAGTATACAGTAAAGTATACATTACAGTATACAGTATGTAGTATGGTGTAGTTGTGTTTGCCAAATACCGTCATAGGTTCCACTCTCCAGCAGGAGTCCACATTCTTCCAGTTTGCAAAACTCTTCCACGCTGATAAAGTTGTAATCCACACCAGGAACTTCCCCCTCTCTGGGCTGCCGGGTGGTACCTGCCAACAAACACACCTTCAGCGTGTGACCTCCCCCAAGGAAAGTCACAGTTAAACGTGACAAGCTCAGCTGAAATGCTAACAGTTAGCAGGCTGGCCAGATAGTGTCACGTGACAAAACATAGGAGACAAATGAGCTGGAAAAAAAAAAAAAAAGTATTGTGCTAACGATAGCATGCTTACAGTTAGTATTGGTGAAATACAAACATATATGACACTGAGGTGTCTATACATATATACATATATATATATAAATATGTTAAGTCAGGAAAAAACACAGAGGCTATTTCATCCCGACAAGCCAGTTTCGCCGGTTTCCCTGCTTTTCAGGGGATTTTAAAATTTCCTGAAGAGCAAGGCTATATGACGGTATTTGGAAAACAGTACTCCACCGTACTACATACTGTACTGTACTGTATACTCTACTTCAGGCACAATTACACTACTACACTCTACTGTATAACATACTGCACTTCAGGCACAATAACACTACTACACTCTACTGTATACTGTACAATATACTGAACTTCAGGCACAATAACACTACTACACTCTACTGTATACTGTATAATATCCAATACTGTACTTCAGACACAATACCATTACTAAACTCTACTGTATACTGTATAATATAATGTACAGAAAATCAGGCACAATAACACTACTACACTCTACTGTATACTTTGTAATATACTATAATATACTTAAGACAATAACACTACAACACTATACTGTATAATATAATATACTGTACTTCAGTCACAAAGAGTAGCAATGACTACAGTACAGTATATTATATGGTATACAGTAGAGTGTAGTAGTATTATTGTGTCAAAAGTACAGTATAGTATATTATACAGTATAAAGTAGAGTGCAGCAATGTTATTGTGCCTAAAGTACAGTATATTACACAGTATATAGTAGAGTGTAGTAGTGTTATTGTGCCTGAAGTACAGTATATTATACAGTATAAAGTAGAGTGTAGCAGTGTTATTGTGCCTAAAGTACAGTATATTACACAGTATACAGTAGAGTGTAGTAGTGTTATTGTGCCTGAAGTACAGTATATTATACAGTATAAAGTAGAGTGTAGCAGTGTTATTGTGCCTAAAGTACAGTATATTACACAGTATACAGTAGAGTGTAGTAGTGTTATTGTGCCTGAAGTACAGTATATTATACAGTATACAGTAGAGTGTAGTAGTGTTATTGTGCCTGAAGTCCAGTATATTATACAGTATTCAGTAGAGTGTAGTAGTGTTATTGTGCCTGAATTCAAGTATACTAGACAGTATACAGTAGAGTGTAGTAGTGTTAATGTGTCAACAGTATAGTATATCATACAGTGTAGTGTCGTAGTGTTATTGAGTCTGAAGTACAGTATAGTATATTATACAGTATACAATATAGTGCAGTAGTGTTATTGTGTCTTAAGTACAGTATAGTATATTATGCAGTAGAATGTAGTAGTGTTATTTGGGCTTGCAGTACAGTACATCATACATTATATAGTAGAAAGGAGTAGTGTTATTGCATCTGAAATACAGTATAGTACAGTATACAGTATAGTGTAGCAGTGTTATTGTGTCTTTAGTATAGTATAGTATACAGTATAGTGTATAATTATACACTATACTGTATAATATATTATACTATAGTAGTAGTGTTATTGTGTCTGAAGTACAGTATAGTATATTATACAGTATAGTGTAGTAATGTTATTGTGCCTGAAGTACAGTATAGTATATTATACAGTATACAATATAGTGTAGTAGTGTTATTGTGTCTGAAGTACAGTATAGTATGTTACGCAGCAGAATGTAGTAGTGTGATTTGGGCTTGAAGTACAGTACATTATATTGTACAGTATACAGTAGAGAGTAGTAGTTATTATTGTGTCTGAAATTTAGTATGGTAAATGATACAGTATAGTGTATAATTATTCACTATAGTGTATAATATACAACACTATAGTAGTAGCGTTATTGTGTCTGAAGTACAGTATAGTATAGTATACAGTATAGTGTAGTAGTGTTATTGTGTCTTAAGTATAGTATAGTATTTTATACAGTATAGTGTATAATTATACAGTAGTGTGTATAATTATACAGTATAGTGTATAATGTACTATACTATAGTAGTAGTGTTATTTTGCCTGAAGTACAGTATAGTATATTATACAGTATAGTGTAGTAGTGTTATTGAGTCTGAAGTACAGTATAGTATATTATACAGTATACAATATAGTGTAGTAGTTTTATTGTGTCTGAAGTACAGTATAGTATATTATGCAGTAGAATGTAGTAGTGTTATTTGGGCTTAAAGTACAGTACATTATATTGTACAGTATACAGTATAGTGTAGCAGTGTTATTGTGCCGTAAGTATAGTATAGTATATTATACACTATAGTGTACAATATACTATATAGTATATTATACACTATAGTGTATAACTATAAAGTATAGTGTATAATATACTATACTATAGAAGTAGTGTTATGTCTGAAGTATAGATAGTATATTATACAGTATAGTGTAGTAGTGTTATTGTGTCTTAAGTATAGGGATTTTAAAATCCCCTGAACAAACACGACGAGTTGAGTTTATACCAAAAAGGATACATGGATGATACAGCAGAGGATTGGGAGAATGTCATGTGATCAGATGAAACCAAAATAGAACTTTTTGGCATAAACTCAACTCGTGGTGTTTGGAGGAAGAAGAATACTAAGTTGCATCCCAAGAACACCACACCTACTGTGAAGCATGGGGGTGGAAACATCATGCTTTGGGGCTGTTTTTCTGCTAAGGGGACAGGACGATTGATCCGTGTTAAGGAAAGAATGAATGGGGCCATGTATCGTGAGATTTTGAGCCAAAACCTCCTTCCATCAGTGAGAGCTTTGATTGGTTGACCAAATACTTATTTTCCACCATAATTTCACAAACAAATTCTTTAAAATTCCTACAATGTGTATTCCTGGATTTTTTTTTACATTCTGTCTCTCACAGTTGAAGTGTACCTATGATGAAAATTACAGACCTCTGTCATCATTTTAAGTGGGAAAACTTGACTAAATTGAATTGAATTATTTACATTATTTGCAATCCGGGGATGTGGGATGTAAATGGGGGAGGGTGTTAGTCACGGGTTGAAGTTTCCTGGAGGTGTTCTTTTAGTGCGCTTTTGAAGGAGGAAAAGTTGGAGGTGGAGTTGAAATAAAAAATGGTGTTTCTCGCACGCTTTTAGACGTGCTTTCATGAAACAACAATGCTGCTAAAAAGTGGTCTCATTGTTGCTCCTTCAAGACTTAGCACCGTTCCTTGCTGCAATCAGCAGTCCTGCACACTTGCCAGGGAAGTCAACTTTGTGACGAATGTCCTCATTCTGCTGTTTCTCCACCTTGCCAACGTCCATCCTTCTGCTGCAGTCACTAGTCAGACCGCTCAGACCACGCAGGGAATGTTTGGATTCTGGCCCACGGAGATTGGGAGAAGTGCGGTCAAGTTGTTGTTGTTGTTGTCGTTGGGTTGGTAAACGCTATCGGCCACTTAGCAGCA
>NC_084616.1:19464668-19524668 GCF_033978795.1 Nerophis ophidion | reverse complement strand
ATCGTCAACGACCTTTTTTTGTCTGACTAAAACGAGACAATAATCAAATAAAAAATAATTTACGTGGACTAAGACGATGACGAGGTGTATTGACATATTCGTCAACGAATAAATACGAGACGAAAATGTCTGCCAGAAACGAGATCCAATCTGAACTCATTTGGTTAGGAAGAGGCGGGAGGAGTTGGGAAGAGAACCAATCAGAGCGACGTGGTAAGGAAGTTACGTAAACGTAGTTTGCGTTTGAGACAACAGAAGACAACCGGCATAGCTCGGTTGGTAGAATGGCCGTGCCAGCAACTTGAGAGTTGCAGATTCGATTCCCGCTTGTGCCATCCTAGTTACTGCCGTTGTGTCCTTGGGCAAGACACTTTACCCACCTGCTCCCAGTGCCACCCACACTGGTTTAAATGTAACTTAGATATTGGGTGTCACTATGTAAAGCGCTTTGAGACACTTGAGAAAAGCGCTATATAAATATAATTCACAAAATTCACAACATGTCAACGCCAGGGAGGAAGAGAAGAGAGGACATATGGGGAAATTTTATATTTGACGTCAAAGATAACAAGACGCAGTGTAAGAAATGCAGCGCGAGGATTACGGGGAAAAACACAACAAACTTGAAGCGACATTCACAGTCGAATCCCCCCGAAATCCACACACAGGTAAGCATTTACCACAACATGCAGATCACTCGACGTTATCCTGTTTATTACACGGCTTACTCGTGAAATACTAAATTTGAGACATGATTTTCATCAAAATACGACTTGTATCAGTGATTTTTCCGCTGTTTTGCATTGACTTTCAGAAATTGAAGGGAAAGTTTACATATTACCCTTTAGTCGACTAAATCTACTGTAGTTTTCGTCGACTACAATCTTATGATATTTCGTCAATTAAGACTAGACTAAAACTAAAACAATTTAAATAACTAAATTATGACTAAAACTAAATTACATTTTAGTCAAAATACTATGACTAAAACTAAATCAAATTTTGCTGTCAAAATGAACACTGGTTGCATCCCAAGAACACCATAACTACTGTGAAGCATGGGGGTGGAAACATCATGCTTTGGGGCTGTTTTTCTGCTAAGGAGACAGGACGATTGATCCGTGTTAAGGAAAGAACGAATGGGGCCATGTATCGTGAGATTTTGAGCCAAAACCTCCTTCCATCAGTGAGAGCTCTCAAATACTTATTTTCCACCATAATTTACAAATAAATTCTTTAAAATTCCTACAATGTGAATTCCCTGATTTTTTTTTCACATTCTGTCTCTCACAGTTGAAGTGTACCTATGATGAAAATGACAGACCTGTGTCATCATTTTAAGTGGGAGAACTTGCACAATCGGTGGCTGATTTAATACTTTTTTGCCCCACTGTGTTTGTTTTCACCAAGTTTTGAGCCCAAAAAGTTCCTGTGTGACATTCTCACTACTAAGTTGTGCAGCCCTTTGAGACATTTGTGATTAAGGGCTATATTAGTAAACTTTGATTGATTGATTGAAATTGCATTTGTTGCCAAATACTGGGTTTTTTTTCAGCAAATGTTATTTCTGCAAGCAAATAATAACTTGTGATTATTTGCAGGTTTGGAGTGTGATTAATCTGATAACCATTTGACAACCATAATTTAAAAAAAAAATCACTGTTACAAGAGATATATTTTATCGTCTAAAAGTGTGGTTTTATGTAAATACGGTGATGTTTTGGGGCCAAGCCGTGATTGAATGGATTTATTTCAAAAGGCCGACACGCTTCCCTTCTTCA
This sequence comes from Nerophis ophidion, assembly GCF_033978795.1. NCBI lineage: Eukaryota > Metazoa > Chordata > Actinopteri > Syngnathiformes > Syngnathidae > Nerophis > Nerophis ophidion. The sequence continues at coordinate 19,522,887 of NC_084616.1, read as the reverse complement.
GACCAACAGACTCTTACGTAAGTCCGTGGACGTTTAACGGGAACAATGCCAGCGAGGAATTCAGGTCAAGGGAATAAAAGCCGGGTCCTGGTTCACGTTGACGAGCCTGCGGCCTGTGTTCCCGGGTGCACATTCCAGTCTAAGTAGTTCCCACGTCGCACCTGCTCCGACGGCCTCCTGAGAACGTTGCCCTGGAAGCGTCCGCGGTGACTAATGGCCGCTGTGGGACGACGGCAGAGGGTCGGAGTCCCAGAACCCGGGTCTCATTGGCCAACACATGCGGACCACCTCCCATGTGGGACACAACAGTGCAGCCTTTGTGAACCGCCTGTCAGCTCGCGTTAGCGCGCACGCGTCATATCTCCGAAGACAAGGCCAGACCGAGGAGCCGGGGAGGGAGTCCGAGCTCCCGGCTTCCGGGTCACACAATGGGAGGCTTTGTGCTTTGTCACTGGACTATGAGACACTCGTGAAACATGGAGGAGGGGTGATGATGCAATGGTCGATGAGAACATGGCCAGGATTATTACTCCACTGCTTCATCTTTATTGTCATCATCGCCCCCCTGAGGAAAACCATGTCCAAACCCCGTTTCCATATGAGTTGGGAAATTGTGTTGGATGTAAATATAAACAGAATACAATGATTTGCAAATCCTTTTCAACCCATATTCAGTTGAATGCACTTCAAAGACAATATATTTGAGGTTCAAACTCATAACATTTTTTTTATTTTTTTGCAAATAAAAATTAACTTAGAATTTCATGGCTGCGACACGGGCCAAAGTAGTTGGGAAAGGGCATGTCATACTTGCCAACCCTCCTGGATTTTCCAGGAGACTCCGGAAATTCAGCGCCTCTCCCGAAAACCTCCCGGGACAAATTTTCTCCCGAAAATCTCCCGAAATTCAGACGGAGCGGGAGGCCACACCCACTCCAGCTCCATGAGGACCTGACTCAATGCTGTGACCCTCTTAAACAGGACAATACTGCCATTTACTGTACATAGAATGTCTGTTCTGAAGCCCACAGTAAAGAGACGCAACTTCATCACCTCGCCTGGTTATCGACTCCAACCCAATATAGTATACCGTCGACGAGCAAAATGAAGAAATACGCTTGCAAGTTCCAGAACGATTGGAAACAAGAATTTCAGTTTATCCAGGAGAGTTCGAAGGGGAAGGGGTATGTTGCCTGTACATTTTGTAGAACAGACTTCTCCATTGAACACGACGAACGGAGATACTCAACCATGAACGGTCAGTCAGCAAAACACAAAGTGTCCGCAGCGCAGCATCGTTCAAAACCCAGTATTATGGCCCATATTGCAAAATGGAGACCCGATGGAGATCTTATGCTGAGACAAAGATGGCTATGCTGATAGCTGGAAGCAAGATCCCGTTCTCATTTGCGGATGTCTACAACAAATCCGTAAAGGATGTTCCCGGATTCGGAGATCGCTCGCCAATACGCAAATTGCAGAACAAAGGTTATTCAAATAGTGAAAGGTAAGTGTTGTTGTAGTTTTTTAGTAACAAGCAAGCACAGTACAGTTGGTAGAACAACTGTGTTTTTATTACTGTGTATTTGATAGCTGCCGTCTGAAATTCAACTATTTATTTTATTTATATATATATAATAAAATGAATATATATATAGCTAGAATTCACTAAAGTCAAGTATTTCATTCATATATTTATAAGAAATACTCGAGTTGGTGAATTATATGCCCCCCACCACGCCTCCGCCCCACACCTGACCAACGCCCCCCACCCCCTACCCCCCCACCTCCCCGAAATCGGAGGTCTCAAAGTTGGCAAGTATGGGGCCTGTTCACCACTGTGTCATATCACTTTTTTCGTTTAACAACACTCAATAAACGTTTAGGAACTGAGGAAACTAATTGTTGAAGCTTTGAAAGTGGAATTCTTTCCCATTTATGTAGCGCCTCAGTTGTTCAAACAGTCCGGGGTCTCCGTTGCCATATTTTACGCTCCAAAATGCGCCACATATTTTCGAGGTCTGGACTGCAGGCGGGCCAGGAAAGTACCTGCACTCTTTTTTTTTTACAAAGCCACGCTGTTGTAACATGTGCTGAATGTGGCTTGGCATTGTCTTGCTGAAATAAGCAGGGGCGTCCATGATGGCAGCATATGTTGTTCCAAAACCTGTATGTACCTTTCAGCATTATTGTGCCTTCACAGATGTGTAAGTTACCCATGCCTTGGGCACTAATACACCCCCATACCATCACAGATGCTGACTTTTGAACTTTGCGTCGATAAGAGTCTGGATGGTTCGCTTCCCCTTTGGTCCGGTTGACACGATGTCGAATATTTCCAAAAACGATTTGAAATGTGGACTTGTCATACCACAGAACACTTTTCCACTTTGGATCACTCCATCTTAGATGATCTCGAGCCCAGAGAAGCCAGCGGCGTTTCTGGATGTTGTTGATAAATGGCTTTCGCTTTGCATAATAGAGCTTTAACTTGCAGATGTAGCGACGAACTTTATTTAGTGACAGTGGTTTTCTGAAGTGTTCCTGAGCCCATGTGGTGATATCCTTAGAGATTGATGTCAGTTTTTGATACAGTGCGGTCTGAGGGATCGAAGGTCATGGTCATGGTCAATGTATGGCTTATGGCCATGGCAGCTTACGTGGAGTGATTTCTCCAGATTCTCTGAACCTTTTGATGATATTATGGACCGTAGATGTTGAAATCCCTAAATTTCTTGCAATTGCACTTTGAGAAACGTATGTTCTTAAACTGCTTGATTATTTTCTCACGCAGTTGTGGACAAAGGGTGTAACCTCGCCCCATCCTTTCTTGTGAAAGACAGCATTTATTTGAGAAGCTGTTTTTAAACCCAATCATGGCACCCAACTTGTTCCCAATTAGCCTGCAACGCCTGTGGGATGTTCCAATATAAGTGTTTGATTAGCATCTCCCCAAACTTTATCAGTATTTATTGCCACCTCTCCCAACTTCTTTGTCACTTGTTGCTGGCACAAATTCTAAAGTTACTGATTATTTGCAAAAAAAAAAAAAAAACTTCAAATATGTTGTCTTTGTAGCATATTCAATTGGATATGGGTTGAAAATGATTTGCAAATCAATTCTATTCCGTTTATATTCACATCCAACACAATTTCCCAACTCATATGGAAACGGGGTTTGTACTATAAGGAAGAAATTTAGACTTAGATTGAGTAATATTAAGGGGTAAAAATATGATAATGCTCTCACGGAAATCAGTACTGAGATTCAGTAAGCCGGACTAGGAAGAACATTCCAAATTGAGATCAGCAGCTAGATTAAGAAGAAAATTCCAGACTGTTATTAGTAGCCTGGACTAAGAAGGAACATTCCAGACTGAGATCAACAGCTGACTAAAAAGAACATTGCAGACTCAGATCAGCAGCTAAACATAGAAGAACATTCCAGTCTGAGATCAGGAGCTAGACCAAGAACATTCCAGACTGAGATCAGCAGCTGGACTAAGTAGAAAATCCTAGACTGAAATTAGCAGCTATACTAAGAAGAATATTCAAAACTGAGATCAGCAGCGAGACTAAGAGGAACATTCCAGGCTGAGATCAGCAGCTAGACTAAGAAGAACATTTCAGACTGAGATCAGCAGTTAAACTAAGAAGAACATTCCAGACTGAGATCAGCAGCTAGACTAAGAACATTCCAGACTGAGATCAGCAGCTGGACTAAGAAGAACATTCCAGACTGAATTTAGCAGCTATACTAAAAAGAACATTCCAGACTGAGATCAGCAGCTAGACTAAGAAGAACATTCAAGACTGAGATCACCAGCTGGACTAAGTAGAAAATTCTAGACTGAAATTAGCAGCTATACTAAGAAGAATATTCAAAACTGAGATCAGCAGCGAGACTAAGAAGAACATTTCAGACTGAGATGAGCAGCTAAACTAAGAAGAACATTCCAGACTGATATCAGCAGCTAGACTAAGAATATTCCAGACTGAGATCAGCAGCTGGACTAAGAAGAACATTCCAGACTGAATTTAGCAGCTATACTAAGAAGAATATTCAAAATTGAGATAAGCAGCGAGACCAAAAAGAACATTCCAGACTGAGATCAGCAGCTAGACTAAGTAGAAAATTCTAGACTGAAATTAGCAGCTCAGCAGCGAGACTAAGAAGAACATTTTAGACTGAGATGAGCAGCTACACTAAGAAGAACATTCCAGACTGATATCAGCAGCTAGACTAAGAACATTTCAGACTGAGATCTGCAGCTGGACTAAGGAGAACATTCCAGAGTGAATTTAGCAGCTATACTAAGAAGAATATTCAAAACTGAGATAAGCAGCGAAACTAAAAAGAACATTCCAGACTGAGATCAGCAGCTAGACTAAGAAGAACATTCAAGACAGCAGCTAAACTAAGAAGAACATTCAAGACTGAGATCAGCAGCTAGACTAAGAAGATTATTCCAGACTGAGATAAGCAGCTTGACTAAGAAGAACATTCCAGACTGAGATCAGCAGCTGGACTAAGAAGAACGTTCCAGACTGACATAAGCAGCGGGACTAAGAAGAACATTCAAGACTGACATCAGCAGCTAACTTAGAATAACATTGCAGACTGAGATCAGCAGCTAGACTAAAAAGAACATTCCAGACTGAGATCAATAGCTAGACTAAGAAGAACATTCCAGACTGAGATCAGCACCTTGGACTAAGAAGCACATTCCAGACTGAGATCAGCAGCTAGACTAAGAAGATCATTGACGACTGAGATCAGCAGCTGGATCAAGAAAAACATTTAAGACTGAGATCAGCGAGACTAAGAAGAACATTCCTTACTGAGATCAGCACCTTGGACTAATAAAAACATTCCAGACTGAGATCAGCAGCTAGGCTAAGAAGAACATTCCAGACTGAGATCAGCAGCTAGACTAAGAAGAACATTCCAGACTGAAATTAGAAACTATACTAAGAAGAACATTCCAGACTGAGATCAGCACCATGGACTAAGAAAAACATTCCATACCAAGATCTGCAGTTAGGCGAAGAACATTCCAGACTGAGATTAGCAGCTAGACTAAGAAGAAAATTCCAGACTGAGATCAGCAGAGAGACTAAGAAGAACATTCCAGACTGAGATCAGCAGCTAGACAAAGAAAAACATTTAAGACTGAGATTAGCGAGACTAAGAAGAACATTAAAGACTGAGATCAGCAGCGAGACTAAGAAGGAACATTCCACTTCTGAGAGCCTCCTCTTGGCGACACTGAGGGGAGCTCTCACACTAAATGTTTCTGCCAGGAGCGTCGTTGACTGACTGCACTGCAAACAAAAATGTGTTCCTTGACATCTTGAGCAGCTGTGTGCTGTATTGTATTCTCCAATGGACACGGTCAAAAGTTCATTGTGGCGTCTGAAAGTGCAAGACATGCACTTATAACTCATGACTACGTTTCATCGCCATTCATCACATTTTTGTCCGTAGTTAAATTATAATTAATCTCAATTAATAATTTTTGTGTTTTTTTTATCCTTAACAAATGTACTCATTTTCAAGTGGGATTGGACAATTTAATGCAAATGTTTGTTTAATCAATATTATGCTGTTTTTTTTAAATGGACACACATCTCCCACACGTTTACCACTTCTGACACAGGCTGACTTTAAAAGAAAAAGTACTATAAATGACAACACAGTCCCAGCAGGTACAAGACGTTGATCCAACGTTGATTATACGTACATTTCGTAAATTGAGACAATGTTATTGTCTTGACGTTTGATTCACGTTGTTGGTTGGGGAATGACCAAAACTCAAAGGTCAAATCAACGACACAACCTGACATTAAATAAACGTCGTCAAAAAGTATGTTGTTTCAACGTTGTATTTGTGTTGTAGAATATTGGTTGGGAAATGACCAGAACTAAATTGGTCCCAAAACACAACATTAATTAAATGGCGTCAAAAAACACATTGTTTTCACTGTGTTTTGTGTTGTAGAATATTGGTTGGGAAATGACCAAAATTCAATGGTCTAATCAACGTCAGAACCCAACATTGATTAAACGCCGTCAAAAAACATCTTGTTTCAACGTTGTTTTGTGTTGTAGAATATTGGTTGGGAATTACCAAACTTGGATGGTCCCAGGACACAACATTGATTAACCATCTAGAAAAAGCATGTTGTTTCAACGTTGTATTTGTGTTGTAAAATATTGGTTGGGAAATTACCAAAATTCAATGGTCAAAACAAGGTCACAACCTGACATTGATTAAACGTCTTGAAAAAGTATGTTGTTTCAACGTTGTATTTGTGTTGTAGAATATTGGTTGGGAAATGACCAAATTTCAGTGTTCAAATCAACGTCAGAACCCAACATTGATTAAACGTCGACAAGACACATGTTTTAACGTTGTATTTGTGTTGTAGAATATTGGTTGGGAAATTACCAAAATCAAATGGTTGAATCAACGTCAGAACCTAATATTGATTAAACGTTGTCAAAAAGCATGTTTCAACGTTGTTTTGTGTTGTAGAATATTGGCTGAGAAATGGCCAAAATTCACTGGTCCCAAATGGTCCCAGAACATAAATTGATTAAATGTCATCAAAAAGTATGTTGTTTCAACGTTGTATTTGTGTTGTAGGATATTGGTTGGGAAATTATCAAATTTCAATGGTCAAAACAACGTCACAACCTAACAGTGATTAAACGTCGTCAAAAAGTATGTTGTTTCAACGTTGTATTTCTGTTGTAAAATATTGGTTGGGAAATGACCAAATTTCAATGTTCAAATCAACGTCAGAACCCAACATTGATTAAACATCGACAAGAAGCATGTTGTTTTAACGTTGTATTTGTGTTGTAGAATATTGGTTGCGAAATTATCAAAATCCAATGGTCGAATCAATGTCAGAACTGATTATTGATGAAAAGTCGTCAAAAAACATGTTGTTTCAACATTGTATTTGTGTTGTAGAATATTGGTTGGGAAATGACCAGAAATAAATGGTCCCAGAACACAACATTGATTAACCGTTGTCAAAAAGCATGTTGTTTCAACGGTGTTTTGTGTTTTAGAATATTGGTTGGGAAATTACCAAAATTCAATGGTCAAAACAACGTCACAACCTGACATTGATTAAACGTCTTCAAAAAGTATGTTGTTCCAACGTTGTATTGGTGTTGTACTATATTGGTTGAAAAATGACCAAATTTCAATGGTCGATTCAATGTCAGAACCTATTATTGATTAAACTTTGTCAAGAAGCATGTTGTTTCAACGTTGTTTTGTGTTGTTTAATATTGACTGGGAAATGACCAAAATTCAATGGTCCCAGAACACAACATTAATTAACCGTTGTCAAAAAGCATGTTGTTTCAACGTTGTATTTGTGCTGTAGAATATTGGTTGCGAAATGACCACAATTCACTGGTCCCAAATGGTCCAAGTACACTAAATTGATTAAATGTCATCAAAAAGCATGTTGGTTCAACGTTGTGCTTGTGTTGTAGAATATTGGTTGGGAAATGACCAAATATCAATGTTTAAATCAACGTCAGAACCCAACATTGATTAAACATCGACAAGAAGCATGTTGTTTCAACGTTGTATTTGTGTTGTAGAATATTGGTTGGGAAATGACCAAATTTCAATGGTCAAATCAATGTCAGAACCTACTATTGATTAAACATTGTTAAAGAGCATGTTGTTTCAACGTTGTTTTGTGTTGTAGAATATTGACTGGGAAATCACCAAAATTCAATGGTCCCAGAACACAACATTGATTAACCGTTGTCAAAAAGCATGTTGTTTCAACGTTGTATTTATGTTGTAGAATATTGGTTGGGAAATGACAAAAATTCAATGGTCGAATCAACTTTACAACCGGACGTTGAATAAACATCCCCAAAAGCATGTTGTTTCAACGTTCTATTTCTGATGCTAAAACTAAATTTTTTTGTGATGGAGTGATAGGAGCACATACTTGTTTGTCACAAAAAACATTCATGAAGTTTGGTTCTTTTATGAATTTATTATGGGTCTTGTGACGATTGCGTGGCATCGTGATGCGGGTTTGTTCTCTCAGAGATGCAGTCGGGCTTCGGACACAGCGTGAAGGTAAGAAACACTGATTTCATTTAACATAAAAACAGACTATGAAACAGAAAAAACTTGCACAAGGCACAAAAGGCAAAACAAAAGAGCTAGCATGGGAGCTAGAGAAATAACAAAGATTTAGCGTGGACGCTAGCAGGTTGCGAACAGGAATACGGGATCGGAATTAGAGTCGTCACTGTTGTTAAACACAAACTAGGAAGCAAGAAAGAATGAACAAAGAAGGCAGGCTTAAATCAAGGTGGTAATCATGAGGCAGGTACGCGTCAAAACCAAGAGGCAGGTGAAACTAATGCGTAACTATGGTGACCGAATAAACTAGGAAGTACAACCAGGAACTAAAGAAGTCAAACACTAACAACATTATACAAAAAGACTCAAAACCTAAACATAATATGATACGGGCAGCGGATCATAACAGGTCTACTGAAAATGTGACCAAATCTGCTGGGTCAAAAATATACAAACAGCAACATACATAATCAATTTTGGTAATATAGAAAAGTTCCGATCAAATCAAATTAGCGTCATGACATGGCCTCTCAACTAAAGGTGAGTGATTATGATTGACGACACCTGTTGACTTCTCTGAGTCCATTTAAATAGGGCTCATGTGATGCATTCATTAGACTCGGTTACAAACGCGACAATGGGAAAGTCAAAGGAACTCAGCACAGATCTGGAAAAAATTAATCATTGACTTAAACAAGTCAGGAAAGTCACTTGGGGCCATTTCAAAGCAGCTTAAGGTCCCGAAACAGTTGTTCGTAAGTAAAAGTGCATGGCACAGTTTTGTCATTGCCACGATCGGGAAGAAAACCCAAGCTACCACCTGATGCTGAGAGAAAATTGGTCAGGATGATCAAGAGTCAAGCGAGAACCACCAAAAAGCAGGTTTGCAATAAATTTGGAAGCTGCTGGAAAACCTTAAGGCCTGTCTAAAGTTTGCTGCTGATCACATGGACAAAGATAAGACTTTCTGCAGGAAAGTTCTGTGGTCAGATGACCACACAATACCCAGCAATATTTTTTGGGTGAGAAAAGGTGAGGCCTTTAATCCTAGGAACACCATGCCGACCGTCAAGCATGGTGGTGGTAGTATTGTGCTCTGGGACTGTTTTGCGGCCAATGGAACTGGTGCTTTCCAGAGAGTACCGTATTTCCTTGAATTGCTGTAGGGCATATAAGTATGCGCCTGCCTTGAATTACTGCCAGGTCAAAGTCGCTTCCCAAAATAATTAGCGCATGCTTAGTCAAACTCGTGACGTCGCGAGTGACACTTCCCCTGTCATCATGTTCAAAATGGAGGAGGCTGATTTCAATACCGGTAATTTGAAATTGCATAAAGGGAAGAAGATTAAGAGCTTTTCGGTAGGGTTTAAGGTCCAAGCTTACATTACACTCAAATTTTTACTGCATACCTTTGGTAAGTGCCGGAGTCAGAAGAGGTTTTAAAATAATTTGCGCATGCTTACTTTTACCGCATGCCTTTGGTAAGCGGCAATTCAAAGAAATACCTAAACTCATCGGTCCGGAGGTTGGGTCTTGGGCACAGTTGGGTGTTCCAAGAGGACAATGACCCCAAACACACGTCAAAAGTGGTAAAGGAATGGCTAAACCAGGCTAAAATTAAGGGTTTGGAATGGCCTTCCCAAAGTCCCGTGTGGACAATGCTAAAGAAACAAGTTCATGTTAGAAAACCCACAAATTTAGCTGAACTGCACCAATTTTGTCAAGAGGAATGGTCCAAAATTCAACCAGAAGCTTGTGGACTGCTACCAAAAGCGCTTTTTTGCAGTGAAACTTGCAATAATATGTTCTGGCCCTCGACCACATTTTCGTAGCCCGATGCGGCCCCCCGGGGGAGAAGGTTTGGACACCCCTGCTCTCCAATTGTTCGGCCCTGGCAAGGCACCGAGAGGAAAATAGGGATCGCCGTAAAAATGGTCAGTGGTGCGATTACGTCTGTTTGTGCATTATTGGCAGGAGCCAACCAGCCGCCCTTCTCTTCTTCTCTATTGTCGAACGGCCGGGCGGAGGCCGTCTGGACGCCACATAAAAGGAGAAGCCGCATTCTGCACTCCGTATCATCCCCAGCCTTCTGTTGTTTGCAGGATCCGTGCCTACGAAGCCTCCGTCTGTCTCGTTCGGTCTATTTCAAACCCGCCTGCTACCGTTTTCATTTCAAGTGAGGTGACATCGTTCATAATGTGCTGTCAGGTGTCTCATCAAGCTCCGAAACCCTGGTCAAGGCCTTTCTTGTGAACGCTCCTTGACCTCAGGTCCCACCAGGGATGCGAGGTTGATTGAAAAGAATCCATCCGGTCGACCTGACACGGCTCGGAACGTGTGTGTGCTTGTATTTCTACCCTTCTTGAGATATCAATAAGGAAAAGCACCTTCCATATGAGGACCGGTGAACAAGTCAGGACCAAAATGATGGTCCCAATACAAAAAAAAAAAACATTGCATCTAATAGAGAGCCAAATATTAGAGTCTGTGAACATTGCTACAAAGTCAGAATTTTTGTATTGATTTAATGTGCATACAAAAGTAAACATTGACAGGTGCAAAGGCAACAATATACTAGGGATGTCCAAAAATATCGGACTGCTGATATTACCGGCCGATAAATGCTTCAAAATGTAATATCGGAAATATCGGTATCGGTTTCAAAAAATAAAATTCATGACTTTTTAAAGGGAGAAGTACAGGGTGCCAATAAACCTTAAAAGCACTGCCTTTGCGTGCCGGCCCAGTCACATAATATCAACGGCTTTTCACACACATACAAGTGAATGCAAGGCATACTTGGTCAACAACCATGTAGGTCACACTGAGGGTGGCCGTGTAAACAACTTTAAAACGGTCACAAATATGCGCCACACTGTGAACCCACACCAGACAAGAATGACAAACACATTTCGGGAGAACATCCGCACGGTGACAAAACATAAACAAAACAGAACAAATACCCAGAACTCCTTGCAGCACTAATCCTTCCGGGACGCTACAATATACACCCCCCGCTACATACCCCCCCTTTTCAACCTCAGCCCCCCTCAATCTCCTCATGCTCTCTCAGGGAGAGCATGTCCCCAATTCCAAGCCGTTGTTTTGAGGCATGTTAAAAAAAAGAATGCGCTTTGTGACATCGAAAAAAAATATGGCGGTGCCATGTTTGCATTCTTTTCCATAACTTGAGTTGATTTATTTTGGAAAACGTTGTTACATTGTTTAATGCATCACAACAAAATTAAGAATAATAATGTGTTAATTCCACGACTGTATATATTGGTATCGGTTGTTAGCGGTAATTAAGAGTTAGACCACATCGGAATATTGGCAAAAAAAGCCATTATCGGACATCTCTACAATATATGATAAAACAAGACGGCAGCTAAAGAATACCTGCGACAGTATCAAAATGCTACTTCGATACATGATATGGTATCATATCTGCTACGGTATCCCATGCTACAAGGATACAACGTACACATCTGCAGCTTATAGTCGGGTGCGGCTAATACACTGACTTTTTTTCTAAAAGGTTAATGGGCGCGGCTTATATACTTTATAGTAAAAAAATTACTTTACTATATTTGTCTGCTGTCTGATGTTTGAAAAACATCAAAACATCACATGGAGAGGCATGATAAGAATGTGCAGTAAATGAGTGTCTCCGTGGTAAAAGCAGCATTTTACCATTAAAGGCCTACTGAAATGAGATTTTCTTATTTAAACAGGGATATCAGGTCCATTCTATGTGTCATACTTGATCATTTCGCAATATTGCCATATTTTTGCTGAAAGGATTTAGTAGAGAACATCGACAATAAAGTTCACAACTTTTGGTCGCTAATAAAAAAGCCTTTCCTTTACCGGTGTGAGGGCTCCTCACATCCTCACATTGTTTGTAATGTGAGCCACCAGCAGGAAAAGAAATTCGGACCGAGAAAGCGACAATTTCCCCATTAATTTGAGCAAGGATGAAAGATTCGTGGATGAGGAAAGTTAGAGTGAAGCACTAATAAAAAAAAAAGAAAGAAAAAACAAAGAAAAGGTGACGGCTCCTGGCCGCGGCAGTAGGAGAGTTTCAGATGTAATTACACACATTTACTAGGATAATTCTGGAAAATCCCTTATCTGCTTATTGTGTTAATAGTATTTTAGTGAAATGACCAAGTCATACCTGAAAGTCAGATGGCTGCGGTGAACCCCAGTGTCTCTGAGAGAAGCCTAGGAGCCAAGATCACAGCTACCTTTTTGAGCTGCAGGATGAGGTCGCGTAATCCACTCAAGTCTCCGGTAAGAGCCGACTTAATATCACAATTTTCCCATCCCAAAACTTGCTGGTTGACGTAGAGAAACATGTTCGCTTGACCGCTCTGTGTTAAAGCTTCACAACAAACAAAGAAACACCGGCTGTGTGTTTGGTGCTTAAAGGGCTACCGAAATTATATTTTCTTATTTAAACAGGGATAGCTCCAGGGTGTACCCCGCCTTCCGCCCGATTGTAGCTGAGATAGGCGCCAGCGCCCCCCGCTACCCCGAAAGGGAATAAACGGTAGAAAATGGATGGATGGATAGCAGGTCCATTCTATGTGTCAAACTTGATCATTTCTCGATATTGCCATATTTTGGCTGAAGGGATTTAGTAGAGAACATCCACAATATAGTTAGCAACTTTTGGCCGCTAATAAAAAAGCCTTGCCTTTACCGGAAGTAGCAGACGATGTGCGCGTGACGTCACGGGTTGTGGAGCTCCTCACATCTGAACATTGTTTACAATCATGGCCACCAGCAGCGTGAGCGATTCGGACCGAGAAAGCGACCATTCCCCCATTAATTTGAGCGAGGATGAAAGATTCGTGGATGAGAAAAGTGAGAGTGAAGGACTAAAAAAATAAATAAATAAAAATAACTAGACGGCAGAGCGATCCAGATGTTATTAGACACATTTACTAGGATAATTCTGGAAAATCCCTTATCTGCTTATTGTGTTACTAGTGTATTAGTGAGATTATATGGTCGTACCTGTACAACCTGAAAGTCGGAGGGGTGTGGTGACCGCCAGTATCTCCGAGGGAAGCCACGTTTCTTGACAAGGCGAAGGCAGCCGTTGCAGCCGGACTAAGATTATTATTTTTTCCCTCTTCCACGGTGAAAGCATCCGACGGTCAGGGACGGCCGGTGGGAGGAGGCAAGACAGTCCGCAGCTGCGTCTTTGACAGGTGCAGGAGGAACGACGCAAGCTCTCTGCTCATGTCTACGGTAAGAGCCGACTTATTACCACCATTTTCTCACCGAAACCTGCCGGTTGACAACCACGTTCGCTTGACCACTCTGTTCCATAGCAATGCTTCACCGTCATCTTTCGGGAACGTGAACAAGGAAACACCGCAATCCACCACTTCCCACCTACATCTTTCTTCTTTGACGTCTCCATTATTAATCGAACAAATTGCAAACGATTCAGCAACACGGATGTCCATAATACTGTGGAATTATGCGATGAAAAGAGACGACGGCAGAAACAGGTGAGATTTACAGAGGGAGCGACGAGAGGGCAGAAGACCGTCATCTTTACATCCACGCAGAGTGACAATGCGTGGATGTAAAGATGAGCTGGAGCTTTGCTGCACTGCATCCATAAATAGTCCCATTTGCAGCAGATCTAACTGCTCATTGACTGCCAGCACAGATGGTGACAAGGCATGAATGATGCAAACTCTTCGCTTGAGCATCTCCTCTAAAAAAAAAAAAAAAAGCAGGCAGCAGTCGCTGACGTTTTAATCGGGCGTTGTGATAATATGCACAGCTGAGCACCGGCACTGTTGGGAAAAAAAAATCACACCCGGAGGAGTTCTTTGGATGTCCTGGCTGACTCCCGATGCTGCAATGCATCGCTTATTCGTAGCAGACACTCGGACACTCGATATTACATTCCGACTTTTAAGCTGTCAAATTTGTTTGATATTAAAACATTTGATTTGACAGTTTTCTTACACTTCTGACAATGCATTCATGTCAGTTTGTCCGGGGTGTGTTGCCGTAGTCAGGAAGTTGTCTTTGCCATTAAGGTGAACATCATGATCCTCTGCAATATATTATATCGTCCATCCATCCATCCATCATCTTCCGCTTATCCGAGGTCGGGTCGCGGGGGCAGCAGCCTAAGCAGGGAAGCCCAGACTTCCCTATCTCCAGCCACTTCGTCTAGCTCTTCCCGGGGGATCCCGAGGCGTTCCCAGGCCAGCCGGGAGACATAGTCTTTCCAACGTGTCCTGGGTCTTCCCCGTGGCCTCCTACCAGCTGGACGTGCCCTAAACACATCCCTAGGGAGGCGTTCGGGTGGCATCCTGACCAGATGCCCGAACCACCTCATCTGGCTCCTCTCGATGTGGAGGAGCAGCGGCTTTACGTTGAGCTCCTCCCGGATGGCAGAGCTTCTCACCCTATCTCTAAGGGAGAGCCCCGCCACCCGGCGGAGGAAACTCATTTCGGCCGCTTGTACCCGTGATCTTATCCTTTCGGTCATGACCCAAAGCTCATGACCATAGGTGAGGATGGGAACGTAGATCGACCGGTAAATTGAGAGCTTTGCCTTCCGGCTCAGCTCCTTCTTCACCACAACGGATCGATACAACGTCCGCATTACTGAAGACGCCGCACCGATCCGCCTGTCGATCTCACGATCCACTCTTCCCCCACTCGTGAACAAGACTCCTAGGTACTTGAACTCCTCCACTTGGGGCAGGGTCTCCTCTCTGAGCTGCTACCTTACCGTGGTAGAGGAGTTTGCGTGTCCCAATGATCCTAGGAGCTATGTTGTCTGGGGGTTTTCATGCCCCCTGGTAGGGTCTCCCAAGACAAACAGGTCCTAGGTGAGTGATCAGACAAAGAGCAGCTCAAAGACTTCTATGGAATTACAACGAAATGAACCCAGATTTCCCTCGCCCGGACGTGGGTCACCGGGGCCCAGCTCTGGAGCCAGGCCCGGAGTTGGGACACGATGGCGAGCGCCTGGTGGTCGGGCCTGTTCCCATGGGGCCCGGCCGGGCACAGCCCGAAGAGGCAACGTGGGTCATCCCTCCAATGGGCTCACCACTCATAGGAGGGGCCATAGAGGTCGGGTGCATTGTGAGCTGGGCGGCAGCCGAAGGCAGGGCACTTGGCGGTCCGATCCTCGGCTACAGAAGCTAGCTCTTGGGACGTGGAACGTCACCTCACTGGGGGGGAAGGAGCCTGAGCTAGTGCGCGAGGTAGAGAAGTTCCGGCTGGATATAGTCGGACTCACCTCGGCGCACAGCAAGGGCTCTGGAACCAGTTCTCTCGAGAGGGACTGGACCCTCTTCCACTCTGGCGTTGCCGGCAGTGAGAGGCGACGGGCTGGGGTGGCAATTCTGGTTGCCCCCCGGCTCAAAGCCTGTACGTTTGAGTTCAACCCAGTGGACGAGAGGGTAGCTTCCCTTCGCCTTCGGGTGGGGGGACGGGTCCTGACTGTTGTTTGTGCTTACGCACCAAACAGCAGTTCAGAATACCCACCCTTTTTGGGTACACTCGAGGGAGTACTGGAAAGTGCTCCTCCGGGTGATTCCCTTGTCCTACTGGGAGACTTCAACGCTCATGTTGGCAACGACAGTGACACCTGGAGAGGCGTGATTGGGAAGAATGGTCGCCCGGATCTGAACCCGAGTGGTGTTTTGTTATTGGACTTTTGTGCTCGTCACAGTTTGTCGATAACAAACACCATGTTCAAACATAAGGGTGTCCATATGTGCACTTGGCACCAGGACACCCTAGGCCGCAGTTCCATGATCGACTTTGTAGTTGTGTCATCGGATTTGCGGCCTTATGTTTTGGACACTCGGGTGAAGAGAGGGGCGGAGCTTTCTACCGATCACCACCTGGTGGTGAGTTGGCTGCGATGGTGGGGGAGGATGCCGGACAGACCTGGCAGGCCCAAGCGCATTGTGAGGGTCTGCTGGGAACGTCTGGCAGAGTCTCCTGTCAGAGAGAGTTTCAATTCACACCTCCGGGAGAACTTTGAACATGTCACGAGGGAGGTGCGGGACATTGAGTCCGAGTGGACCATGTTCCGAACCTCTATTGTCGAGGCGGCTGATTGGAGCTGTGGCCGCAAGGTTGTTGGTGCCTGTCGTGGCGGTAATCCCAGAACCCGTTGGTGGACACCAGCAGTGAGGGATGCCGTCAAGCTGAAGAAGGAGTCCTATCGGGTTCTTTTGGCTCATAGGACTCCGGAGGCAGTGGACGGGTACCGACGGGCCAAGCGATGTGCAGCTTTAGCGGTCGCGGAGGCAAAAACTCGGACATGGGAAGAGTTCGGGGAAGCCATGGAAAACAACTTCCGGACGGCTTCGAAGCGATTCTGGACCACCATACGGCGCCTCAGGAAGGGGAAGCAGTGCACTATCAACACCGTGTATGGTGCGGATGGTGTTCTGCTGACTTCGACTGCGGATGTTGTGGATCGGTGGAGGGAATACTTCGAAGACCTCCTCAATCCCACCAACACGTCTTTCTTTAAGGAAGCGGTGCCTGGGGAATCTGTAGTGGACTCTCCTATTTCTGGGGCTGAGGTCGCTGAGGTAGTTAAAAAGCTCCTCGGCGGCAAGGCCCCGGGGGTGGATGAGATCCGCCCGGAGTTCCTTAAGGCTCTGGATGCTGTGGGGCTGTCTTGGTTGACAAGACTCTGCAGCATCGCGTGGACATCGGGGGCGGTACCTCTGGATTGGCAGACCGGGGTGGTGGTCCCTCTCTTTAAGAAGGGGGACCGGAGGGTGTGTTCCAACTATCGTGGGATCACACTCCTCAGCCTTCCCGGTAAGGTTTATTCAGGTGTACTGGAGAGGAGGCTTCGCCGGCTAGTCGAACCTCGGATTCAGGAGGAACAGTGTGGTTTTCGTCCTGGTCGTGGAACTGTGGACCAGCTCTATACTCTCGGCAGGGTTCTTGAGGGTGCATGGGAGTTTGCCCAACCAGTCTACATGTGCTTTGTGGACTTGGAGAAGGCATTCGACCGTGTCCCTCGGGAAGTCCTGCGGGGAGTGCTCAGAGAGTATGGGGTATCGGAATGTCTTATTGTGGCAGTCCGCTCCCTGTATGATCAGTGCCAGAGCTTGGTCCGCATTGCTGGCAGTAAGTCGGACACGTTTCCAGTGAAGGTTGGACTCCGCCAAGGCTGTCCTTTGTCACCGATTCTATTCATAACTTTTATGGACAGAATTTCTAGGCGCAGCCAAGGCGTTGAGGGGTTCCGGTTTGGTGGCCACGGGATTAGGTCTCTGCTTTTTGCAGATGATGTAGTCCTGATGGCTTCATCTGGCCGGGATCTTCAGCTCTCACTGGATCGGTTCGCAGCCGAGTGTGAAGCGACCGGAATGAGAATCAGCACCTCCAAGTCCGAGTCCATGGTTCTCGCCCGGAAAAGGGTGGAGTGCCATTATATATTATATCGTGCGTATCATATTTGCTATGATATCATATCTACTGCAGTATCACATGCTACAATTTTATGCTAAAGTATCTGCTACGGTAATACATATACCAGAGTATTATAGGTGCTACTGTATCACATGTGCTACAGTATCATATGTGTTACAATATTACATATGCTACAGTATCATAAATGCTACAGTATCATATGTGCTACAGTATAATATCTGCTACAGCATCATATGTGATACAGTATCATATATGGTACAGTATTATATGCTACAATATCATAGATGCTACAGTATCACATGCTAGAGTATCATATATTCTACAGTATCATATGTGCTGCAGTATCACATATGCTACTGTATCACATATGCTACTGTATCACATGTTCTACAGCATCACATATGCTACTGTATCATATGTTCTACAGCATCGCATGCTACAGTATCATATATGGTACAGTATTATGTGCTACTGTAGCATAAATGCTACAGTATCACATGCTACGGTATCATATGCTACATTATCATATGTTCTACAGTATCATATGCGACAGTATCATATGTGCTACAGTATCACATGCTACAGTATCACATATGCTACTGTATCATATGTTCTACAGCATCACATATGCTACTGTATCATATGTTCTACAGCATTGCATGCTACAGTATCATATATGGTACAGTATTATATGCTACAGTATCATAAATGCGACAGTATCACATGCTACAGTATCATATGTGCTACAGTATCACATGCTACAGTATCACATATGATACTGTATCATATGTTCTACAGCATCACATATGCTACTGCATCATATGTTCTACAGCATCGCATGCTACAGTATCATATATGGGACAGTATTATATGCTACAGTATCATAAATGCTACAGTATCACATGCTACAGTATCATATGCTACAGTATCATATGTTCTACAGTATCCCTTGCTACAGTATCACATGTGCTACAGTATCATATATGCTACTGTATCATATGTCCTACAGCATCACATATGCTACTGCATCATATGTTCTACAGCATCGCATGCTACAGTATCATATATGGTACAGTATTATATGCTACAGTATCATAAATGCTACAGTATCACATGCTACGGTATCATATGCTACAGTATCATATGTTCTACAGTATCATTTGCAACAGTATCATATGTGCTACAGTATCACATGCTACAGTATCACATATGCTACTGTATCATATGGTCTACAGCATCACATATGCTAATGTATCATGTTTTACAGCATCGCATGCTACAGAATCATATATGGTACAGTATTATATGCTACAGTATCATAAATGCTACAGTATCATATATGGTACAGTATTATATGCTACAGTATCATAAATGCTGCAGTATCACATGTTCTACAGTATAATTTGCTACAGTATCATATGTGCTACAGTATCACATGTGCTACAGTATCACATGTGCTACTATTTCATATGTTCTACAGCATCACATATGCTACTGTATCATATGTTCTACAGCATCACATATGCTACTGTATCATATGTTCTACAGCATCGCATGCTACAGTATCATATAGGGTACAGTATTATATGCTACAGTATCATAAATGCTACAGTATCACATGCTATGGTATCATATGCTACCGTATCATATGTTCTACAGTATCATTTGCTACAGTATCATACGTGCTACAGTATCACATATGCTACTGTATCATATGTTCTACAGCATCGCATATGCTACTGTATCATATGTTCTACAGCATTGCATGCTACAGTATCATATATGGTACAGTATCATATGTTACAGTGTCATCAATGCTACAGTATCACATGCTACGGTATCATATGCTACAGTAGCAGATGTTATACAGTATCATTTGCTACAGTATCATATGTGCTACAGTATCACATGTGCTACAGTACCATATATGCTACTGTATCATATGTTCTACAGCATCGCATGCTACAGTATCAGATGTGCTACAGTATCACATGTAATACAGTATCACAAGTGTTACGGTTTTAGATGTGCTACAGTATCATATGTGCTACAGTATCATTTGTGCTACGCTATTTTATGTGCTACATAATCATATACGCTACAGTATCATATCTGCTACAGCATCATGTGATACAGTATCATATATGGTACAGTATCACATGCTACAGTATCATATGTTCTACAATATCACATACTACAGTATATGTGCTACAGTATCATATGTGTTACAGTATCACATGCTACAGTATCATATGTGCTACAGTATTATACCTGCTACAATATCATATATGCAACAGTATCATGTATTCTACAGTATCATATGTACTACAGTATCACATGCTACAGTATCATATGTGCTACAGTATTATATCTGCAACAATATCATATATGCTACAGTATGAGTTTATACCAAAATGGATTCATGGATGACACAGCAGAGGATTGGGAGAATGTCATGTGGTCAGATGAAACCAAAGTAGAACTTTTTGGTATAAACTCAACTTGTCGTGTTTGGAGGAAGAAGATTACAGAGTTGCATCCCAAGAACACCACACCTACTGTGAAGCATGGGGGTGGAAACATCATGCTTTGGGGCTATTTTTCTGCTAAGGGGACAGGACGATTGATCCGTGTTAAGGAAAGAATGAATGGCGCCATGTATCGTGAGATCTTGAGCCAAAACCTCCTTTTTTGCCCCACTGTATATCAATTTATAATCTGGATTAATAAAAATCCCGATTTGGTTGTGGATCGATTTGTTTGTGCGCCCCTTTCTGCTATAGTATCATATATGCGGCAGTACCAAATCTGCAACAGTATCATATACACAACAGTATAATACCTGCGACAGTATCATATCTGCGACATTATCTCATATACAACAGTATCATATCTGCTACAGTTTCATGCCTGCGACAGTATCAAATCTGCAACAGTATCATACATACAACAGTATCATATCTGTGACAGTATTAACTCTGACAGAATCATATCTGCGACAGTATCAAATCTGCGACAGTTTCATATCTGCAACAGTATCATATATAAAACAGTATAATATCTGCAACAGTATCATACATACAACAGTATCACATCAGCGACAGTATCATAAATACTACAGTGTCATATATACATCATCATATCTGCGACAGTATTATATCTGTGACAGTATCATACCTGCGACATTATCAGATCTGTGACAGTATCATATATACAACAGGAATATACCTGCAACAGTACCACATATACAACAGTATCATATCCGAAGCAGTATTATACATACATTCATCCATCATCCATCCATTTTCTACCGCTTATTCCCTTCGGGGTCGCTGGAGCCTAACTCAGCTACAATCGGGCGGAAGGCGGGCTACACCCTGGACAAGTCGCCAACCACATATAAAACAGTATCATATCTGCGACAGTATCATATATACAACAGTATCATATCTGCGACAGTATCACATATACAACAGTACCACATATAAAACAGTATCATATCTGCGACAGTATCACATATACAACAGATTCATATCTGCGATAGTATCATATACACAACAGTATCACATATACAACAGTACCACATATAAAACAGTATCATATCTGCGACAGTATCACATATACAACAGTATCATATCTGCGACAGTATCATATACACAACAATAACACATAAAACAGTATCAAATCTGCGACAGTATCATATATACAACAGTATCATACCTGCGACAGTATCATATATACAACAGTGCCACATATACAACAGTACTATATCTGTGACAGTATCATATCTGCAACAGTATCATATATAAAACAGTACCACATATAAAACAGTATCATATCTGCCACAGTATCATATATACAACAGTATCATATCTGCGACAGTATCATATACACAACAGTAACACATAAAACAGTAGCAAATCTGCGACAGTATCATATATACAACAGTATCATACCTGCGACAGTATCATATATACAACAGTATCATACCTGCGACAGTATCATATATAAACCAGTATCATATCTGCGACAGTATCATATATACAATAGTGCCACATATACAACAGTACTATTTCTGTGACAGTATCATATCTGCGACAGTATCATATATACAACAGTACCACATATAAAACAGTATCATATCTGCCACAGTATCATGTATACAACAGTATCATATCTGCGACAGTATCATATATACAACAGTACCACATATACAACTATATTATATCAGCGACAGTATCATATCTGCAACGGTATCGCATGCTGCATGGATGCATGATACAGTATCATATCTACTACAGTATCTACAGTAATGTATGCTGATTAGGCCTCACGGCTGCCTTCATTCCCTCAGATGGTATCAAATGTGTCGACATCCTGAGCTGAAGAACACTTTTGTGTACAAAACCAGCTTTCTTCATGATGTCATCTGATTACTGCAACACACTTCCAAGGTCCTCCACTGTGCGATATCATCGGTCCTGTATCAATAAGACAGAACTTGCTTTCATTTGTACAAACACAATGGTGACATTGGGAAGTTTGAGGCCTCAAGGAAATCTCAGCGTTTGATCAATGCACAGCCGGATGTCAACACAATTCAAGAGATTTTGTCAAGATGATTTTTCTTCTTCTCCTGGCTGCGGAGGAACGTGTTTGTCAGAAGTGAGGAGGAAGCAGGGAGGTGAGTCACGTCTTCTTTCTGATGGCTACGTCACTCTCCAGGTTTGTGACTCACGCTTCAGCACAAACACCACCCAGCCTGCCTCAAACCTCGCATGCAGCTTAAAATATCATCTCCCCATGTATCGGCTTGGAATCTTCAAATTTTTGGACTCCAATCTAATAACATCATCTTCACACGTATCGGCTTGAAATCTTCAAATGTTTGAACTCTACCTAAAAATATCATCTTCACATGTATCGACGTGAAATCTTCAAAGGTTGGGATTCCATCTAAAATATCGTTTTCATATTTATCGCCTTGAAATCTTCAAAGGATGGGACTCCACCTATAAACATCCTCTTCACATGTATCGGCTTGTAATTTTCAGATTTTGGGACTCCCTCCTAAAATATCTTCACATGTATCGGCTTGAAATCTTTGAAATGATGTGACCCCATCTTAAAATATCATCTTCACATGTATCGGCTTGAAATCTTCAAATGTTTGGACTCCAATCTAAAAATATCATCTTCACATGTATCGGCATGAAATCTTGAAATTATGTGACTCCGTCATAAAATATCATCTTCACATGTATCGGCATGAAATGTTCAAAAGGCTGGGACCCCATCTTAAAATATAATCTTCACATGTATCGACTAACATCTTCAAAATGTTGGGACTCCATCCGAAAATATCATCTTCACATGTATCGGCTTGAAATCTTCAAATATTTGGATTCCATCTTAAAATATCAACTTCACATGAATCTTCTTGAAATATCATCTTCATATGTATCGGATTGACATCTTCAAATGTTGGGACTCCACCTATAAACATCATCTTCACATGTATCGGCTTGTAATCTTCAGATTTTGGGACTCCCTCCTAAAATATCTTCACATGTATTGGCTTGAAATCTTTGAAATGATGTGACATCTTAAAATATCATCTTCACATGTATCGGCATGTAATCTTGAAATTATGTGACATCCTAAAATATCATCTTCACATGTATCTGCTTGAAATCTTAAAAATTTGGGATTCCATCTTAAAATATCATCTTCACATGTATCGGCGTGAAGTCTTGAAATTATGTGATTCCATCTTAAAATATCATCTTCACATGTATCGGCTTGGAATCTTCAAATGTTTGGACTCCAATCTAAAAATATCATCTTCACATTCATCGGCGTGAAATCTTGAAATGATGTGATTCCATCTTAAAATATCGTCTTCACATGTATCGGCATGAAATGTTCAAAGGCTGGGACCCCATCTTAAAATATAATCTTCACGCGTATCGGCTAACATCTTCAAAATGTTGGGACTCAATCCGAAAATATCATCTTCACATGTATCGGCTTGAGATCTTGGGACGGCGTGGCGCAGTGGGAGAGTGGCCGTGCGCAACCCGAGGGTCACTGGTTCAAATCCCACCTAGTACCAACCTCGTCATGTCCGTTGTGTCCTGAGCAAGACACTTCACCCTTGCTCCTGATGGGTGCTGGTTGGCGCCTTGCATGGCAGCTCCCTCCATCAGTGTGTGAATGTGTGTGTGAATGGGTAAATGTGGAAGTAGTGTCAAAGCGCTTTGAGTACCTTGAAGGTAGAAAAGCGCTATAAAAGTACAACCCATTTATCATTTATTTATCATTTATCTTCAAATGTTGGGACTCCATCTTAAAATATCATCTTCACATGTATCGGCTTGAAATCTTCAAATAAATGTTGGTACTCCATCTTAAAATATCATCTTCACATGTATCGGCTTGTAATCTTGAAATGATGTGACATCTTAAAATATCTTCACATGTATCTGCTTGAAATCTTAAAAATTTGGGATTCCATCTTAAAATATCATCTCCACATGTATCGGCTTGAAATCTTCAAATGTTTGGACTCCAATCTAAAAATATCATCTTCACATGTATCGGCGTGAAATCTTGAAATTATGTGACTCCGTCATAAAATATCATCTTCACATGTATCGGCATGAAATGTTCAAATATTTGGATTCCATCTTAAAATATCAACTTCACATGTATCTACTTGAAATCTTCAAATGTGATTCATCTTAAAATATTATTTTCATATGTATCGGATTGACATCTTCAAATGTTGGGACTCCACCTATAAACATCACTTCACATGTATCGGCTTGAAATCTTTGAAATGATGTGACCCCATCTCAAAATATCATCTTCACATGTATAGGCTTGAAATCTTCAAAGGTTGGGACGCCATCTAAAAATATCATCTTCACATGTATCGGCTTGTAATTTCCAAATGTTGGGACTCAATCCAAAAATATCTTCACATGTATCTGCTTGAAATCTTCAATTTTTGTGATTCATCTTAAAATATCTTCACATGTTTTGGCTTGAAATCTTCAAAAGTTGGGACGCCATCTAAAAATATCATCTTCACATGTATCGGCTTGAAATCTTCAAATGTTTGGACGCCACCTAAAAATATCATCTTCACATGTATCGGCGTGAAGTCTTGAAATTATGTGACGCCATCTTAAAATATCATCTTCACATGTATCGGGTTGAAATCTTCAAATGTTCGGATTCCAATCTAAAAATATCATCCTCACATGTATCGGCGAGCAATCTTGAAATTAAGTGACTCCATCTTAAAATATCATTTTCACATGTATTGGTTTGAAATCTTCAAATGTTGGGACTCCATCTTAAAATATCATCTCCACATGTATCGGCTTGAAATCTTCAAATGTTGCGACTCCATCCTAAAATAGCATCTTCGCATGTATCGGCTTGATATCTTCAAATGTTCTGACGCCATCTAAAAATATCATTTTCACATGTATCGGCTTGAAATCTTCAAATATTGGGACTCCACCTTAAAATATCATCTCCAAATGTATCGGCTTGAAATCTTCATATTATAAGACTCCATCATAAAATATATTCTCATGTATCGGCTTGACATCTTCAAATGTTGGGACTCCATCTAAAAATATAATTTTCACATGTATCGGCGTGAAATCTTGAAATGATGTGACTCCATCTTAAAATATCATCTTCACAAATATCTGCTTGAAATCTTCAAATGTTGGGACTCCATATAAAGATATCATCTTCACATGTATCAGGTTTAAAGCTTCAATGGTTGGGACTCCATTTTTAAATATCATCTTCACATGTATCGGCTTAAAATCTTGAAATGATGTGACCATTTTAAGATATCATCTTCACATGTATCACCTTGAAAACTTCAAAGGTTGGGACTCCATCTTAGAATATAATCTTCACATGTATCGGCTTGAAATCTTGAAATTAAGAGACCATTTTAAGATATCATCTTCACATGTATCTGCTTGAAATCTTCAAATGTTCGGACTATCTAATAACACCATCGTCACATGTATCGGCTTGAAATCTTCAAATGTTGGGACGCCATCTTAAATTATCATCTTTACACGTATCGCCATGAAATTTTCAAAGGTTGGGACTCCATCTTAAAATATAATCTTCCCATGTATCGGCTTGAAATCTTCTAATATTGGGATTCAATATCACACAAAAGTAAACACTCTGCAGGCCTGCTTGTATCGCAAAGGATGTCACACTAGTAAACTGTCTGCAGGACTGCTTGTATCACACATGATATCACCCACAAGTAAACACTCTGCAGGCCTGCTTGTATCGCACGTGATATCACACAAGTAAACACTCTGCAGGACTGGTTGTATCGCACATGATATCACAAGTAAACACTCTGCAGGACTTCTTGTATCGCACGTGATATTACAAGTAAACACTCTGCAGGACTGCTTGTATCGCACGTGATATCACACACAAGTAAACACTCTGCAGGACTGCTTGTATCGCACATGATATCACACACAAGTAAACACTTTGTAGGACCGCTTGTATCTCACATGATACCACACACAAGTAAACACTGCAGGACTGCTTGTATCGCACATGACATCACACACAAGTAAACATTCAGGTTATCACTATTTAAACACAAACACCATTTTAGTTACAGTAAACATTGTTATGCCTTTTAATATGTAGCACTTTGGGATTTGTTATCAAATGTTGATATTATTATCAGAAATATTTTATTGGAGAAATGTGTTAATGTCTCTAGTTTTCATGTTAGCATTTAAGCTAGTTAGGGCTAGCTTGCTTCTCCAGTAAAAAAACAACAACAGTGAGCGTTTATCAAAGTGAAATCAATTTACGGTTTTAGGATATTTTTATTTAAAAAAAAACAATATTTATTTTTGGGACCATTTGGCCTCATTTGAGAACTTTTTGGGACCTCATTTTTCGTTTTGACCATTTGGGTTAATTTGAGACCTTTTTAGGACCTCATTTATTAGTGAGACCATTGGGACTATTCGGGTTCATTTGAGACCTTTTTGGAACCTAATTTTTCTTTGGGACCATTTGAGAACTTTTTGGAATATAATTTATCATTGGGACCATTGGAGTTTGATTGGGACCTTTTAGTACCCCATTTTATTGGGGTCATTTGGCTTCATTTAACAGATTTTTGGGACCTCATTTATCATTGGGACCAGTTGGGTTACTTTGAGACCTTGTTGGGACCCCATTTATCTTTGGGACCATTTGGGTTGATTTGAGAACTTTTTGGGACCTCATTTTTAATTTGGACCATTTGGGCTCATTTGAGACCTTTTTACGACTTCATTTATTAATGAGATCATTTGGGTTCATTGGAGACCTTTTTGGAACTTAATTTTTCTTTGGGACCATTTGAGGACTTTTTGGGATATCATTTATCATTGGGACCATTGGAGTTCATTTGGGACCTTTTAGTACCCCATTTGTAATGGGATTATTTGGTTTCATTTAATACATTTTTGAGACCTCATTTATCATTGGGACCATTTGGGTTCATTTAGGACCTTTTGGGGACCTAATTTTTCTTGGGACCATTTGGGTTCATTTGAAACCTTTTTGGGACATAATTTTTCATTGGGACCATTTCAGTTCATGTGGAACTTTTTAGTACCCCATTTTTGTATTGGGACCATTTGGCTTCACCTTGTTTATCTTTGGGACCAGTTGGGTTAAAGTGAGACCTTTTTTGGACCTCATTTATTATTGGGACCATTGGGGTTTATTTGAGACCTTTTTGGAACCTAATTTTTCTTTGGGATCATTTGAGAACTTTTTGGGAAATCATTTATCATTGGGACCTTTGGAGTTCGATTGGGACCTTTTAGTACCCCATTTTTATTGGGCTCATTTGGCTTAATTTAACACATTTTTGGGACCTCATTTATCATTGGGACCATTTGGGACCTTATTCATCATTGAGACCATTTGGGTTCATTTGGGACCTTTTTGGGACATCATTAACCGTTGGGACCATTTGGGTTTATTTGGGACATCATTTTTCATTGGGACCATTTCAGTTCATGTGGGACCTTTTAGAAACCCATTTTTGTATTGGGACCATTTGGCTTCATTTGAGGCCTTTTTGGGACTCCATTTATCATTGGGACCACTTGGGTTACTTTGAGACCTTGTTGGGACCTCATTTATATTTGGCACCATTTGGGTTGATTTGAGAACTTTCTGGCACCTAATTTTTCATTTGGATCATAGGGGTTAATTTGAGAACTTTTTAGTACGTCATTTATTATTTAGACCATTGGGATCATTCGGGTTCATTGGAGACCTTTTTGGAACCTAATTTTTCATTGGGACCATTTGAGATGAGAACTTTTTGGGATATCATTTATCATAGGGACCATTGGAGTTCATTTGGGACCTTTTAGTACCCCATTTGTATTGGAATCATTTGGTTTCATTTAAGACATTTTTGGGACCTCATTTATCATTGGGACCATTTGGGTTCATTTGGGACCTTTTGGGGACCTAACTTTTCCATGGGACCATTTGGTTTAATGTGAAACTTTTTTGGGACATCAGTTTTTAATTGGGACCATTTCAGTTTATGTGGGACCTTTTTGTACCCCATTTTTATAATTGGGACCATTTGGCTACATTTGAGCCCTTTTTGGGACTCCATTTATAATTGGGACCATTTGGGTTACTTTAAGACCTTGTTGGGATCTCATTTATCTTTGGGACCATTTCAGTTCATGTGGGACCTTTTAGTAACCCATTTTTGTATTGGGACCATTTGGCTTCATTTGAGACCTTTTTGGGACTCCATTTATCATTGGGACCATTTGGGTTACTTTGAGACCTTGTTGGGACCTCATTTATATTTGGCACCATTTGGGTTGATTCGAGAACTTTCTGGCACCTAATTTTTCATTTGGATCATATGGGTTGATTTGAGACCTTTTTTGGACCTCATTTACTATTGGGACCATTGGGACCATTGAGACCTTTTTGGAACCTAATTTTTCATTGGGACCATTTGAGAACTTTTTGGGATATCATTTATCATCGGGACCATTGGAGTTCATTTGGGAACTTTTAGTACCCCATTTGTATTGGGATCGTTTCATTTAAGACATTGTTGGGACCTCTTATACCATTGGGACCATTTGGGTTCATTTGGGACCTTTTGGGAACATTATTAATCATTGGGACCGATTGGGATCATTTGGGACCTTTTGGGGAAATTATTTATCATTGGGACCATTTGGGTTCATTTGGGTTCTTTTGGGGATAATATTTTTCATTGGGACCATTTGGGTTTCTTTGAGACTTTGTTGGGACCTCCCTTATCTTTGGGACCATTTGGACTAATTTGAGACCTTTTTAGGACTTAATTTATTATTGGGGCCATTGGGACCATTTGGGTTCATTTGAGACCTTTTTGGACCTTACTTTTAATTGGGACCGATTGAGTTAATTTGAGACCTATTTGGGACCTCATTTATCACTGGGATCATTTGTGTTCAATTGGGACATTTTTCTATCCCATTTTCATTGGGACATTGGCGTTCATTTAGGATCTTTTTAGGACCTAATTTTTAATTGGGACCAAATGGTTTGATTTGAGACCTTTTTGGGACCTCATTTATCACTGGGACCATTTAGGTTAATTTGGAACTTTTTTGTAGCCCATTTTCATTGGGACATTGGAGTTGGTTAGGAACCTTTTTGGGACCTCATTTATCATTGTGACAATTTCTGACCTTTTTGAAACCTCATTCATTATTTGGACCATTTGTGTTCATTTTGAGACCTTTTTGTACCCAATTTTCAGTGGGACCATTTGAGTTAATTTTTGAACTTTTTGGGACCCCACTATATAATTGGGACTATTTGGGACTTTCCCGCACTCCTTGTTGACCTAAAGAGGTAAAATTAGGTCACACCTTAAATCGAATAACTTTGACATGCGCAGAACCTAACGTAAACGGAGCGGTGTGTTATGGCGCCATCTTTTGGACAAGTTGGCTCACTGCAGGTGCTGACTAAGTCAACTAACATGGCTTTGTCCATTTCTGCTTGTCGGATGTTATCAGAATATTTATCATTTGTTTCCCTTCTGTTCACTACTTTTGTTTTACCTCTCTTTTTGAAATAGATTAAGTTAGGCTTTTAATCCGATTCAATGCATCCATGTGCACATAGCTAGTGTTTTTGAGAATACTGTCGAAAATTGATGCATTTAAATCTGGGAAATAAGGACAAAGTACCTTATAATTTCAGTGGGCGAGGGAAGCTTAGGTTTGGACACGTAAATTAATTTTCAATTAGCCCACAGAGAAGCTAAAGATGATAGCATAGGGCTGACACAGCATTTTTTTCCCCACCGTGTGGCCCAGCTCACATTGAATCTTTGAACTAATTATCTCTCGTCTAATTATCTCTTGTCCACAGGCCTGCTCTGACTTTGCAACCTCAGATCAAAAACCGTGTGTGTGTGTGTGTGTGTGTGTGTGTGTGTGTATGTGTGTGTGTGTGTGTGTGCAGGATATAACACTATAATTATCTCTGCAAGACACTCATTGTTTATTTGTTCCCTCTTAGAGAAAAACGGACCTCTTCCACAAGAATAAGAGCGTGAAATGAGTTGTCAGGAAACATTTCCAACTTGTCCACAACAACATTGTTCCGTCTGCTGCCTCGCTCGTCTTGGAGGGCCTCTTTTTGGCAGACTTGAACACCACAGAGTCCACGCTGTGCTTCGTTTTGGATGTCGGCCAAAAAGTATCGATGGATTGTGTGTGAAATGTGCGATATCATGTGCGATACAAGTAGTCCCGCAGAGTGTTTACTTGTGTGTGTGACATCATGTGCGATACAAGCGGTCCTGCAGTTTTTACTTGTGTGTGATATCATGTGCGATACAAGTAATCATGCAGAGTTTTTACTTGTGTTTGATATCATGTGCGATACAGGTAGTCCTGCAGAGTGTTTACTTGTGTGTGATACCATGTGCCATACAAGCAGTCCTGCAGAGTGTTTACTTGTGTGTGACATCATGTGCGATACAAACAGTCCCGCATAGTGTTTACTTAGGTGTGGTATCATGCACGATACAAGCAGTCCTGCAGAGTGTCAACTTGTGTGTGATATCATGTGCAATATAAGCAGTCCACACCGTGTTTACTTGTGTGCAATATCATGTGCGATACAAGCCGTCCTGCAGCGTGTTTGAGTGTAATATAATGTGCGATACAAGTGGTCCTGCAGCGTGTTTGCTTAAATGTGCTATCATGTGCGATACAAGCGGTCCTGCAGCGTGTTTACTTGTGTGTGATATCATGTGCGATACAAGCAGGCCTGCAGAGTGTGTACTTGTGTGTGAAATCATGTGCAATACAAGAAGTCCTGCGGAGTGTAAACTTGTGTGCAATATCATGTGCAATATAAGCAGTCTGCAGCGTGTTTCCTTGTGTGTGATATCATGTGCGATACAAACAGGCCTGCAGAGTGTGTACGTATGTGTGACATCATGTGCGATACAAGCAGTCCTGCAGAGTTTTTACTTGTGGTCCTGCAGAGTTTTTACTTATGTGCCATATCATGTGCCATACAGGCAGTCTTGCAGCGTGTTTAATTGTGGGCGATATCATGTGCGATACAAGCGGTTTTTGTTGATTGTTTACTCGTGTGTGATATCATGTGCGATACAAGCAGTCCTGCAGCGTGTTTAAATGTGTGCGATATCATGTGCGATACAAGCGGTCCTGCTGAGTGTTTACTCGTGTGTGATATCATGTGCGATACAAGCAGTCCTGCAGCGTGTTTAAATGTGTGCGATATCATGTGCGATACAAGCGGTCCTGCTGAGTGTTTACTTGGGGTCCTGCAGAGTTTTTACTTATGTGCCATATCATGTGCCATACAAGCAGTCCTGCTGAGTGTTTACTTGTGTGTGATATCATGCGCGATACAAGCGGTCCTGCAACAAGTTTACTTGAGTGTGATATAATGTGCGATACAAGCGCTACTATAGCGTGTTTGAGTGTTATATAATCTGCAATAGAAGTGGTCATGCAGAGCGTATACTTGTGTGCGATATCATGTGCGATACAAGCAGTCCTCCAGACAGTTTACTTTTGTGTGTTTTCATGTGCGATACAAGCGATCATGCAACAAGTTTACTTGAGTGTGATATCATGTGCGATACAAGCGGTCCTGCAGCGTGTTAACTTGAGTGTTGTATAATGTGCGACTGAAGCAGTCCTGCAGCGTGTTTACTTGTATGTAATATCATGTGCGATACAGGCGGTCCTGCAGCATGGTTACTGGTGTGTGATATCATGTGCGATACAAGAGTAGAGTGTTTACTTGTGCAAAGTCAGTTTACATCTACATGTCCTCCAATAAGCAGATCATTTCTTCTATTTTAGTCATTTAGAAAAAGTAAACATGCGAGGCTAAAGACGACTAGCAGCTACACAACAGCTAAGCACACATTAGCACGCAAGCTAGACACAGGTAATAATTATTGAACAATAAAAGGTCACATTTGTCAATATAAACAAGTATCAAATAATTATAGTTACATATTACTTACACATACAAAGTCTCCAAAGTATCTAGTAACAAACGTGTCCGCATCATTCAACTTACTACGTCATGACTTCAACTTCATTAATTATTATGACCACTGTGTGTTAGGCTTGGGTGATATGGCTGAAAACTGTATAACCATGCAAGTTTTTTATACCCCTCGATATTGATAATTGTTGATATTTTTACGACCTATGAAAAATAAGGAGCAGGAGAAAAATATATTTTATTTTAGATGTAACTTTCTCTCATTATAATCCCCTCAAGGAAAGGAAATGTCAACACAAGCATGGAAAGAAAACAATTAATGTCAACAAAATAGTCAAATCACATGAAACATTTAACAATAATCTCTTAAAAATCATGAATATGTAAGAAATGCTTCATAAAGTGTAAGAAAATAGTGCAAAGTGTGAAAATGTAATCATGGAGAAACCTGAGAAGAACTATTACAGTATCTGCAAGTTTAGTGGCAGGAGCTGTGGTCTAAAGGGTGAGCAAAAAAATAATAATAATTGCTTAATAATAAATAGGATAGTGTCACATTTGGACTTGGATTTGGATTGCTTCTTCCACGCAAAGGATGATTGGCACGAGCCAGACGAGCGTGTGAGTACATTTTGATTTATTTAAACGCTATAATACAAAAACAGGAAAACAAAGGGAGCGCACAAGGGCGGATAACAAACTAGACTCAATCAATCAATCAATGTTTATTTATATAGCCTTAATCACAAATGTCTCAAAGGACTGTACAAACCATTACGACTACGACATCCTCGGAAGAACCCACAAAATGGCAAGGAAAACTCACACCCAGTGGGCAGGGAGAATTCACATCCAGTGGGACGCCAGTGACAATGCTGACTATGAAAAACCTTGGAGAGGACCTCAGAGGACCTCTAGACTATACTCAAAACAAAAGCAGCACAATGGCATGACTATATACAAACGAACAAAAAACACTAACTGTGGCAAAAAACAAACCAAAAACTTGCACTGAGGCATAAATACAAAAAAATTTACGTGGCGTGGTCAAAAGAACAAACAGCGTGGCAAGGCATGAAGGTCGGCAAGGTAAGGTAGGTAGGACAGTAGGTAAAGTTGCCAGGATGAGGACAGAAACAGAATGGCTTAAATAATGATTAGTAACAGGTGCGAGGGCTGAGGACGGGGGCGTGACTAGAGGGCAAGGTGAAAATCAATTAGTTACTATGGAAAAAAAACAAACCAGGAAGTGCAAAACGCAAGAACTGAATGTCCAAAAAAAACAAAACATAACATGACCAAACATGACAAAAACTAAACATAATTTCCTTGGCGTGACAGACAGAGTCTTGGACTACAGCAACACAATGACAACATGACTTCTTACTCCAAAACAAAGCATTTTTATTTTCCATTAATGGCTTCAGGGTCGGAAAGAAAAAATATCCTCAAAGACTGATAAAAGATAAAGTATCCTTCAAAATAAAAGCAGACACGCTGAAGGAGGAGTCGCTGAAAGTGCTGGCAGAACATCCTCACATGTGTGATGTCATTGTCACATGATCAGAAGCCCAGGCGGCTCTTTGCATGAATGAGATCGGAGAGAATAGGGGGTTTTGCAAGTATAATGTTGCTCCACGTGCTCGTATTGGCAACATCTTGTTATTCCCGTCATGAATGGAAATGATAATGAAGGAGCAAGTAAACCCGCGGTCTGCAACTGAGCACACAATGCATGTGTGTCTATCATACGGCACGTCGTCCAACATCAATTATGAACATGAAACTAGCAGCTGGCCAACATTACAAAACTACACAGCTGCAACATCGTCTGGCAGAACACAGCAGACGTCAGGTCCAACAAAAATGAACAAACATCACAGAAAGACGCAATCATTTCTGATCTAACACTGAGCCCTATTAAATTTGTATTATTATTAAATGTGTGAATGTCCAAGCATGCACACATTTAGATTCTACACCAAAAAACTAGCATTTTATTATTATTATTATTAAATGTGTGAATGCCCAAGCATTCATACATTAAGATTCTGCACCAAAAACGATCTATTTATTACTATTATTATTATTATTAAATGTGTGAATGTTGAGGCATGCACACATTAAGATTCTACACAAAAAACTATCTGTTCATTAATATTATTATTATTGTTATTGAATGTGTGAATGTCGCAGCATTCACACATTAAGCTTCTACAGGAAAAAACTATGTATTATTATTATTATTATTATTAAATGTGTGAACGCTTGGAAATTCACACATTTGGATTCTACACCAAAAGCTATCTATTAACTATTATTATTATTATTATTAAATGTGTGAATGCCCAAGCATTCATACATTAAGATTCTGGACCAAAAACGATCTATTTATTACTATTATTATTATTAAATGTGTGAATGTTGAAGCATGCAAACATTAAAATTCTACACAAAAAACTATCCGTTCATTAATATTATTATTATTGTTATTGAATGTGTGAATGTCGCAGCATTCACACATTAAGCTTCTACAGGAAAAAACTATGTATTATTATTATTATTAAATGTGTGAACGCTTGGAAATTCACACATTTAGATTCTACACCAAAAGCTATCTATTAACTATTATTATTATTATTAAATGTGTGAATACCCAAGCATTAATACATTAATATTCTGCACCAAAAAGGATCTATTTATTACTATTATAATTATTAAATGTGTGATTGTTGAAGCATGCACACATTAAGATTCTACACAAAAATGTATCTATTTATTAATATTATTGTTATTGAATGTGTTGAATGTCGCAGCATTCACACATTAAGCTTCTACAGGAAAAAACAATGTGTTATTATTATTATTATTATTAGATGTGTGAAAGCTTGGACATTCACACATTTAGATTCTACACCAAAAGCTATCTAGTAACTATAATTATTATTATTATTATTAAATGTGTGAATGCCCAAGCATTCATACATTAACATTCTGCACAAAAAACGATCAATTTATTACTATTATTATTAAATGTGTGAATGTCAAAGCATGCACACAGTAAAATTCTACACCAAAAACAATATATTTATTAATGTTGTTATTAAATGTGTGAAAGATTCTACAAGAAAAAAACAATGTATTATTATTATTATTATTAAATGTGTGGATGTACAAGCATTCATACATTAAAACTCTACACACAAAAAATATATATTTATTATCATTATTGTTATTATTAATACATGTGTGAATGTCCAAGCATGCACATATTAAGATTATACACCAAAAAACTATCTATTCATCATTATGGGAATCCCTAAGCATTCATACATTACAATTCTACACAAAAAAACAATATATTTATTATTATTATTATTATTAAATGTGTGAATGTCCAAGCATTGACACATTAACATTGCACACAACAAATATATATATATATATATATATGTAAAATTATTATTATTAAATGTGTGAATATCCAAGCATTAAGATACTATTTATTAGTAGTAGTTGTAGTAGTACTAAATGTGTGAATATTCAAGCATTCACACAATAAGATTCTACAACAAAAATCTATTTATTGATTATTACTATTAACTGTGTGAATATCCAATCATTCACACATTAAAATTATACACAAAAAACAATTTATTATTATTAAATATTATTCATACCAAATATTAAATATAAACATTTCAGTTCCACTCACGCACGTCGGCGGCTCGCACACAAGACATTCACACGCAATTCCAACAGTAATTGCAAATTGTAGTTATTATTAATATAACTATAAACATTATTTCAGAATCATTTCCACCAATAGAGTAGGATTTAATTAATTAGATTTAACTAATCTGCTCTCCATCTTATGGTATAACTGATACTAGTGACTGTTTAGTCGATGATAACAGCAAAAAACCTCACTATAATAACGATTCAGTCTTTTGAACAACACTTTAAAGAAACGCCTCCCTCCAAAGAGTCATAAAAGCCTTTTCCAGGAGTCACGTATTAGTCTTTTTTCTTCTAGTCTTTTTATTTTGTTCTGCGCCTTCTAAATCTTCTTTAAGCGTACCGAACCCTGAAAAATCTGTAGTTGAATACATGTTACCATTAAATCCAGGGTATGAATTCTTCTTAATGAAGAGTAGTGTTTTATCTAATTATTTTTAAATACATTTTAAACCTCATTTTCAATGTAATTAACTATTATTATTCTTTGTAAACCCGACAGAAGAACATAAAAACAAACGTCTACCGGAGAGAACGCTGGTTCTCGAGACGTTACAGTGACCAAGTGGCTAAATTGGCAACACTGATCGCTTCTGCTTGGTCTTCTTATTCTCTGGCAGACCAGGTTTGTGTGAAAAGATGCATATTTATGATGCGTCAGTGTACAGCAAGATATCATAGAAGGGGAGGATGTAGAAACTAGAAGGCGCTTACCTGACAAAGCGTTTGGGGTTGATAGGGAGAGGCGCACCCACATGGAAGGGAGAAAAAGAGACACATGTTAGCCTTGTATCCAGTTCGTTAAACAATATTCAAAATGGTTAATTTGCTGAATTCATTAAGTAAATTA
Source organism: Nerophis ophidion (assembly GCF_033978795.1). NCBI lineage: Eukaryota > Metazoa > Chordata > Actinopteri > Syngnathiformes > Syngnathidae > Nerophis > Nerophis ophidion. Next base: position 19,486,092 of record NC_084616.1, on the reverse strand, counting down.
TCCTGAATTCAACTAAAGAGGTTAAAAACACTGTAAAAAAAAAAAAAAAATCTGACAAAAATACAGATCTGGCGATGCGAAAAAATATATGGTTTATATTTAAGTTTGGGTTAATTCTTTATGTAAGATTTCCAAAATTAATTCAGTAATTAAGTAACACACTTTGATACATCCTGCAGTGAACACAGTATGACAAACATCGACAACCTCCACTTGTTTGCCAAAGCTCGGCGATAAAACGATATTAATACAAACCGCGATGGACACGTAATCGATACCGATTAAAAATGTGTTAGATAAAATGCTCAATATTTTATTCTCCTTCCAAGCGGAAGGTTGGTTGCATGAATAAAAGGGACACAGGAAGTGATCACTGATCAGTGGGAGGGACATGCTAACAGCCAATCAGATAAAAGTATCAAGTAGCACGTTTGGTTGATTCTTTGCATGGAGTGAGAAAATGCAGTCATTTGTGGATAAAAGAGGAAAAGTCACCTGCATGTTTTTTGGGATTTATTTTCAAAGGGACCGTAGTCAGACCAATGTGGTCTGTAAATGATGCAAGGAAAGACCGCTAATACCACCACACCTTAGCTCACCCTTTAGAGCACTGCTGTAACTTCCTGCCACTAAACCTGCAGGAAATAGTTCTTCTCAGGTTTCTCTATGTTTACATTTTAACACTTTGCACTATTTATTTTACACTTTATGAAGCATTTCTTACATATTTATGATATATAAGAGCTTATTGTTAAGTGTTCAATGTGAATTTACTATTTTGTTTACATTGTTTGTGTTGACATTTCCTTTCTGCCTTGATAGTTGAGGGATTATACTCACAGTAAGTTACATTTCCAATAAAATATATTTTTCTCCTTCATAAAAAATTTCAATATTTTTATTGATATCGACCAATACATTATAAATATTTAAACAATTACTGCAAAACAAAAATTATTTTCCAAAGTTAAATAAGAATAACATGGCAAATTAATGTTACACAGACGTTATTTCCTCGCACTAAATCTGCAGAAAATAGTTCTCATGTTTCGCGATGTTTACATTTTCACACTTTGCACAATTGTTTTACACTTTATGAAGCATTTCTTACATATTTATGATCTATAAGAGCTTATTGTTACGTGTTCAATGTGAATTTACTATTTTATTTACATTGTTTTTTGTTGACATTTTCTTTCTGCTTTGAGAGTTGAGGGATTATAATCACAGGAAGTCACATTTCCAATAAAATATATTTTTCTCCTTCACCCTATTTTCCATAGGTCATAAAAAAATGTCAATATTTTTATTGATATCGACCGATACATTAATAATATTTAAACAATTACTGCAAAACAAAAATTTATTTCCATAGCTAAATAAGAATAACATGGCAAACTAATGTGACACAGACGTTATTTCCTCGCACTAAATCTGCAAAAAATAGTTCTCATGTTTCTCGATGTTTACATTTTCACACTTTGCAGTATTTTTTTACACTTTATGAAGCATTTCTTACATATTTATGATCTATAAGAGCTTATTGTTAAGTGTTCAATGTGAATTTACTATTTTATTTACATTGTTTTTTGTTGACATTTTCTTTCTGCTTTGAGAGTTGAGGGATTATAATCACAGGAAGTCACATTTCCAATAAAATATATTTTTCTCCTTCACCCTATTTTCCATAGGTCATAAAAAATGTCAATATTTTTATTGATATCGACCGATACATTAATAATATTTAAACAATTACTGCAAAACAAAAATGTCTTTCCATAGCTAAATAAGAATAACAGGGCAAATTAATGTTACACATACGTTATTTCCTCGCACCAAACCTGCAGAAAATAGTTCTCATGTTTCTCGATGTTTACATTTTCACACTTTGCAGAATTTTTTTTACACTTTATGAAACATTTCTCACATATTTATGATTTATAAGAGCTTATTGTTAAGTGTTCAATGTGAATTTACTATTTTGTTTACATTGTGTTGAAATTTCCTTTCTGCTTTGATAGTTGAGGGATTATAATCACAGGAAGTTACATTTCCAATAATATATATTTTTCTCCTTGTCCTTATGTTCCATAGGACATACAAAATTTCAATAATTTTTGATATCGACCGATACATTAATAATATTTAAACAATTACTGCAAACCAAAAATGTATTTCCAAAGATAAATAAAAATAACATGGCAAATTAATGTTATACAAACGTTATTTCCTCGCACTAAACCTGCAGAAAATAGTTCTCATGTTTCTCGATGTTTACATTTTCACACTTTGCACTATTTTTTTTACACTTTATGAAGCATTTCTTACATATTTATGATTTATAAGAGCTTATTGTTAAGTGTTCAATGTGAATTTACTATTTTGTTTACATTGTTTTTTGTTGACATTTTCTTTCTGCTTTGATAGTTGAGGGATTATAATCACAGGAAGTTAGATTTCCATTAACATATATTTTTCTCCTTATGTTCCATAGGACATATAAGATTTCAATAATTTTTGATATCGACCGATACATTAATAATATTTAAACAATTACTGCAAAACAAAAAATAATTTCCATAGTTAAATAATAATAACATGGCAAATTAATGTTACACAGCCGTTATTTCCTCGCACTAAACCTGCAGAAAATAGTTCTCATGTTTCTCGATGCTTACATTTTCACACTTTGCACTATTTTTTTACACTTTATGAAGCATTTCTTACACAGTCATGATTTTTAAGAGCTTGTTGTTAAGTGTTCAACGTGATTTTATTATTTTGTTTACATTGTTTTTGTTGCCTTTTGTAAAGATAATGGATTATAATCACAGGAAATTAAATTTCCAATAAAAACATTTATTTCCTGCTCCTTATTTCCAAATGGTCATAAACAATAATTATTGATATCGGCTCATACATTAATAATATTTAAACAGTTACTGCAAAGCAAAAATTCCTTTCCACAGTTAAATAAGAATAACAGGGCAAATTAATGTTACACAGACGTTATTTCATCGCACTAAACCTGCAGAAAATAATTCTTCTCAAGTTTCTCTATGTTTAAATTCTCACACTTTGCACTATTTTCTTACACTTTATGAAGCATTTCTTATATATGCATGGCCTCTGCGAGAGAGTTCACTCTTTGCAAATGAAATGAATGAAGTGAACCCTCTTGTCAGTCTTTCACTCTGCAAGACCAGACCCTGGTTGTAGACCTGCACCTGGCATCTCTTACTGTCTATAACCCTTAGTCAAGCAATCTAGCTCTTGTCTCCAGAGTGAAGGATCTAAGACGCCCTGCGTGCCAGAAAAGTAGACTTTGGGAGTGTACAGCACTGAACCATCGCTCAGACGGACAGCCCTTCCTCACAGTTACTTTCTCTGAGAGTTTTCTACTTTCAGCCGGCAGGGGTTTGCCGTCCACACGGACTTCCTGCTGGCGCTATTCATCGGCTGACCATCCCTCACAATCACTCATTCTACTTCCAGAGTTGTCATCAAGCTTCAATCAACCAAGGAGAAATCCAAGCATGAGCCTCTTAGCAGTAAGCTGGGGCTCGTTCAGACTGATGGTTCTATCGCAAGGTGTGCAACGGTACCAAATTCTCACGGCCCGTTACGTACCGCAGTTTAGTACAGGGGTCACCAATCTTTTTGAAACCAAGAGCTACTTCTTGGGTACTGATTAATGCGAAGGGCTACCAGTTTGATACACACTTAAAAAAATTGCCAGAAATAGCCAATTTGCTCAATTTACCTTTAACCCTATGTTATTATTAATAATTAATGATATTTATCTTTGTGGAAACACTGATCATCTTAATGATTTCTCACAATAAATTTATATAGAAACAGATAAATGTATTTAAAAAAAAAAAGAGTATTTCTGTCTGTCATTCCGTCGTACATTTTTTTCCTTTTACGGAAGGTTTTTGGTAGAGAATAAATGATGAAAAAAACACTCAATTGAACGGTTTAAAAGAGGAGAAAACATGAACAAAATGAAAATTACATTTTGGAACATAGTTTATCTTCAATTTCGACTCTTTAAAATTCAAAATTCAACCGAAAAAAATGAAGAGAAAAACTAGCTAATTCGAATCCTTTTGGAAAAAAAAAAAAATAATTTATGTAACATTATTAGTAATTTTTCGTGATTAAGATTAATTTTTGAATTTTGATGACACGTTTTAAATAGGTTAAAATTCAATCAGCACTTTGTTAGAATATATAACAAATTGGACCAAGCTATATTTCTAACAAAGACAAATTATTATTTCTTCTATATTTTCCAGAACAAAAAAAATAAATAAAAAATTAAAAAGACTTTGAAATAAAATTTAAATTTGATTCTACAGATTTTCTAGATTTGCCAGGAAATTTTTTTTGAATTTTAATCATAATAAGTTTGAAGAAATATTTCACAAATATTCTTTGTCGAAAAAACAAGCTAAAATGAAGAATACAATTAAAATGTATTTATTATTCTTTACAATAATAATAATAAAAATACTACAACATTGATTTAAAGTGTCAGGAAAGAAGAGGAAGGAATTCAAAAGTTTAAATGTATATATGTTCAAACATCGTAAAATATTTTTTAAGGTTGTATTTTTTCTCTAAAACTGTCTTTCTGAAAGTTATAAGAAGCAAGGTAAAAAAATAAATGAATTTATTCAAACAAGTGAAGACCAAGTCTTTAAAATATTTTCTTGGATTTTCAAATTCTATTTGAGTTTTGTCCCTCTTAGAATTAAAAATGTCGAGCAAAGTGAGACCAGCTTGCTAGTAAATAAATAAAATTTGAAAAATAGAGGCAGCTCACTGGTAAGTGCTGCTATTTGAGCTATTTTTAGAACAGGCCAGAGGGCGACTCATCTGGTCCTTACGGCACCACGTTGGTGACCCCTGATTGAGTACATAAAGATTTATTATGTATCGTCTTATTAGTGTCACAGTTTGGTTTGTAACATGGTATTAGTGTCACGATTTGGGACATACTGTATTGTTAGTGGCACAATTTGGTATGTACCACGGCATTGGTACGTACCGCGGTATAAAAGTCACGATTTGGTATGTAAGACCATATTACTGTCACAGTTTATTATGTACCGCCATATTAGTGTTGCAGTTTTGTTTTGTAACACGGGATTATTCTCACAATCTGGTGCGTACCGCGGTATTAATCTCACAATTTTGTAAGTAAGACCATATTAATGTCACAGTTTGGTTTGTAACATGGTATTAGTGTCCCGATTCGGCATGTGAGACCATATTAGTGCCACAATTTGCTTTGTAACATGGTATTAGTGTCCCGATTCGGCATGTGAGACCATATTAGTGTCACAATTTGCTTTGTAACATGGTATTAGTGTCACAATTCGGCATGTAAGACCATATTAGTGTCTCAGTTTGGTTTGTAACATGGTATTAGTGTCACGATTTGGCATGTAAGAATATATTAGTGTCACAGTTTGGTTTGTAACATGGTATTAGTGTCACAATGTGGTACCTACCACGGTATTATTGTCACAATTTAGTACATACCACTGTATCACTGTCACAGTTTAATATGTACCGCCATATTAGTGTTACAGTTTGATTTGTAACACGGTACTATCGTCACACTTCGGTACGTACCGCAGTATTAGTGTCACAATTTGGTATGTAAGACCATATTCATGCCAGTTTGGTTTGTAACATGGTATTAGTGTCACACTTCAGTACATACCACAGTATTAGTGTCACAATTCATTACGTAAGACCATATTAGTGTCAAAATTTAGTATTTAAGTGTCACAATTTGCTTTGTAACATGGTATTTGTCTCACGATTTTACATGTACCGCGGTATAAAAGTCACAATTTGGTATGTAAGACCAAATCAATGTCACAGTTTGGTTTGTAACATGGTATTACTGTCACAATTTAGTACATGCCACCGTATTACTGTCACATGTTAGTGTTACAATTTGGTTTGTAACACAGTATTATTGTCACAATTCAGTACGTACTGCGGTATTAGTGTCACAATTTGGTATGTACGACCACATTTTTGTCACAGCTTGGTTTGTAACATGGTATTAGTGTCACACTTCAGTACGTACCACGGTATCAGTGTCACAATTCAGTACGTAAGACCATATTAGTGTCACAATTTGCTTTGAAACATGGTATTAGTGTCACGATTCGGCAGGTAAGACCATATTAGTGTCACAATTTGCTTTGTAACATGGTATTAGTGTCACAATTTGGTATGTAAGGCCATATTAGTGTAACAATTTGCTTTGTAACATGGTATTAGTGTCATAATTCAGTATGTAAGACCATACTAGTGTTTTAGTTTGGTTTGTAATATGGTATTAGTGTCACAATTTGGTACCTACCACGGTATTAATGTCAAAATTTAGTACATACCACCGTATTACTGTCACAGTTTAATGTGCACTGCCATGCTAGTGTTACAGTTTGGTTTGTAACACGGTATTATTGTCACACATCGGTACGTACCGCAGTATTAGTGTCACAATTTGGTATGTAAGACCATATTAATGCCAGTTTGGTTTGTAACATGGAATTAGTGTCACACTTCAGTACGTACCACGGTATTAGTGTCACAATTCAGTGCGTAAGACAATATTAGTGGCAAAATTCAGTACTTAAGACCATATTAGTGTCACAATTTGCTTTGTAACATGGTATTAGTGTCACAATTCGGTATGTAAGACCATATTAGTGTCTCAGTTTGGTTTCTAACAAGGTATTAGTGTCACAATTTGGTATGTAAGACCATATTAGTGTCTCAGTTTGGTTTGTAACATGGTATTAGTGTCATGATTCGGTACGTAAGACTATATTAGTGTCTCAGTTTGGTTTGTAACATGGTATTAGTGTCACAATTCGGTATGTAAGACCATATTAGTGTCTCAGTTTGGTTTGTAACATGGTATTAGTGTCACAATTCGGTATGTAAGACCATATTAGTGTCTCAGTTTGGTTTGTAACATGGTTTTAGTGTCAAGATGCGGTACGTAAGACTATATTAGTGTCTGAGTTTGATTTCTAACATGGTGTTAGTGTCACAATTTGGTATGTAAGACCATATTAGTGTCTCAGTTTGGTTTGTAACAAGGTATTGGTGTCACAATTTGGTATGTAAGACCATATTAATGTCTCAGTTTGGTTTATAACAAAGTATTACTGTCACAATTTTGTATGTAAGACCATATTAGTGTCTCAGTTTAGGTTGTAACATGGATTTAGTGTCACAATTCAGTACGTAAGACTATATTAGTGTCTCAGTTTGGTTTGTAACATCGTATTTGTGTCACAATTTGGTATGTAGGACCACATTAGTGTCTCAGTTTGGTTTGTAACATGGTATTAGTGTCACGATTCGGTACGTAAGACTATATTAGTGTCTCTGTTTGGTTTGTAACATCGCATTAGTGTCACAATGCGGTATGTAAGACCATATTAGTGTCTCAGTGTGGTTTGTAACAAGGTATTGGTGTCACAATTTGGTATGTAAGACCATATTAGTGTCTCAGTTTGGTTTGTAACAAAGTATTACTGTCACAATTTTGTATGTAAGACCATATTAGTGTCTCAGTTTAGTTTGTAACATGGATTTAGTGTCACAGTTCAGTACGTAAGACTATATTAGTGTCTCAGTTTGGTTTGTAACATCGTATTTGTGTCACAATTTGGTATGTAGGACCATATAAGTGTCTCAGTTTGGTTTGTAACATGGTATTAGTGTCACGATTCGGTACGTAAGACTATATTAGTGTCTCAGTTTGGTTTGTAACATCGCATTAGTGTCACAATACGGTATGTAAGACCATATTAGTGTCTCAGTTTGGTTTGTAACAAGGTATTGGTGTCACAATTCGGTATGTAAGACTATATTAGTGTCTCAGTTTGGTTTGTAACAAGGTATTAGTGTCACAATTCGGTATGTAAGACCATTTTAGTCTCTCAGTTTGGTACATAACAATGTATTAGTGTCATGGTCCAATATGTATTGCGGTATATGGGTCAATTTTTCAACATGTACTGGACTTACAGGAAAATTGATTAAAACGTTTCTCTTTGAACCACGGAGTGAGCGAAATATGTGCCTTTGGAGGAAAAAAAAAAACAACTACTACAAATGTGCAAGAAAACCGCGGAAATGACAACATGCGCTAAGGACCAAAATATTTTACACTGAGGTGTGTAACCGCTCATTTTGCATTTTGTTTAAAATGTTAGCATGCTAACCTTAGCTCTCCCAGCTAAACCGACTTTAACTCCACGGTGACGTTTTGCTGGATTTATTGAGGAATTTGTGAAAGTGAAACAATACAAAAAGAATGCCATATTAATAATACTAACACAGACACTCGTAAACGTGTTAGCATATTAGCTTATGCTAACAACGCTAGCTTGATTCAATTACGATAGCACGTAAAAATAAGCATGAAAACACTCCTAGAGACACCACAAATGGGACGGTTTAGTAAGTAAGTATTATATTGTAAAACTTAGAAACGTTGCTTGGAGTGATGAATGAGGAATCCATTAGAGTAGACCCGCTATGGACGGCTGGAAGACGGAACGGCACTTCTATTACTGGTTCAAAGCACAAAAATGAAAGGATACTGCAGCACCTGCGGTAAGCAAACTTGTCCAAAAGATGGCTCCATAGCACAAACAATCACACACCATTACGGTGTCTCTGGTAGAGTTTAAGGAAAACTATTGAACATAAATTAGCCGTACCGTTTTGTAAGCTGCAGGGTTTAAAGCGTAGGAAAAAAAGTTGCGGCTTATTGTCCGGTCATACGTGTGACGTTATTAACATAATCCATATATTTTCTGACTTGACACATCCTGTTTTTCCCTGAGAGCTGCCTTCAAGGCACACTCCAACCTTGGTCTTTTCCCGCTGGAAATCGCTCTACTTTCAAAAGGCTGTCGATTGCAGTGACTCAGACAAGCCGTCCGCGCGGACCAGTGGTGAGAAACTCGGCCATCTGTCCCGTGGACTACAGACTCCAGAGAACTGATCTGTAGATCAGCAAAAGTCACCTCTCCTTGCAGCTTTTTCAGCTGACGGACACTTTGGTGTCGCTCTTGGGAGGCGATCCAAAGGTCTGCTAAAGATAATGAAAGATAGGTCACACATCGTCTGAGGTTGTTCTCACATAGTCCTCGGCTTCTTTGTCAGAGTCAGCCTGACTAAAACCAAAACCAGATGATGCATTCCTGATGTCATTATTGTTGTTTCTAATGTTTTGTTTCACACTCAATTATGTGATGTATTATAATACACAGTATTAGTTATGTACTATAATACACAGTATTAGTTATGTACTGTCATACACAGTATTAGTTATGTACTGTAATATACAACATTAGATTGGTCAGATCTAGTCTTAGACTTAGATTGATCAGATCTAGTCTTAGATTTAAATTGAACAGATCTAGTCTTAGACAGGTCAGATCTAGTCTTGGACTTCGATTGGTCAGATCTAATCTTAGACGTAGATTGGTCAGATCTAGACTTAAACTGGTCAGATCTAGTCTTATACTTACATTTGATCAGTTCTAGTCATTGACTTTGATTTGACAGATCTAGTCTTGGACTTCGATTGGTTAGATCTTGTCTTAGCCTTAGATTGATCAGATCTAGTCATAGACTTAGATTGGTCACATCTAGTCTTAGACTTAGATTGATCAGATCTAGTCAAAGACTTAGATAGATTGTTCACATCTAGTCTTAAACTTAAATTGTTCACATCTAGTCTTGAACTTAGATTGGTCACATCTAGTCTCAGACTTAGATTGGTCAGATCTAGACGCAGCCTTAGATTGATCAGATCTAGTCATAGACTTAGATTGTTCACATCTATTCTTAAACTTAGATTGTTCACATCTAGTCTTAAACTTAGATTGGTCACATCTAGTCTTAGACATAGATTGGTCATATCTAATCTCGGACATATATTGGTCATATCTAATCTTAGACATTGATTGGTCAGATCTAGACTTAGACAGGTCAGATCTAGTCATACACTTACATTTGGTCAGTTCTAGTCATTGACTTTGATTGGTCAGATCTAGTCATAGACTTTGATTGGTCAGATATAGTCATAGACTTTAATTGGTCAGATATAGTCATAGACTTCGATTGGTCAGATCTAGTCTTAGCCTTAGAATGATCAGATCCAGTCATAGACTTAGATTGGTCACATCTAGTCTTAGACTTAGATTGGTCAGATCTAATCTTGGACAAAGATTGGTCAGATCTAGACTTAGACTTACATTAGTCAGATCTAGTCTTGGACTTAGATAGATCAGATCTAGTCTTAAACTTACATTTGGTCAAATCTAGTCTTAGGCTTTGATTAGTCTTAGACGTAGGTTGGTCAGTACAGACTTAGACTTAGATTGGTCTGATGTAGTCTTAGACTTACATTTGGTCAGATCTAGTGATAGCCTTTGATTGGTCGGATCTAGTCATAGTCTTGGATTGATCAGATCTATTCTAAGACTTAGATTGTTCAGATCTAGTATACGACTTACATTGGTCAAATCTAGTCTTAGACCTAGATTGGTCCGATCTAGTCTTAGACCTAGATTGGTCCAACCTAGTCTTAGATAGTTCACATCCGGTCATAGACTTAGATTGGTCAGACCTAGTCTTAAACCTAGATTGGTCAGATTTAGTCTTAGACCTAAATTGGTCATATCTAGTCTTATAAATGACAGGTCAGATGTAGTCTTAGACCTTGACTGGTCGGATATCCCTAGAGCGGGGGGTCACCCACATCTGCGGTCCTCTCCAAGGTTGTGTTTTAATGCGTATCGCACTGTAATGAAGCTAGCGTCGTTAGCATCAGCTAATATGCTAACACGTTTACATGTGTCTGTGTTAGTATTATTAACTTACAATGGCATTTTTTTGTATGTTTCACTTACACAAATTCCACTGTAAATTCACCAAAACGCTACCGTAGATTTATCGAGTCTGTTCAGCTGATTGGCGAGCTAGCTTTCGCAGCTAGTCGGTCCATGATGACGACTTCTGTTTTGTTCCACCAACCATTTGGAAACAATTAAGGTATGTAAATAAACATTTACAGAATATTTATGTGGAAATAACTACAAACCCCAAGACCAGTAAAGAGGGCACATTGTGTAAATCGTAAATAAAAACAGAATACGATGATTTACAAATCCTTTCCAACCTATATTCAATTGAATAGACTGCAAAAACAAGATACTTCAAGTCCGAACTGGAAAACGTTGATATTTTTTGCAAATATTAGCTCATTTGGAATTTCATGCCAGCAACATGTTTTAAAAAAAGCTGGCAAAAGTGGCAAAAAAAGACTGAAAAAGTTTATGAATGCTAATCAAACACTTATTTGGAACATCCCACCGGTAAACAGGCTAATTGGGAACAGGTGGGTATAAAAGCAGTTCCATGAAATGCTCAGTCATTCACAAACATGGATGGGGTGAGGGTGAACAAATGCGTGAGCAAATTGTCCAACAGTTTAAGAACAACATTTCTCAACAAACTATTGCAAGGAATTTAGGGATTTCACCATCTACGGTCCGTATTATCATCAAAAGGTTCAGAGAATCTGGAGAAATCACTGCAATTAAGCGATTATATTACAGACTTTCGAACCCTCAGGCGGTACTGCAGCAACAAGCGACATCAGTGTGTAAAGGATATCACCACATGAGCTCAGGAACACTTCAGAAAACCACTGTCAGTAACTACAGTTCATCACTACATGGATGGATGGATGGATGGATGGATGATAGATAGATAGATAGATAGATAGATAGATAGATAGATAGATAGATAGATAGATAGATAGATAGATAGATAGATAGTACTTTATTGAATAGGTGAATGTGGAAATGGTGTCAAAGCGCTTAGAGTACCTTGAAGGTAGAAAAGCGCTATACAAGTATAACCCATTTACCAACAACACCCAGAAACGCCGCCAGCTTGGCCCGAACTCATCTAAGATAGATAGATAGATAGATAGATGGATAGATGGATAGATAGATGGATAGATGGATAGATGGATAGATGGATGGATAGATAGATAGTACTTTATTGATTCCTTCAGGAGAGTTCCCTCTGTAAGTGCAAGTTAAAACACTACTATGCAAAGCCACAGCCATAGGGGACGGCGTGGCGAAGTTGGGAGAGTGGCCGTTCCAGCAACCTGAGGATTCCTGGTTCGATCACTAGCTTCTACCAACCTAGTCACGGCCGTTATGTCCTTGAGCAAGGCACTTCACTATTGCTGCTGATGGGTCCTGGTTAGCGCCGTGCACGGCACCAGTGTGTGAATGTGTGTGGTAATGGATGGATGGATGGCTAGATAGATAGATAGATAGATAGATAGATAGATAATACTTTATTGGTTCCTTCAGTAGAGTTCCTTTGGGAAAAATAGACTGATGCAAAGTGGAAAAGTGTTCTATGGTGTGACGAGTCCACACTTTTCAGGCCATTTGAAACAAACGAAAGTGTAATTTTGGAGGCAGAGCTAACGTTCAATGAACACAGTTCATTGGGACGGCGTGGCGGTGTTGGGGGAGTGGCCGTGCCAGCAACCTGCGGGTTCCCGGTTCAATCCCCACCTTCTACCATCCTAGTTACGTCCGTTGTGTCCTTGAGTAAGACACTTCGCCCTTGCTCCTGATGGGTCCTGGTAAGCGCCTTGCATGGCAGCTCCCGCCATCAGTGTGTGAATGGGTGAATGTTGAAATAATATCAAAGCGCTTTGAGTTCCTTAAAAAGGTACAAAAGCGCTATACAAGTATAATCCATTTACCATTTATCATTTATCAACAACACCCAGAAATGCCGCCGGTTTGCCTGGGCCCGAGCTCATCTAAGATAGACTGATGCAAAGTGGAAAAGTGTTCTGTGGTCTGACGAGTCCTCATTTCAAAATTTTTGGGGAAACTGTGGACGTCGTGTCCTCCGGAAGAAAGAGAAAAATAACCATTCAGATTGTTCGAGGCGCAAAGTTCAAAAGCCAGCATCTGTGATGTATGGGGGTGTATTAGTGCCCAAGGCATGGGTAACTTACACATCTGTGGAGGCACCATTAATGCTGAAAGGTACATACAGGTTTTGTATGTTGTCATCCAAGCAACGTTATCATGGACGCTTATTTCAGCGAGACAATGCCAAGCCACGTGTTACAACAGTGTGGCTTCATAGAGTCCTTTTGCAATGGGCCAAAGAACCCTATTGAATCTGTAAGGTTTTATTCTTTCTTTCTTTATAATTATTATTCCGTACCGTCGCGCTGTAATTTGACCCCATTAACATGCTTCAAAACTCACCAAATTTTACACACATATCGGTATGGTGCAGCAGCCCAACTTATTAAGCAACCAAACCCTAAAAATTTAAATTGCCCGCTAGCGCCCCCTAGGAAAAAAAAACAGACTGCTTGTAACTTCCGTTAGCAATGTTGTAGAGACATGAAACAAAAAACATTATGTAGGGCTGACTTAGACCTAGATTTCATAATTTTACTTTGTAGGGCAAAAATCAACAAAAATTTAGCAAAAACCCATTCAAAGCAAAATTTTCGCGAAAAATGCTTTTTTTGCCTCTTTGAGCTGTAATTTGACCCCCTTAAAATGCTTCAAAACTCACCAAACTTGGCACACACATCAGGACTGGTGAAAATTGCGATTTAATGAAAAAAAAAAACAAAGCCTAAAACTCAAAATTGCGCTCTAGTGCAATTTTTGAATAAAACACAGCAAAAACTGCTCTTAGGAAGAAAACTCAGACACAATTGCTTGTAACTTCCAGTAGGAATGCCGGAAAGACATGAAACAAAAACCTCTATGTAAGTCTCACTTAGACCTACATTTTAATAATTGACATCATTCAGCAAAAATCAACAGGAAGTTAAAAATTACCCCTTCAAAATAAAAGTTTTGTAAAAACCCGTCACCTTTTTTCAAACATTATCTCCTCTGAGCGCGTTCGTCATTTCGGCTTCAAACTCACACAGGAGAGGGGTTGAACCCTTCTGATTAAAATTTATTCACAGAGTTTTGATTACTGCTCCGGTTTTGATTTTACGCGCCTTCGAACAACCCCTGCGCAAAGTTACCTAAAAAAATTTCATTTTTACCTCTTTGAGATGTAATTTGACCCCCTTAAAATGCTTCAAAGTGCAAGTTAAAGCTCTACTAATGGTAAATGAGTTGTACTTGTATAGCGCTTTTCTACCTTCAAGGTACTCAAAAAAGCGCTTTGACATTACTTCCACATTCACCCATTCACATACACATTCACACACTGATGGAGGGAGCTGCCACGCAAGGCGCTAACCAGCACCCATCAGGAGCAAGTGTCTTGCTCAAGGACACAACGGACATGACGAGGTTGGTACTAGGTGGAGATTGAACCAGGAACCCTCGGGTTGCGCAAAGCCACTCTCACACTGCGCCACACCGTCTTTACAAAGATGCTAAACTCACAGTTGACAGGTAGAAAACAAAGATGCTAAACTGACAGTTGACAGATAGAAAACAAAGATGCTAAACTGACAAATGACAGGTAGAAAACCAATATGCTGAACTTACAGTTTGACTGGTAGAACACAAAGATGCTAAACTGACAGTTGACAGGTAGTAAACAAAGATGCTAAACTGACAGTTGACAGGTAGTAAACAAAGATGCTAAACTGACAGTTGACAGGTAGAAAACAAAGATGCTAAGTTGCCGAATGACTGGTAGAAAAAAATGTATGCGAAACTGACAGTGGACAAGTAGAACACAAAGATGCTAAACTGACAGTTGACAGATAGAAGTACAACCCTTTTACCATTTACTATGCTAAGCAAAAGCCATTTATCAACATCCAGAAACGCCGAGCTGTAATTTGACCCCCTTAACATGCTTCAAAACTCACCAAATTTTACACACACATCAGGACTGGCGAAAATTCCCATCTAATAAAAAAAAACAACAACCCATAAATCTAAATTGCACTCTAGCGCCCCCTTGGGAAAAAAACGCTTGTAACTTCTGTTAGGAATGTTGTAGAAACATGAAACAAAAACCTTTATGTAGGTCTGACTTAGACCAGGGCTTGGGTAATGGGGGCAGCAGCCAAAGGCGGGCGCGACCAATGCTGCTTGCAGCTTTAATTTTCATTGTTTTCACGTATCTAAGGAGGCTGGCAGGTTAATAGCTGTTAGCATCCTCAGCCTCTTCCCTTCAGCAGCAGACTAAGTGTGTGCTGATGAATAGCGGCAATTACACCACATCATTAATCACACTGATGGGAGTCAGTGTGGCCTCAATGAACACCCGCAGGAAACTCACTTTTATACCAGCATGGTTTATGCTGCATCTTGTGAGCGTTCCGCACCACACCTTTTGTTGACACGCTAGGATTCTTCCAACACTTCTGCCACAAAGGTGTGTGTGTGTGTGTGTGTGTGTGTGTGTGTGTGTGTGTGTGTGTGTTGCCTTATTTCTGTGTGCCGTGCAGTCGGGGTGGTGTGATGCGAGGTGGGAGGATAAAAAGAACCTTGCTCTACTTTTCGTTCTTTAAGCACTCGTGTCATGATTGCGGTTTAGGATTGCGTGAACCCTGGCAGAGTCCAATAAGAGCAGGAAGACTTTGAACGACACAAAACCAGATAAAAGATGAAGGAAATGGAACTGACGATTGGTATTAAATATAAAACTAAATAGGGAATACAATATTTAGATATACAAATACAGGGTGTATATATATATATATATATATATATATATATATGTATATATATATATATATATATACATATACATATACACACACACGCACACACACACACACACATGCATATGTACATACAAACCCCGTTTCCATTTGTGTTGGGAAATTGTGTTATAAACACAATTATAAACCGAATACAATGATTTGCAAATCCTTTTCAACCCATATTCAGTTGAATATGCTACAAAGACAACATATTTGATTTTCAAACTGATAAACATTTCTTTTTTTGCAAATAACCATTAACTTTAGAATTTGATGCCAGCAACACATGACAAAGAAGTTGGGAAAGGTGGCAATAAGTACTGAAAAGGTTGAGGAATGCTCATCAAACACTTATTTGGAACATCCCACAGGTGTGCAGGCTAATTGGGAACAGGTGGGGGCCATGATTGGGTAGAAAAACAGCTTCCCAAAAAATATGCACCCCTTTGTCCACAACTGCGTGAGCAAATAGTCAAACAGTTTAAGAACAACGTTTATCAAAGTGCTATTGCAAGAAATTTAGGGATTTCAACATCTACGCTCCATAATTTCATCAAAAGGTTCAGAGAATCTGAAGAAATCACTCCATGTAAGCGGCATGGCCGGAAACCAACACTGTATGACCGTGACCTTCGATCCCTCAGACGGTACTATATCAAAAACCGACATCAATCTCTAAAGGATATCACCACATGGACTCAGGAAGACTTCAGAAAACCACTGTTACAAAATAAAGTTTGTCGCTACATCTGTAAGTGCAAGTTAAAGCTCTACTATGCAAAGGAAAAGCCATTTATCAACAACATCCAGAAGCGCTGCCGGCTTCTCTGGGCCCAAGATCATCTAAGATGGACTGATGCAGAGTAGAAAAGTGTTCTGTGGTCTGACGAGTCCACATTTCAAATTGTTTTTGGAAACTATGGACATTTGTGTCCTCCGGAACAAAGAGGAAAAGAACCCTCCGGATTGTTATAGGCGCAAAGTTCAAAAGGCAGCATCTGTGATGGTATGGGGGTGCATTAGTGCCCAAGACATGAGTAACTTACACATCTGCGAAGGCACTATTAATGCTGAAAGGTACATACAAGTTTTGGAGCAACATATATTGCCATTTAAGCAACGTTATCATGGACGCCCCTGCTTATTTCAGCAAGACAATGCCACACCACGTGTTACAACAGCGTGGCTTCATAGTAAAAGAGTCCGGGTACTTCACTGGCCTGCCTGTAGTCCAGACCTGTCTCCCACTGAAAATTTTGAAGCCTAAAATACGACAACTTAAGCTGTACAGCAAGCAGGAATGGGAAAGAATTCCACCTGTAAAGCTTCAAAAATGTGTCTCCTCAGTTCCCAAACGTTTATTGTGTGTTGCTAAAAGGAAAGGTGATGTAACACAGTGGTGAACATGCCCTTTCCCAACTACTTTGGCACGTGTCGCAGCCATGATATTCCAAGATAACAATAATTTGCAAAAAATAAATAAAGTTTATGAGTTTGAACATCAAATATCTTGTCTTTGTAGTGCATTCAATTGAATATGGGTTGAAAATGATTTGCAAATCATTGTATTATGTTTATTTATATATAACACAATTTCCCAACTCCTATGGAAACGGGGTTTGTACACTTATACGTATCTATGTATATATGTATATATATATATATATATATATATATTTATATATATATATATATGTATATATATATATATATATATATATATATATATATATATATATATATATATATACATACATACATACATATATAAATACATATATACACACACATATATACATACATACATACATATATAAATACATATATTTATTTAATTTTTTAATATACTTTTAGTGGAATGTCTTAAAAGTGACACTATAAACATCCAGTGTAACAAATGTAAAACAATAATGTTCACTTTAGTGTCTTTGAACTTTTTAACTTTAGAGAACCAGTGTCCTCTGTAGTGGACATCTTATATCATGCGATTCGATGCTGAATCTCAGAAAATGGCACCTTTCCTAAAATAACAAATCAATTCAAAACGCGGGTTGATTAAGGGTTTTTAGAAAAAAAAAAATCATTACAAACCTGGCTTTATGCGTCGTCATGGAGACGAATGTGGCGGCTTGGCCTTGCAGTAGGCAATCCAAGGATGTTGTGTTTTGTTTGTCCGTCTCCTAGCAACTTAACTCAAAAGTTATGGATAGATTTGATGAAAAACTTCAGGAAATGTCTGGAAAAAAACAAAACTTTCTTTCTTTCTACAACTCACTGGAACTGGACGGTGTTTGAATAATTGCCTGGTTTAACTCAAAAGTTGCTGCCACCTAAATATATATTTGATGATTAATGGTTTGCCTTGGAAGGAATCAGTGACTGGGGTTGTTTGATTTAATACACAATCTGAAATATGTTTCAACAGAACAGAAAAGCACCGCAGTCGGCAAAAATAACACTCCTAATATCCCTTTCCTCATGTAACGCACAAACGCTCCGGGGTACTCAAACGCTGCCAAAGAGAACTTTTTAAGATGGCTGACCACATCTCCTTGCCACTAATTCAGCAAAAGCACTTCCTTTTTCTTCTCAACACCAAACCTTGCATTCCACCCCCAATTTGAGGTGACGATGGAACATTTACATGACCAGCACGACCTGGCAGCGGAAACTGCAAACTGGAAAGTTCTTCTGCATTCCACACATGTAAGAACAACTTAAAACATGGCAATAAATCACTACTTGGCTTTTCAGCAATCGCTTTGTCAGCGTATTTACAGGAGAACTGCATTTTCTTTTGTCTGTCATTCACAAAACAAATGTTCTCTCTTTGTTATGCATTCAAAATTGTAAATACATGCTAGCAAAAGTCAGCTAAAAATGGAGCTCTATATAGTGCTCTAAAAAACCTCTATCAATGTTTTATACACACGCTTTAAGAATGGATGTAGTCTCTAGTAACATTCATAATAACATGTAATATTTACATATTTTCATCATACTGTGAGTATATGTGTAATGTAGTCACATTCATATGTAATATTTACATATTTTCATCATGCTGTAAGTATATATGTAATGTAGTAACATTCATAATGTTTTACATATTTTCATCATACTGTAAGTATATATGTAGTATCTAGTAACATTCATAATAACATGTAATATTTACATATTTTCATCATACTGTAAGTATATATGAAGTATCTAGTAACATTCATAATAACATGTAATATTTACATATTTTCATCATGCTGTAAGTATATGTCATGTAGTAACATTCATAACATGTAATACTTACATATTTTTATCATGCTGTAAGTATATATGTAATGTAGTAACATTCATAATTTTTTACACATTTTCATCATACTGTAAGTATATATGTAGTATATAGTAACATTCATAATAACATGTAATATTTACATATTTTCATCATGCTGTAAGTATATGTAATGTAGTAACATTCATAATAACATGTGATATTTACATATTTTCATCGTACTGTAGGTATATATGTAGTATCTAGAAACATTCATAATTTGTTATGTTAACTAATTTTCATCATACTGTAAGTTTATATGTAGTATCTAGTAACATTCATAATAACATGTAATACTTACATATTTTCATCATACTGTAAATATATATGTAGTATCTAGAAACATTCATAATATGTTATATTAACTAATGTTCATCATACTGTAAGTATATATGTAGTATCTAGTAACATTCATAATAACATGTAATACTTACATATTTTCATCATACTGTAAGTATATGTGTAATGTAGTCACATTCATATGTTATACATATTTTCATCATGCTGTAAGTATATATGTCATGTAGTAACATTCATAACATGTAATATTGACATGTTTTCATCATACTGTAAGTACATATAGAATGTAGTAATCATAATAATATGTAATATTTACATATTTTTATCATACTGTAAGTTTACATGCAGTATCTAGTAATATTCATAACATGTAATATTTACATATTTTCATCATGCTGTAAGTATATATGTCATGTAGTAACATTCATAATATGCAATACTTACATATTTTTAAAATGCTGTAAGTATATATGTCATGTAATAACATTCATAATAACAGGTAATATGTACATATTTTCATCATGCTGTAAGTATATATGTCATGTAGTAACATTCATAATATGCGATACTTACATATTTTTAAAATGCTGTAAGTATATATGTCATGTAGTAACATTCATAATAACATGTAATATGTACATATTTTCATCATACTGTAAGTATACATGTAGTATCTAGAAACATTCTTAATAACATGTTATATTAACATATTTTCATCATACTGTAAATATATATGTAGTATGTAGTAACATTCATAATAACATGTAATATTTACATCTATTTATCATGCTGTAAGTATGTCATGTAGTAACATTCATAATAACATGTAATACCTACATATTTCATCATGCTGTAAGTATAAGTGTAATGTAGTCACATTCATATGTAATATTTACATATTTTCATCATGCTGTAAGTATATATGTAATGTAGTAACATTCATAATAACATGTAATATTTAAATATTTTTAACATAATGTAAATATATAGAAATTGTAGTAACAGTAATATTAACATGTACTATTTACATATTTTCATCATACTGTAAGTATATATGTAGTGTCTAGTAACATTCATAATAACATGCAATATTTACGTATTTTCATCATGCTGTAAGTGTATATGTATTGTAGTAATATATGTAGTATCTAGTAACATTCATAATGACATGTAATATTTACATATTTTAATCATGCTGTAAGTATACATGTCATGTAGCAAAATTCGTAATACGTAACACTTACATATTTTTATAATGCTGTAATTATATATGTAATGTAGTAGCAATCATTATATGTAATGTTTCCACATTTTCATCACACTGTCAATATAAATGTAGTATCTAGTACCATCCATAATAACATGTAATATTTACATATTCTCATCATACTGTAATTACATATGTAAAGTAATACCATTCATAACAACATGTAATATTTACAAATTATCGTCATACTGTAAGTATATATGTAATATCGTAACATTAATTATAACATGTAATATTTACAAAGAAGCCAATATGTAAATTCATTATGTAATATTAACATATTTTCATCATACTGTAAGTATATATGCCATGTAGTAACTTTGATACCAACATGTAATATTTACAGTGACGACAATATGTAAATATTACATTTAAGTATCAATGTTACAGCATAACATATTATAATTACAGTCTGATAAAAATATGTAAATATTACTTATTATGAATGTTACTACATTACATGTATTGTATACTTATAGTAGGATTAAAATGTGTAAATATTACATGCTACTATGAATGTTACCACATTACATATATACTTACAGCGTGTATATAAAACCATGATGGAGGATTTTTTGATGTTTTTTTATAGAGCTCCATTGTCAGCTGACTCTTGCTTGCACTTATTTATGCATTAGAATGCATAGAAAAAGAAAAAATTAAATCCGTTTTTTATTGGAAAATTTTCTAATCAAGTAGTCAAACAAAATTGTCTCTCTTA
>NC_084616.1:19447168-19459668 GCF_033978795.1 Nerophis ophidion | reverse complement strand
ACAGGGTAGAAGTGGGGGTGAAGGGTGGAAGTGGAGATATAGGGTGGAAGTGGGGGTGTGGGGCAAAGTAGAGATACAGGGTGCAAGTGGTGATACACGGGTGGAAGTGGGGCTACAGGATGGACGTAGAGATACAGGGGTGCAAGTGGGGGTACAGCTTGGAAGTGGGTGTACTGAGTGGAAGTGCGGGAAGAAGGGTGGAAATGGAGATACAAGGAGGAAGTACAGGGTTGAAGTGGAGATACATGGAAGTGGAGATACATGGTGGAAGTGGGGATGCAGGGTGGAAGTGGAGGTGCAGATGGAAGTGTGGGTGCAGAGTGGAAGTGTGGGTGCAGAGTGGAAGTAGAGGAACAGGGTGGAAGTGCAGGGTGCAGAGTGGAAGTGGGGGGTACATACTGGAAGTGGAGATACAGGGTGGAAGTGGAGACAGTACATACTGTACATACCATATATAGAACTTCTCCCACTTACAATCATGTTTGTCACACTGCGCAGACACTTCATTATTGCAGTGTGAGATGAATCATCTGAAGGAAAGTATTAATACTTGTACGCTCATATCAGCAAAGACGTCGCCATCATCTCTTTCTGGCTCCTGATGACCTTTACGCCATTACTAGATTTACTCCATTACTAGTGTCATGACCACCAGAGATCCATCTAATGTGTGTGTGTGTGTGTGTGTGTGTGCGTGCGTGCGTGCGTGCGTGCGTGCGTGCGTGCGTGTGTGTGTGTGTGTGTGTGAGCTGCCGTGAGGACAATGTGTCACAAGAGATTAATGAAAAGAATACACCCTCATGGATTTATTGTGGATTAGGCCAATTAGGGACACAGGGTCAGTAATCCCTGGAGGACGCAGACTTGAAGGCCCCACAGACACAGTCTGGTCAACATGGCTCCCCCGTCTGTGGCTGGTCCTGGTCTACGTGCTGGAAGACCCAACATGACACACACAAAGGGCCCAACAGGCGCAGGTGCAGATTTTATCCGCTGTTCCTAATATTTTGTCTGTGTTATCCTTTTGCCGGAAGGACGTCAAAAAGAGGCATCGATATCAGAGACTCGTGTATTGGCCGATGCCGATATTGATTGATACCATATCAGCAGGAATCATACTTGTATTTCTTAAAATGTTATAAAAGGTTTAATTCTTGGATCCTCTTTGGACTGGACTCTCGCGACTGTGTTGTATCCATTGTGGATTGAACTTTCACAGTATCATGTTAGATCCGCTCGACATCCATTGCTTTCCTCCTCTCTAAGGTTCTCATAGTCATCATTGTCACTGACGTCCCACTGGGTCATTATTGTCACCAATGTCCCACTGGGTGTGAGTTTTCCTTGCCCTTATGTGGGCCTACCGAGGATGTCGTGGTGGTTTGTGCAGCCCTTTGAGACACTAGTGATTTAGGGCTATATAAGTAAACATTGATTGATTGATTGATAATTAGGGGAAATGAGTCAAACAGAGAATATTGGTAGTTATGAAAATCATTAATTATCAACATCTGGAATAGACTTATGATGACAGAGAAGTTAAGTCCCTACCTTTAGTCAAAAGTGATTTATGACCCCCCATAAATCAATGATTTATGACCCTCAAGGTCAAAGGTCAATGATTTATGAGGGGTCAAGTTCAAAGGTTAATGATTTATGAGGGGGTCAAGGTTAAAGGTCAAAGTCAAAGGTCAAAGTCAAAGGTCAGGTTCAAATGTCAAGGTCAAGTGGGTGTGGCTTACCCGGAAGAGGGTGGAGTTAAGACCTGCGGTGGGAGTGGTTAAACCAGGAAGAGGGTGGAGTTTTAAACCGAAAGAGGGCAGAGTTAAGACCTGCGGTGGGAGTGGTTAAACCAGGAAGAGGGTGGAGTTAAGACCTGACAGGGAACAGAGGAGGGATCAGTTTTTTTAAGAAAGCAATGTCATCTGAGCAGCATGTGACCATATATTTGATAGTTTAAATGTTTACGATCGTTTGAAACAACTTCCAGATTTCGATGTATTGATGGCTGGGAATGTTACGTGTGGAGATGTGGACACGCACACACACACACACACACACACACACACACACACACACACACACACACACACACACACACACACACACACACACACACACACACACGTAGAGGAGGGGTACAAAAGGGCGGTGTAAGGCTTAGTCATTATTTGGAGCTTTATACGTTAGCGTAAAGACTTTGTTCGATTCGGTCATGATTAGTGAAACGCCTGTGTCGATTTATAAAAATAATAAAACTTACATTGACGCTCCGCAAAAAAGTCGAGTGTTTCTAAATCGTATTCAGATGCCGCCGACCGAGTCTTTGCGTGAGAAATGGGACTTGGAAGGGGAGGGATCTTTTGGATTTGTATTCAGATACGAAATGGGTGATATCTGCTTATTTCAGCTAAAAGAAAGAAGAGACGGAAGCCCTTTCTCGATATTTTCATCGTTATCTACCGTGGATTGGGAAGTTTTTGGTGGACACGCACACACACGCACACACACGCACACACACACACACACACTTCACACACACACACACGCACACACACACACACACACACACACACACACACGCACACACGCACACACGCACACACGCACACACACACACACACACACACACACACACACACACACACACATTCGTACGCACTGAAACAACTTCCATACCTCACGAAAACATATTTAAACAGATGGAAAAAACTATCGCAGAACACAGTGTCACGTAGCAACTGGTCTTTACGGTCGTCTGAAACAACAGGTCAGTTTGGGGTACAAAGGAGGGTTCAGTTTTTATGGGAGCTTGAGAATGTCGTATGAATAGCAACTGGCCACCCATTTGACAGTTTAAATGTTTACGATCGTCTGAAACAACAGGACACGCACGCACGCACACACGCACGCACACACACACACATACACACACACACGCACACACACACACACACACACACACACACACACACACACACACACACCATTACCTCTGCTTTACCATGTTATTAGACATTGGTTTAACTCCATTTAAGCATTTAAACGTTAAAAGCATTGCACTTGTACGACGTTGTAATACTTTTTTTTTACCAGCCGATGACGACGAAGTGAAAGACGATGAACTTTGCTTAAACAGTCTTACAAAGTTGGAAGATGATTATCGAGGTGTGTTTAAACCTTCGAATTATTTAATATTGTGTGTATTCATTATTTTGTTTTATAGAGGATTTGCCGTAAGATCCTAACGCGATCGTTTTAACACAATCGCAGTCTGGTGAGTCAAATGATTCTCATTTTACAAGAAAAAAAACATGCGGTATACGATACATATATACATATATTTACTTACATCTCCGGCTCGCTGGTCTCCCTTAAAGCTGGCGGGTCCGTCAACGGCCGTTCCAGGCAGAGGAGAAGGCTTGATTGTGCCAAAGACTCCAGACATCGAATCCTTGCTCCGAGGGGAAATCATCGAAAACGACGGTGAATGTCCGACAGGCACCCGCTGTAAGTTTTTCTCGTTTTCTGTAAGCTTTTTTAAGATTCTCAGGAGCTTTAAAGAGCTCCTCTCATTCCAATGTCTTTCGCTCAAATGAATTTCGCGCCTAAGGGGAATGGGCGGGGACTGATTCCGGAGGTGGGCGGTTGTTTCCGCCAAGCAACCTTCTGGTTGAAATGGAGTGTGGATCAAGATGGATCCCTACTCTATATTCTTTTATTTAACCCAATGTTTTTTAAATACGTGTATAATGCTTTATATCCTATGTGTTGTGAATTCCATCCTACAATATCTTCCAAGGAACCCAAAGAAATGTTACCACACCTCCCGCTTTATTTATTCTATAGATTACCTGAACTATTTCATAAACTAAATCTTGTCTTGTTTCTGATGCTATGTTTTTTTATGCTCATCAATGCACTGTTGGACTGCGAGCACACAACTACTTTCCTTGCTTTGTTTTCCTCTATCCAGTTAACTGCCATATAAATTGCTACCAATTCCCCCGTAAAAACAGATAGTTTATCACTGATTATTTTATTTAATACTATGTTTCCTTGTGGGATAACTGCTACAGCTCTTACCTTTATTTTTTTTATATAGTTTTTGATGCATCCGTATATATCATATCTCAATCCATTTTTCTATCCGGTAACTATTTAAATTTCTATTCTTTAGTAATTGCATGTTTTCTTTTGGGTTATCAAACATCCACGGTGGTATTGCAGGCATTGGTACTGTAGGACTAACTTTAATATTGTCAATTTTAACTTTATTACATATGTTTCCTATAATCCACCCAAAACTATTCTTTTTTTGTTTTCTCTTTTTCTTGGCAGATTGGTAGCACTGGACAAGTCGGATATCCTTGCTTGGATCCTTTTAAAGTTGCCCGATAAACTGCTGAGAGTTGATCTCTCCTCTTGTCCAAAGGTTTTTCGTTCATTTTTACTTGTAATACTGGCACTAGGGTTGATGTAGTAGCTCCACAACATAACCTTAAAGCCTGTGACTGGATCCGGTCTATTTTCCCAAGTCATGTTTTTGAAGCAGATTGGTAAATAATGCATCCGTAATCAATAACAGATGGAATTAAAGTTATAAATATATACATGTATTGTTTTCAACGTTAACCTATCAGCCCCCCAATCATTACCCCTCAAAGACCTCATTATATTTAACACCTTTTTACTTTTTCCCCTATTTTTTTATTTTCCGGAAGGAACACTCCTGAAGGAATAAATAAAGTACTATCTAATCTAATCTAATCAAATCTATTTTGCTGATGTGGGTTGACTAGTTCATATTTTTATCAAACCATATTCCTAAATATTTAAATACTTGTACCTCTTCTATATTTTCACCTTAGAGTTTTTATTTGGAGCTTGTTTTGTACTTTTGTCTTTGTAAAATGTATGACTTTTGTCTTTCCAACAGAGAATCTTAAACCTCAAGCCGTTCCCCAGTCTTGAACATTATTTACCACTTTGTTAGTTTTTTGATTATTTCTTTTGACTCTAAATAATATACTAGTCTTTCATTAATCTTTTTTTTTTTCCATTACTTTTCCCCAAATTTATAATTTCCTGCCTCTTCCGGGTCTTACCCTGACTTGCATATTGGAATTGTTACCGCTAATTTTCCCCTCTGCCGGTCATTCTCCTTCTTCATATATCCTGTCATATCATTTCAAGACCACTTCTTTGACGATGCCACCTAAGTTTTTGATCATTTGATAACCCGCTAGGTCTTTCCCCGGTGACGTATTTTTAACCTTTTTCAAAATTCGAACCATTTCATTCAAAGAAAATGTCATATCCATAGTGTTGGTAAAGCTATTAACGTTGTCTTCCATCATTTCCCCAATATTTAAACTCATTGTTTTTTCTCTCTTTTGTTTTTCCACATTTCTCAAATTATCATTACTGTGCACTTTAACACATTTTTTTTGCTAAAGGTTCTGCTGTTTCTTTACCCGTGACTACATCTTCTTTAATAAATGTGGCACATCATCCTCTTTACCCTTCATTCCTATCTTTACGAATCGTTATATATCCTTTTATTATAAAGTTTAATTTTGGCTTCAGCCCTGTTTCTTGAATACAAATTATACGTGGTTTAGTTTTCATATTTTTAATATATCCCTTTAATTCATGTTCGGTTGCTATCAAACTTCTGGCATTCCACCGGACCATTAACAGGGTGTTGGAATGTGGTAACATGACTCCGTCACGTCTACTCTCCGTAGTACAGCTTGCACCCGGTACCAAGATAGTTCTTTCAACAACTTTGATGCTGCTTTGACAATTATTTTGATCTTCTCAGTCTTATTTTTACTTTCATTTTGTATCAAAGCTGAGTTGTGCTCTCTGGTTTATTTTGCAAATGAACCGACAGAACATGATCATGTACAAGACTCGCCTACCCACAATGCACTGCAGCCCAACGCTCCTGGTCGGATGTTTTTTTCGGGGTTCATGGAGAGATGCGGTAAAGAGTGGTAGCCAAGACACACGGTCACACACGGTCACACACGGTCACACACGGTCACACTCGGCAATTATTTTGACCTGGGGAGCAGATATAGAGGAAAAAATGTGTCTGGGGGGCCGGGATATCTGATTTTCAGGTACAAAAAACTTCACAATGACACAAAATAAACACAACAGTTAAACCTCACACTAAAATCAAGACATTGACTTGTACGTTCAAAAGACAGAATAGAACAAGTCAAGACATGCAATGCCATCTACAAAATGTTATGTAAATGTTAGTCATTACACACGCGGCTATGGTTTTGATGTATTTGTTACAGACATGTTTACGTCAAGTAACATCACATGGTTCCATTTGCACCTTTCAACAAATCTGAAAAGGAATATTAAGAAGTAAAACTTATATTTAATCCTACCTCTTCTCCGAGCACACGGTGACTGTACATACGGGTCGAAAAATGTTGACCTAATTCAGCATTTCTCAAAGTGTGGGGAATAGAGACATGACAGGTGGGGCGCGAGGAAAGGGAGGACATTTTTTATTTTTGATTTTTTTTTACTATGCTTTCATTTTCTATACACACTGTAAATCACTTTGTGATTCTGTCTGTGAAATCCGCCGTATAAATAAATGTAAATTACTTATTTTTCCTGTAGGCTTTAAATTTCTCGGCAGGAGCGAAAGTTTGACAGACATAGCAACAGTAACTTTTGCAGGCAGGGCTAAGAGGAACAAACTTTCGCGCGGATGGGTAGCAGGCTAATGTGCGGACCACAATTACACAAAATGGATACATTTGCAACTCGCACCTCAAAGGTCTGCGGAGAAACAAAAATATGACGGGTCTAATCAACCAAAAAGTCAACCTAAAAGAAAATATGGCGAAGGGTATCTTGCTCTTGGATTCACGGCAGCGGAGGTGGGGGCAGAGGAGAGACCCCTGTGTGTTCTTTGTCTAAAACGGCTAGCAGCAGACAGCATCAGGCCCAACAAAGTAAAGAGACAACTCGAGACCACACATGATGTCCAATAAATTGTTTTGTTGGGGCGATGGGGGTAGGTGGGCCTTGAGTCTAAAGTGCTGATGACAGAAAAAAAAAAAGTTTGAGAAGCCCTGACCTAATTGTACGGATCTCACTTTAAACGGCAAACCGATCATTTAAATGTTTTCACTTTGAATATGAAACGAGGAGTAAAATGTACAATGTACAATATTATCAATTATTTCACAAGGACATGTTTTAAGGATATTGTACAGTATAATTAAATCTAAAATGAATGTGATCACTTTCAGGATCATTTTATTTTTAGCCAGTAAACAACTGTTATGTACTTTTGAATCGGGTTTTCAAAAAAAAAAAAAAGGGAGGGACAATCAAGGATCAACAATGGCACGACTTTCACTAACTTGCGTGAGGTCAAAAGACAAGAGATTTTAGACCAATGCTGCTTTGGATCTGTTCCTGCTAAACTAGTAAGTGACTTTCAATGCTCAAATCAGAATAATAATACTAATTTTAGCTACTGGAAATTTGTGTGGTGGCAATAAATACCCACCAGCGCGATACTTTGCAGTTCCACACTGACCAACCACGCAACAAACTCAAAAGAACTGTACAAGGAAAAAACAATGCAGTGACTTCAAACTGCAAATATAAGGTTTGAGTAAAATATGTAGGTTGGTGTGAATGTTGTCCGTCTATCTATGTTGACCCTGCAATGAGGGGGCGACTTGTCCAGGGTGTACACCTCCTTCCACCCGATTGTAGCTGAGATAGGCGCCAGCGACCCCCACGTCCCCAAAAGGGAATAAGTGGTAGAAAACGAATGTAGGTTCCTACTGTGGAAAGTTCAGTAATACAGAATCATTGTGGCATTATCGTGTCAGTTTGACGCTATATGCGCTAGTCCTCATGGTAAATGTGGTTTTCCTTTTGGGAAAACGCCATCGCTTTGGTTCACTGGTGCGGCCAATATAAACCAAAACTGAAAGTTCTTAAGTGGGGGTTTAAGTAGAGTTTATAAATCTTGTATCTGTGCCACATATAGCCTTATTTCAGTGTCAACAGTCTCCAGCTTACTTGCTACACATGTTTTGGCTCTGCCCATCCCTGTGCAGTTATTGGACCGATATTTTTAATACTTTGTCTGTTGTTGTAATTACCTACTAGGCCTTCTTTGCCTTTATTTGTTGTTGTATCTTTATGTTAGCAATTGGGACTTTTTGAATGAAATTGTCTGTGGCTCCATGTTAACGAAGTTGCCTGTACTATTTGACTGATGCATTTTATTGATTGATTTATTAGCAGTAATTGCACAAAGGCATTCTTCTTCTTTTAGTTTTCTGACAGCACGTAGGCGTTCGCATCAACTTTCGTCTTTTTAACAAATGGGTAAAGGGGGGATGATGTATGCCGTAAAACTAGTTGGCACATTTAATATTTAATAATAATGAATATTGTAAAATTCTATAATTTTTGTTATTTAAAGGGGAAAACCCGATTCAAAAGTACATAACAGTTGTTTACTGGCTAAAAATAAAATGATCCTGAAAGTGATCACATTCATTTTAGATTTAATTATACTGTACAATATCCTTAAAACATGTCCTTGTGAAATAATTGATAATATTGTACATTGTACATTTTACTCCTCGTTTCATATTCAAAGTGAAAACATTTAAATGATCGGTTTGCCGTTTAAAGTGAGATCCGTACAATTAGGTCAGGGCTTCTCAAACTTTTTTTTTTTCTGTCATCAGCACTTTAGACTCAAGGCCCACCTACCCCCATCGCCCCAACAAAACAATTTATTGGACATCATGTGTGGTCTCGAGTTGTCTCTTTACTTTGTTGGGCCTGATGCTGTCTGCTGCTAGCCGTTTTAGACAAAGAACACACAGGGGTCTCTCCTCTGCCCCCACCTCCGCTGCCGTGAATCCAAGAGCAAGATACCCTTCGCCATATTTTCTTTTAGGTTGACTTTTTGGTTGATTAGACCCGTCATATTTTTGTTTCTCCGCAGACCTTTGAGGTGCGAGTTGCAAATGTATCCATTTTGTGTAATTGTGGTCCGCACATTAGCCTGCTACCCATCCGCGCGAAAGTTTGTTCCTCTTAGCCCTGCCTGCAAAAGTTACTGTTGCTATGTCTGTCAAACTTTCGCTCCTGCCGAGAAATTTAAAGCCTACAGGAAAAATAAGTAATTTACATTTATTTATACGGCGGATTTCACAGACAGAATCACAAAGTGATTTACAGTGTGTATAGAAAATGAAAGCATAGTAAAAAAAAATCAAAAATAAAAAATGTCCTCCCTTTCCTCGCGCCCCACCTGTCATGTCTCTATTCCCCACACTTTGAGAAATGCTGAATTAGGTCAACATTTTTCGACCCGTATGTACAGTCACCGTGTGCTCGGAGAAGAGGTAGGATTAAATATAAGTTTTACTTCTTAATATTCCTTTTCAGATTTGTTGAAAGGTGCAAATGGAACCATGTGATGTTACTTGACGTAAACATGTCTGTAACAAATACATCAAAACCATAGCCGCGTGTGTAATGACTAACATTTACATAACATTTTGTAGATGGCATTGCATGTCTTGACTTGTTCTATTCTGTCTTTTGAACGTACAAGTCAATGTCTTGATTTTAGTGTGAGGTTTAACTGTTGTGTTTATTTTGTGTCATTGTGAAGTTTTTTGTACCTGAAAATCAGATATCCCGGCCCCCCAGACACATTTTTTCCTCTATATCTGCTCCCCAGGTCAAAATAATTGCCGAGTGTGACCGTGTGTGACCGTGTGTGACCGTGTGTGACCGTGTGTCTTGGCTACCACTCTTTACCGCATCTCTCCATGAACCCCGAAAAAAACATCCGACCAGGAGCGTTGGGCTGCAGTGCATTGTGGGTAGGCGAGTCTTGTACATGATCATGTTCTGTCGGTTCATTTGCAAAATAAACCAGAGAGCACAACTCAGCTTTGATACAAAATGAAAGTAAAAATAAGACTGAGAAGATCAAAATAATTGTCAAAGCAGCATCAAAGTTGTTGAAAGAACTATCTTGGTACCGGGTGCAAGCTGTACTACGGAGAGTAGACGTGACGGAGTCATGTTACCACATTCCAACACCCTGTTAATGGTCCGGTGGAATGCCAGAAGTTTGATAGCAACCGAACATGAATTAAAGGGATATATTAAAAATATGAAAACTAAACCACGTATAATTTGTATTCAAGAAACAGGGCTGAAGCCAAAATTAAACTTTATAATAAAAGGATATATAACGATTCGTAAAGATAGGAATGAAGGGTAAAGAGGATGATGTGCCACATTTATTAAAGAAGATGTAGTCACGGGTAAAGAAACAGCAGAACCTTTAGCAAAAAAAATGTGTTAAAGTGCAC
This sequence comes from Nerophis ophidion, assembly GCF_033978795.1. Taxonomy (NCBI): domain Eukaryota; kingdom Metazoa; phylum Chordata; class Actinopteri; order Syngnathiformes; family Syngnathidae; genus Nerophis; species Nerophis ophidion. The sequence continues at coordinate 19,449,259 of NC_084616.1, read as the reverse complement.
AGTAATGATAATTTGAGAAATGTGGAAAAACAAAAGAGAGAAAAAACAATGAGTTTAAATATTGGGGAAATGATGGAAGACAACGTTAATAGCTTTACCAACACTATGGATATGACATTTTCTTTGAATGAAATGGTTCGAATTTTGAAAAAGGTTAAAAATACGTCACCGGGGAAAGACCTAGCGGGTTATCAAATGATCAAAAACTTAGGTGGCATCGTCAAAGAAGTGGTCTTGAAATGATATGACAGGATATATGAAGAAGGAGAATGACCGGCAGAGGGGAAAATTAGCGGTAACAATTCCAATATGCAAGTCAGGGTAAGACCCGGAAGAGGCAGGAAATTATAAATTTGGGGAAAAGTAATGGAAAAAAAAAAAGATTAATGAAAGACTAGTATATTATTTAGAGTCAAAAGAAATAATCAAAAAACTAACAAAGTGGTAAATAATGTTCAAGACTGGGGAACGGCTTGAGGTTTAAGATTCTCTGTTGGAAAGACAAAAGTCATACATTTTACAAAGACAAAAGTACAAAACAAGCTCCAAATAAAAACTCTAAGGTGAAAATATAGAAGAGGTACAAGTATTTAAATATTTAGGAATATGGTTTGATAAAAATATGAACTAGTCAACCCACATCAGCAAAATAGATTTGATTAGATTAGATTAGATAGTACTTTATTTATTCCTTCAGGAGTGTTCCTTCCGGAAAATAAAAAAATAGGGGAAAAAGTAAAAAGGTGTTAAATATAATGAGGTCTTTGAGGGGTAATGATTGGGGGGCTGATAGGTTAACGTTGAAAACAATACATGTATATATTTATAACTTTAATTCCATCTGTTATTGATTACGGATGCATTATTTACCAATCTGCTTCAAAAACATGACTTGGGAAAATAGACCGGATCCAGTCACAGGCTTTAAGGTTATGTTGTGGAGCTACTACATCAACCCTAGTGCCAGTATTACAAGTAAAAATGAACGAAAAACCTTTGGACAAGAGGAGAGATCAACTCTCAGCAGTTTATCGGGCAACTTTAAAAGGATCCAAGCAAGGATATCCGACTTGTCCAGTGCTACCAATCTGCCAAGAAAAAGAGAAAACAAAAAAAGAATAGTTTTGGGTGGATTATAGGAGACATATGTAATAAAGTTAAAATTGACAATATTAAAGTTAGTCCTACAGTACCAATGCCTGCAATACCACCGTGGATGTTTGATAACCCAAAAGAAAACATGCAATTACTAAAGAATAGAAATTTAAATAGTTACCGGATAGAAAAATGGATTGAGATATGATATATACGGATGCATCAAAAACTATATAAAAAAAATAAAGGTAAGAGCTGTAGCAGTTATCCCACAAGGAAACATAGTATTAAATAAAATAATCAGTGATAAACTATCTGTTTTTACGGGGGAATTGGTAGCAATTTATATGGCAGTTAACTGGATAGAGGAAAACAAAGCAAGGAAAGTAGTTGTGTGCTCGCAGTCCAACAGTGCATTGATGAGCATAAAAAAACATAGCATCAGAAACAAGACAAGATTTAGTTTATGAAATAGTTCAGGTAATCTATAGAATAAATAAAGCGGGAGGTGTGGTAACATTTCTTTGGGTTCCTTGGAAGATATTGTAGGATGGAATTCACAACACATAGGATATAAAGCATTATACACGTATTTAAAAAACATTGGGTTAAATAAAAGAATATAGAGTAGGGATCCATCTTGATCCACACTCCATTTCAACCAGAAGGTTGCTTGGCGGAAACAACCGCCCACCTCCGGAATCAGTCCCCGCCCATTCCCCTTAGGCGCGAAATTCATTTGAGCGAAAGACATTGGAATGAGAGGAGCTCTTTAAAGCTCCTGAGAATCTTAAAAAAGCTTACAGAAAACGAGAAAAACTTACAGCGGGTGCCTGTCGGACATTCACCGTCGTTTTCGATGATTTCCCCTCGGAGCAAGGATTCGATGTCTGGAGTCTTTGGCACAATCAAGCCTTCTCCTCTGCCTGGAACGGCCGTTGACGGACCCGCCAGCTTTAAGGGAGACCAGCGAGCCGGAGATGTAAGTAAATATAT
>NC_084616.1:19404668-19442168 GCF_033978795.1 Nerophis ophidion | reverse complement strand
GCGGTAGAAAATGGATACCTTGAATTATGATCTTTTTTATGATTTGATTTGCTTTGAATTGTCTTTTGTACAAATTGTGCTCTGTAAACAATAGAAAGTGGGGCAAAACAGTACTTAGTCAGCCACCGATTGTGCAAGTTCTCCCACTTAAAATGATGACAGATGTCTGTAATTTTTATCATAAGTACACTGTAACTGTGAGAGACAGAATGTGAAAAAAAATCCAGGAATTCGCATTGTAGGAATTTTAAAGAATTTATTTATAAATGATGGTGGAAAATAAGTATTTGGTCAACCATTCAAAGCTCTCACTGATGGAAGGAGGTTTTGGCTCAAAATCTCACGATACATGGCCCCATTCATTCTTTCCTTAACACGGATCAACCGTCCTGTCCCCTTAGCAGAAAAACAGCCCCAAAACATGATGTTTCCACCCACCCCATGCTTCACAGTAGGTATGGTGTTCTTGGGATGCAACTCAGTATTCTTCTTCCTCCAAACACGAGTTGAGTTTATACCAAAAAGTTCTATTTTGGTTTCATCTGACCACATGACATTCTCCCAATCCTCTGCTGTATCATCCATGTATCCATTTTGGTACAAACCTTTGACCTCACTGCTATGATGTCATAACATTTATGTATATGTGTCAACATGTGTGTACTTAAACGTGTGTGTGTGTGTGTGTGTGTGTGTGTGTGTGTGTGTGTGTGTGTGATTGACAGGTGTGGCTGTAGGGAGTGAAGCAGCACTATACTCATGTTCTAAAATCTATATCATGAGATATATATTGCAGCATCTTTCAGAAACAATACATCGTGAATTCTAGACTATGACTCGCTACTTTTTCCTACACTTTGACCCCTGCGGATTATAAAGTGACGCGGCCAGTTTATGGATTTTTTCTTTGCGGACGGCCATAAAGCAAACCGTTTTAATAAAACACATGTAAAGACATTTAAATGGCGTGTTGTTTTTTGTGCTATGGCGGCCATCTTTTGGACCAGTTTGGTCACCGCAGGTGCAGCTGGGTGAATGGGAATTCCTGCCAATTAAAGTTTTGAAACTTTTTGAAAAATGTTTCTACTCGTATGGATTCTTCATTCATCACTCCAAGGGTTGTAAGTTTTACAATATAACTAAAACAATTCAAGCGTCCCATGTGTGATGTCTGCAGGAGTGTTTTCATGCACGTGTACGTGCTATCGTAGTGTAAATGAGCTAGCCTCGTTAGCACGAGCTAATGTGCTAACACGTTTACAAGTGCCTGTGTTACAATGGAATTTTTGTATTGTTTCACTTTCACAAATAAATTCACTAAAACGTCACTGTGGAGTTATTGAGTCCGTTTAGCTCATTGGAGAGTCCATGACGATGACTTCTGTTTTGTCTGATTACCCGTTTTACTGCCATGCTACAGACAATTAAGATATGTAAATAAACATTCTCAGTGTAAATAAATAATTTCACAATGTATATATTTGCGATTAATATATGTATATATATATTTTTTTTAATTCTAAATTTTTCTGAGTGCGGGTCACTTTATATGCACTCTTTCTTGCTATATAAATGTTCAGAAAATAATTTTAAAATGGGTTATTATATTCCTTGTGCTCCAGTGATAAACTAACTTTATATGCCACCATGAAGGCGAAGATTAGTTTGAAATAAATATTTAAATATGTTGTATTAACAGGTAAATACATTAAACTAAACTGTAGAGAAGTTATACATCGTGTCAGTAATACAATAGTACATCATTCATGGGCGGTATAGCGCGGTTGGTGGAGCGGCCTTGCCAGCAACTTCACGGTTGCAGGTTCAATCCCCGCTTCCGTCATCCTATTCACTGCCGTTGTGTCCTTGGGCAAGACACTTTACCACCAACCCCGGTGCCACCCACACTGGTTTGAATGTAACTTAGATATTGGGTTTCACTATGTAAAGTGCTTTGAGTCACTTGAGAAAAGCGTTATATAAATATAATTCACTTCACTTCACAAAGAGAATACATAAAGAATAACAATAATGAGAGGAACACTGTAAAATGGAAATATGGTTTCTTATTGCACACATTTTCCATATTGTACAGTAAGACTGTATTCCGTCCATCCAGCTTCTTCCGCTTATCCGAGGTTGGGTCGCGGGGGCAGCAGCCTAAGCAGGTAAGCCCAGACTTTTCTCTCCCCAGCCACTTCGTCCAGCTCTTCCCGGGGAATCCCAAGGCGTTCCCAGGCCAGCCGGGAGACATAGCCTACCCAACGTGTCCTGGGTCTTGCCCGTGGCCTCCTACTGGTCGGACGTGAGGTGTTCAGGTGGCATCCCTACCAGATGCCCCACCATCCGGCGGAGGAAACTCATTTCGGCCGCTTGTACCCGTGATCTTGTCCTTTCCGTCATATCCCAAAGCTCATGACCATATGGGAACCTAGATTGAGAGCTTTGCCTTCCGGCTCAGCTCCTTCTTCACCACAACGTATCGATACAGCGTCCGCATTACTGAATACGCCGCACCGATCCGCCTGTCGACATCACAATCCACTCATCCCTCACTCGTGAACAAGACTCCGAGGTACTTGAACTCCTCCACTTGGGGCAGGGTCTCCTCCCCAACCCGGAGATGGGGCTTCAGCCTTTCCCGGGCGAGAACCACTTGGAGGTGCTCGGCACTCTCGGCTGCGAACCGATCCAGTGAGAGCTGAAGATTCTGGCCAGATGAAGCCATCAGGACCACATCATCTTGCAAAAAGCAGAGACCTAATCCTGCAGACACCAAACCGGATCCCCTCAACGCCCTGACTGCGCCTAGATATTCTGTCCATAAAAGTTATGAACAGAATCGCTGACAAAGGGAGTCCAACACTCACTGTGTTGTTTATTTATTTATGTTTTAGCTTAATAATGCACACTTGTCGAAGTGACTTTGCACTGTTGAGGGACGTTAGCCACTAGAAAGTGTCATCAACATGCATTAACGAAATGTAAAGACCATATTAAAGGCCTACTGAAACCCACAACTATCGACCACGCAGTCTGATAGTTTATATATCGATGATGAAATATTAACATTGCAACATGATACCACACACAAGTAAACACACCGCAGGGCTTCTTGTGTCGCACATGCTTGTATATCGCTTTTCTATCTTCAAGGTACTCAAAGCGCATGATATCACACACAAGTACAGACTCTGTAGGACTGCTTGTATCGCACATGATATCACACACAAGTAAACACAGTGCAGAGCAGCTTGTATCGCACATGATGTCACACCCAAGTACAGACTGCAGGATTGCTTGTATCGCACGTAATATCAAAATGGGCTTTTCAGTCCACATTTTAGGCCCTTGGTGAAAAAGTTTGGACACCCCTATATGAACACATATTCCAAACATTTTTTGGGAGAATAACATTTATTTTTTTCCCCGATTTCAACACTTCAATAATCAAATGCATATGGAATTGTGTAATAATATCATGAAATTATACAACAATAAAATTCATATACAAAACCAGTGAAGTTGGCAAATTGTGTAAACGGTAAATAAAACAAAATACAATGATTTTCAAATCTTTTTCAACTCATATTCAATTGAATAGACTGCAAAGACAAGGTATGTAATTGTCTAACTGAGAAACACTTTTTTTTTTTTTGCAAATAATCATTAACTTAGAATTTAATGGCAGCAACACATTGCAAAAAAGCTGTCACAGGGGCATTTTTACCACTGTGTTACATGGCCTTTCCTTGTAACAACACTCAATAAACATTTGGGAACTGAGGAGACACATTTCGTAAGCTTTTCAGGTGGAATTATTTCCCATTTTTGCTTGATGTACAGCTTAAGTTGTTCAACAGTCTGGGGTTTCCATTGTGGTATTTTAGGCTTCATAATGTGCCACACATTTTCAATGCTAGACAGGTCTGGACTTGCTGAAATAAGCAGGGGCGTCCATGATAACATTGCTTGAATGACAACATATGTTGCTCCAAAACCTGTATGGAACATTCAGCATTAATGGTGCCTTCACGGATGTGTAAGTTACCCATGCCTGGGGCACTAATACACCCCCATACGATCACAGAGGCCGGCTTTTGAACAGTGCGCCTATAACAGTCCGGATGGTTCTTTTCCTCATTGGTCCGGAAGACACAACATCCACATGGACTCGTCAGACCACAGAACACTTTCCCACTTTGCATCAGTCCATCTTAGAGGAGCTCCGGCCCAGTGAAGCGTTTCTGGGTGTTGTTGATAAATGGCTTTCGCTTTGCAAAGTAGAGTTTTAACTCACACTTACAGATGTAACGACCAACTGTAGTTATTGACAGTGGTTTTCTGAAGTGTTCCTCATCCTTTACACGATGATGTGGATTTTTGATGCAGTACCGCCTGAGGGATCAAAGGTCGGTAATATCATCGCTTACATGCAGTGATTTATCCAGATTTTCTGAACCTTTTGATGATGTTACGGACCATAGATGGTGAAATCCCTAAATTCCTTGCAATAGCTGGTTTAGAAATGTTGTTCTAAACGGTTTGACAATTTGCTCACGCATTTGTTCACAAAGTGGTGACCCGTTAAGTATCACTGTATTGTGTTTTTATTCACCATTTACACAAGGTGCCAACTTCACTGGTTTTTGGTTTTGTATATTGGAGAGCAGCCGTAACCACAATGTGGCCCAAGTTCGACACCCTTGTTCTATAACTTGAAATGACCTGAAAGTTTCAAGTAAGACGGCGCACGCCTTTCGGGACCATCAATAATGAAATAGTTCCAAACTAGCGAGTGTGCACTTTCACTCTGCATCCTGCAGAGAGTCAGCAGCCAGTAGGATGACGCAGCACTGAGGCATGCAGGGGGGGGGGTTTGAATCCGCCCGGGAACCCCGACTCTTGACATTGTTAATCCCTTCTAAACACGTACGGTGGCAAACTTCTGTTTAAAAACTTTCAGACGGAGTCACTCTGTGTCACGCCTGCAGACAAAAAGCAGGGCACTACAATTCACTCCTCAGTGCTTCGGCGTGTGTGGTTTTTCACCTTTTGACAAAGAGGGATCGACAAATCAGACTTCGTACAACAGCAAGTTTTCATTGTGATGAGATACCACCTACGGCAGGACTATTCAACAACATCAGGGGTGTCAAACTCGTTTTCATTCAGGGCCACGTTGCAACATTAATAAAAGAAGCATACATGTACAAACCCCGTTTCCATATGAGTTGGGAAATTGTGTTAGATGTAAATATAAACAGAATACATTGATTTGCAAATCCTTTTCAACCCATATTAAATGCACTACAAAGACAAGATATTTGATGTTCAAACTCATACACTTTATTTTATTTTGCAAATAATAATTAAATTAGAATTTCATGGCTGCAACACGTGCCAAAGTAGTTGGGAAAGGGCATGTTCACTACTGTGTTACATCACCTTTGCTTTTAACAACACTCAATAAACGTTTGGGAACTGAGGAAACTAATTGTTGAAGCTTTGAAAGTGGAATTTTTTCCCATTCTTGTTTTATGTAGAGCTTCAGTCGTTCAACAGTCCGGGGTCTCCGCTGTCATACTTTACGCTTCATAATGCACCACAAATTTTTGATGGGAGACAGGTCTGGACTGCGGGCGGGCCAGGAAAGTACCCACACTCTTTTTTTACGAGGCCACGCTGTTGTAACACTTGTCTTGCTGAAATAAGCAGGGGCGTCCATGATAACATTGCTTGGATGACAACATATGTTGTTCCAAAACCTGTATGGACCTTTCAGCATTAATGGTGCCTTCACAGATGTGTGAGTTACCCATGCCTTGGGCACTAATACACCCCCACACCATCACAGATGCTGGCTTTTGAACTTTGCGCCTATAACAATCCGAATTGTTATTTTTCTCTTTGTTCTGGAGGACACCAAATCCTCTGTTTCCAAATATAATTTGAAATGTAGACTCGTCAGACCACAGAACACCTTTCCCCTTTGCATCAGTCCATCTTAGGTGAGCTCGGGCCCAGCCAAGCCGGCAGCGTTTCAGGATATTGTTGATAAATGGGTTTTGCTTTGCATAGTAGAGTTTTAACTTGCACTTACAGATGTAGCAACCAACTGTAGTTACTGACAGTGGTTTTATGAAGTGTTCCTGAGCCCATGTGGTGATATCCTATACTCACTGATGTCGGTTTTTGATGCAGTACCGCCTGAGGGATCAAAAGTCTGTAATATCATCGCTTACGTGCAGTGATTTCTCCAGATTTTTTGAACTTTTTGATGATTTTACGGACCGTAGATGGTAAAATCCCTAAAAAAAGCTCGTTGAGAAATGTTGTTCTAAAACTGTTCGACAATTTGCCTACAAAGTGGTGACCCTCGCCCCATCCTTGTTTGCGAATTACTTAGCATTTCATGGAAGCTGCTTTTAAACTCAATCATGGCACCCACCTGTTCCCAATTAGCCTGCACACCGGTGGGATGTTCCATATAAGTGTTTGATGAGCATTCCTCAATTTTATCAGTATTTATTGCCACCTTTCCCAACTTCTTTGTCACGTGTTGCTGGCATCAAATTCTAAAGTTAATAATTATTTGCAAAAAAAAAAATATTTATCGGTTTGAACATCAAATATGTTGTCTTTGTAGCATATTCAACTGAATATGGGTTGAAAATGATTTGCAAATCATTGTATTCTGTTTATATATACATCTAACACAATTTCCCAACTCATATGGAAACGGGGTTTGTATAAAGATTAGCCTAAATATATTGTCACATCGTTACCTATGCATTTGATCATCCTGGACAAGTTGCCACCTCATCGCAGAGCATTTGATCAGTAAATGCATATTTAAAATCTGTGGCTTTTGCGGTAAAAAAATGGCAGAATTTTACCATAAAATTTACAATAAAATGGTCTTTACTGTAAAATTCAGGTGCTTTATCCGCCAGTTTTTTGCTGTGCTGTTTAAAATTGCTTAATGTTTGAAAACATTTCACTGACGCAAACTAATTGTCCAGTCCAGTTAAAACTTGAAAATGATCTGTCTAGGGCAGTGTTTTTCAACCACTTTTTTTTTATTCAAGTACCCCCTAATAAGAGCAAAGCATTTTTGGTTGAAAAAAAGAGATAAAGAAATAAAATAAAGCACTATATCATCAATTTCTGATTTATTAAATTGTATAACAGTGCAAAATATTACTCATTTGTAGTGGTCTTTCTTGAACTATTTGGAAAAAAGATATAAAATAACTAAAAACTTAGAGGTAATCATCAACTTCAAGTGCCCTCTTTGGGGATTGTAATAGAGATCCATCTGGATTTATGATTCAAAATTCTGGACATTTCTTCACAAAAAAAGAAATCTTTGACATCAATATTTATGGAACATGTCCACAAAAAATTGAGCCGTCACACTGAATATTGCATTGTTGCATTTCTTTTCACAGTTTATGAACTTACATTCATATTTTGTTGAAGTATTATTCAATAGATATATTTATGAAAGATTTTTTAATTGTTGCTATTTTTAGAATATGTTTTAAAAAACTCACGTAACCCTTTGCATAGCTTCAAGTACCCCCAAGGGTACGCGTACCCCCCATTTGAGATATTGTCTGGTGTGCCGTCATTTCACCTAATTGGCTTAAAAATATTTTTTGCAAACCAGTAGTTATAATCTGCTGTTGTTGAGTGTTTGTGCTGGCTAGAGCGCGGCAGAGTAACCGTGTAATACTCTTCCATATCAGTAGGTGGCAGCAGGTAGTTAATGTCGGGAGCATGGTTTGTCGTGATCACAATATGCAGACGACAGCGGTAGGCAGCGTGCAGGTAAAAAGGTACCTACTGATTAAACCAAAAATAAACAAAAGGCGAATACCGTTGAGAAAAGGCATTGAAGCTTAGGGATGTCTATGCAAAACGAAACTAAAACTGGGAATGGCAAACCGAGAATGAAAATAAACTTTGTTTACATTCCACACGTCAAATCTATTAAAGGAAAAACAGTCCTGGAATAAAAATAAAAAAATATTCAGTCAGAGAATTTGTAAAGTAAACAAAAACAGAATGCTGGACGACAGCAAAGACTTAGAGTGTGTGGAGCAGCAGACGGCGTCCACAAAGTACATCCAAACATGGCATGACAATCAACAACCAAATAGGAGTGCAAGATAAGAACTAAAACACTACACACGGGACAACACCACACAACTCAAAATAAGGTGTGGCGTGATGTGACAGGTCGTGACAGTATACCTACTTTGAGACGAGCTGTAGTGATGCATGGTGGATTATGGTTTGAATTTACATCCAACAATTGCAAGAACAACTATTTGAATTGAATTTGCATTTTTGAATGTATATATTTATTCCGGCAGACAAACAGTAATAGCAACACTTATCACTCTTTGTAGAAACCCTGTTTCCATATGAGTTGGGAAATTGTGTTGGATGTGAATATAAGCGGAATAAAATGATATGCAGATCATTTTCAACCCATATTCAGTTGAATATGCTACAAAGACAACATATTTGATGTTCAAACTGATAAACATTTTTTTTTTCTGCAAATAATCATTAACTTTAGAATTTGATGCCAGCAACACGTGACAAAGAAGTTGGGAAAGGTGGCAATAAATACTGATTAAGTTGGTGAATGCTCATCAAACACTTATTTGGAATATCCTACCGGTGTGCAGGCTATTTGGGAACAGGTGGGTGCCATGATTGGGTATAAAAACAGCTTCCCAAAAAATGCTCAGTCTTTCACCAGAAAGGATGGGGCGAGGTACACCTCTTTGTCCGCAACTGCGTGAGCAAATAGTCAGACAGTTTAAGAACAATGTTTCTCAAAGTGCAATTGCATGAAATTTAGAGATTTCAACATCTATGGTCCATAATACCATCAAAAAGTTGAGAGAATCTGGAGAAATCACTCCACGTAAGCGGAATGGCCGGAAACTAACTTTGAATGACCGTGACCTTCCATCCCTCAGACGGCACAGTATCAAAAACAGACATTAGTGTGTAAAGGATATCTCCACATGGGCTCAAGAACACTTCAGAAAAACATTGTCACTAAATACAGTTTGTCGCTACATCTGTAAGTGAAAGTTAAAGCTCTACTATGCAAATCGAAAGCCATTTATCAACAATATCCAGAAACCCTGCCGGCTTCTCTGGGCCCGAGATCATCAAGATGGACTGATGCAAAGTGGAAAAGTGTTTCGTGGTCTGACGAGTTCACATTTCAAATTGTTTTTGGAAATATTCGACATCGTGTCATCCGGACCAAAAGGGAAGAGAACCATCCAGACTGTTATCGACGCAAAGTTCCAAAGCCAGCATCTGTGATGGTATGGGGGTGTATTAGTGCCCAAGGCATGGGTAACTTACACATCTGTGAAGGCACCATTAAATGCTGAAAGGTACATACATGTTTTGGAACAACATATGCTGCCATCTAAGCACCGCCTTTTCATGGACGCCCCTGCTTATTTCAGCAAGACAATGCCAAGTCACATTCAGCACGTGTTACAACAGCGTGGCTTCGTAAAAAAAGAGTGCAGGTACTTTCCTGGGCCGCCTGCAGTCCAGAACTGTCTCCCATCGAAAATGTGTGGCGCATTATGAAGCGTAAAATACGGCAGCGGAGACCACGGACTGTTGAACGACTGAAGCTCTACATAAAACAAGAATGGGAAAGATTTTCACTTTCAAAGCTTCAACAATTAGTTTCCTCAGTTCCCAAACGTTTATTGAGTGTTGTTGAAAGAAAAGGTGATGTAACACAGTGGTGAACATGCCCTTTGGCACGTGTTGCAGCCATGAAATTCTAAGTTAATTATTATTTGCAAAAAAAAAAAAAAAGTTTATAAGATTAAACATCAAATATCTTGTTTTTGCAGTGCATTCAATGGGAATATGGGTTGAAAAAGAGTTGCAAATCATTGTATTCCGTTTATATTTTCATCCAACACAATTTCCCAACTCATATGGAAACGGGGTTTATAATTTGACAGACAAGCAACAGCACCCACCGAAAAAGGAAACGGGAAAAAAGCAATAATGCTAATCCATATCCCGCCCGTAATTTACAATCAATTTAGAGGTAGCGACATGGTAACGTTAGCTGTGATGCTAACGGTGAGGTGCGGGTGGTAATACGAGAGAGGAAAAGTTGCGAATCTGGTAACAAATGGAGGAAGAATTAATTCCCAAGAAAAACAACACGGGATCCATCATCTGGCGTTGGTTTGGCTTCAAGCGGGAAAATGTTTAACATTTATGCTCCAAACGCGTTGCTACAAAAAGTAGCATAATTTGAAATATTGATATACATCTCGTGTATCGTGCCATGGCCTAAAGATATCGAGATATTAAAAAAAAGGCCATATCGCCCAGCCCTAATCCACAGTGAGTTCCATTGCACCAGTGTCCCGCAGTTGAGATAGTCCAAACAACTAAGTCATGTTTTTGATAGTTTCCCAAAACATTTTTTTTTTTTACCACATTTGCACTTTCGACTGTCAATATCAGCTGCTGATTTTCATTTTTCTGTTTTCTGTGGTGTTTTTTTAGTGCCTGGGGATTATTTCAAAGAAAAAAAAAGTGCCTTGGCTCAAAAAAGGTTGAAAAACACTGGTCTAGGATACACTTATTATTATATAAACCTTCGATTATTAGTGATTATTTTGAGTTAACTATGAACAAACTGCGATGAATCGCGATTAAATATTTGAATCGTTTGACAGCCCCAACTAAAAGGAATAAAGGTGCTTCGATAACTAGGGGTGTAACGGTACACAGAAATTTCGGTTCGGTACGTACCTCAGTTTAGAGGTCACGGTTCGGTTCATTTTCGGTACAGTAAGAAAACAACAAAATATAAATTTTTTGGTTATTTATTTACCAAATTCGTAAACAATGGCTTTATCCTTTTAACGTTGGGAACATTAAGATAATTCTGCCCACGTTAATCAACATTAAACTGCCTCAAATTGTTGCTCAGATTAAATAAAATGACAAAACTTTTCTTCCACATATAAAAGTGCAAGATTAAACAGTTTCAAGTCAACTCATCATGCTTAATTCATCACAGCATTTGGGACGCCTGTAGTTGATTTTTATTACGTAAATGTTAGGTTTTTATCAACATATGATAGCAGGGACCCTGCCATTCAAAGGTTTTCCGTCCGTAAAACTAACACACATACACACACACACTGAACCGAAACCACTGTACCAAAACAGTTCAATACAAATACATGTACCGTTACACCCCTTTTAATAGCAGATCCAAATAAGTTATTGGTATCGTTTGGGAGAAGCGGGAAGTGGCCTCTGTCGGTATCGGCTTGAAAAAAAAACCCATTATGCAACCTCAGAATGAAGATGGCACACCTGCACACACCTGTTGTCGTGCGATAAGGCGAGGACGTGTGTCCTTTTATTGCGTAAGGCAGCGGGCAAATGAAGCGGCGAGATAAGAGACGTAAACTGACGGGGGAGCAGAGAGCGTGCAGAACGTGAACTTCACACCCGAGTCGCACTTGGGGCGTGCAGACACCGATCCTAAAAAAAACACACACACACGCTAATCCAGAGTTCACTATGACTACTTGGTACGGTGCCCAGTCCATGATACAAAGTGTGTGTGTGTTCACAATGTCTCAGCCGGATTCCAGTAGTTCACCTGACAAACTCTCAAACTGTGCCCGAGTACACACACACACACACAGACACACACACGCACACGCGCACACACACGCCTCAGCAGTGCCTTCTTTCACCATGAAGTGTAAATGCAGAGAACACCAGGAGAACAATGGCTCCATTAGCACACCTCTCAATGCCCTCTCTCTCTCCCCTGAGAGTGTTTCTTGCAGCTGAGTAATGACTGCAAATGAATGATCGCATGAGTCCAAGCTCCCCTCAGGGACACACACAAATTGGCTTGTGCTACGTTTAACGCAACATATCCAATAATCCAACATTATATCACGAGCATGATAACCGGCTTGTGATAAAAAGAATGGTTGCCATGAAATTATATTTGTGGAGCATGCGGGACACCTCGCCAATGTGTGTATTTCTTCACACTATGAAATCATAAAGAAATGTTTGTTTTAAGGGAATGTGGAACAAATAGGGATGAGCAATATGACTGAAAATGGTATCACGATATCAGCGTTTTATATCAGTTGAGATCGATGATTATTGATGGGGTTTTTTTTTATGAGCTATGGAAACTAATGGAGCAGGAGAACCTGCTTCTTTAATGTAACTGCCAAGGATTATATTATCTCAGATACTAAGGCAGAAAGGAAATGTCAACACAAACTATGGAAACAAAATAGTAAAATCACATTTAACACTTAACAATAAGCACTTTAAATGAAGGAATATGTAAAAAAAAAAAAATTGCTTCATAAAGTGTAAGAAAATAGTGCAAAGTGTGAAAATGAAAACACAGAGAAACCTGAGAAGAGCAATTTTTTGCAGGTTTAGTGTGAGAAAATAACGTCTGTGTAACATTAATTTGCCCTGTTTTTCTTATTTAACTATGGAAGGGAAATTTTGTTTTGCAGTAATTGTTTGAATATTATTAATATATCGGTCGATATAAATAATGATTTACCTTTATGACCTACGGAAAGCAAGAAGCAGGAGAAAATATATTTTATTAGAAATGTAATTTCCTGTGATTGTAATCCCTCAACTACCATGGCAAAAAGGAAATGTCAACACAAAAAATGTAAACAAAATAGTAAAATCAAATTGAACACTTAACAATGAACTCTTAAAAATCGTGAATATGTAAAAAATGCTTCATAAAGTGAAAGAAAATAGTGCAAAGTGTGAAAATGTAGTCACAGAGAAACCTGAGAAGAGCAATTTTCTGCATGTTAAGTGCAAGGAAATAACGGCTGTGTAACATTAATTTGCCCTGTTATTCTTATTCAACTATGGAAGGGAAATTTTGTTTTGCAGTTATTGTTTAAATATTATTAATATATCGGTCGATATTAATGATTATTGACATTTTTTATGACCTGTGGAAATCAAGGAGCAGGAGAAAAATATATTTTATTTGAAATCTAATTTCCTGTGACTATAATCCCTCAACTATCATGGCAAAAAGGAAATGTCCACACAATGTAAACACAATATTAAAATCACATTGAACACTTAACAATAACCTCTTAAAAATCATGAATATGTAAGAAATGCTTCATAAAGTGTAAAAAATAGTGCAAAGTGTGAAAATGTAAACACAGAGAAACCTGAGGAGACCTATTTTCTGTAGGTTTAGTGCAAGGAAATAACGGCTGTGTAACGTTTTTTTGCCCTGTTATTCCGGTTCAACTAGGATTTTTTTTTTTGCAGTAATTGTTAAAATATTATTAATGTGTCGGTCGATATCAATAATTATTGGCATATTTTATGACCTACGGGAATCAAGGAGCAGGAGAAAAAAATATTATATTAGATATTAGAAATGTGACTTCCTGTGATTATAATCCCCCAGCTATCATGGCAAAAAGGAAATGTCAACAAAAACAATGTAAACAAAATAGTAAAATCACAATGAACACTTAACAATAAGCTCTTTATATTAAGGAATATGTAAGAAATGCTTCATTATGTGTAAGAAAATAGTGCAAAGTGTAAAAATGTAAACACAGAGAAACCTGTGAAGAACTATTTGCAGCAGGTTTAGTGTTAGGAAATAACGGCTGTGTAACATTCATCTGCCCTGTTTTTCTTATTTAACTATGGAAGGGAAATTTTGTTTTGCAGTAACTGTTTAAATATTATTAATATATCGGTCGATATAAGTAATCATTTACCTTTTTATGACCTACGGAAAGCAAGAGGCAGGAGAAAATATATTTTATTAGAAATGTAATTTACTGTGATTATAATCCCTCAACTATCATGGCCAAAAGGAAATGTCCACACAAAGAATGTAAACAAAGTATTAAAATCACATTGAACCCTTAACAATAAACTCTTAAAAATCATGAATGTGTAAGAAATGCTTCATAAAGTGTAAGAAAATAGTGCAAATTGTGAAAATGTAAACACAGAGAAACCTTAGGAGAGCAATTTTCTGCAGAAATTGTTAGAATATTATTAATATATCGGTCGATATCAATAATTATTGACACATTTTATGACCTATGGAAAATAAGGAGCAAGAGAAAAATATACATTATTTGAAATGTGACTTCATGTCATTAGAATCGCTCAGCTTCCAAGGTAGAAAGAATATGTCAACTCAAACAATGTAAACAAAATATTTTTAAAAAAATCATCCAAAAACCTTTCCAGGTGACTTTTCCTCTTTTATCCACAAGTTCTTCATTTTGTCTCTCTCTTCTCACTCCATGCAAAGAATCAGCCAGGATCGTTGCTTGGTTACCAGAGCGCGAGTGCCTTTGTCTGTGCAACCAACCTTGCTTCCATACTTCCCTCTTTCTTCCCACCGAGAAGAAAATTAAATATCGAACGTTTTTATTGAAGACATTGTCATTATCCACTTTGTGATTGCAACAATTCTTGATGCATGTGCTTCTGTTGTCCATTATTTCAACTCACGACACTGTAATGTAATTTTCTTCTTTGATTTCTTTGTAACGCACTTGGAAGCTTGCAAACGCTCATAATCTAATCGATTTTGCGTCGTTTACGAGTGTCTGTGTTAGTATTATTAACTCCCAATTAGTTTTCTATTGTTTCACTTTCACAAATTCCTCAGGAAATTTCGCCAAAACGATCACGTGGTGTTATTGTGTCTGTTTAGCTGAATGGAAAGCTAACTTGCGCAGCTAGTGGGTCCATAGCAAGGACTTCTGTTTACTAATATAAGGAACAATGTGCCCTTCTGTTTTGTTTGATCGGCCGTTTTACTGCCGTGTTACAGACACTGTTTGGAAACATTTAAAGTATGTACAGTAAATGAACATTTACAGAATAGTTATGTGTATATAACTCATTTCAAAAATATGTATCTGCGGCTTATGGTCAAGTGCGACTAATATGAGGAACAATATGCCCTTCAGTTTTGTTTGATCAGCCGTTTTACTGCCGTGTTACAGACACCGTTTGGAAACATTTAAGGTACGTACACTAAATAAACATTTACAGAATATTTATGTGTATAAAACTCATTTCACAACGTAAAGTGGGGCAAAAAAGTTTTTATTCAGCCACCGATTGTGCAAGTTCTCCTACTTAAAATGATGACAGAGGTCTGTAATTTTCATCATAGGTACACTTCAACTGTGAGAGACAGAATGTGAAAAAAAAAAATCCAGGAATTCACATTGTAGGAATTTTTACTGAATTTATTTGTACATTTCTGTGGAAAATAAGTATTTGGTCAACCATTCAAAGCTCTCACTGATGGAAGGAGGTTTTGGCTCAAAATCTCACGATACATGGCCCCATTCATTCTTTCCTTAACACGGATCAATCGTCCTGTCCCCTTAGCAGAAAAACAGCCCCAAAGCATGATGTTTCCACCCCCATGCTTCACAGTTGGTTTGGTGTTCTTGGGATGCAACTCAGTATTCTTCTTCCTCCAAACACCACGAGTTGAGTTTATACCAAAAAGTTCTATTTTGGTTTCATCTGACCACATGACATTCTCCAAATCCTCTGCTGTATCATCCATGTTTCCATTTTGGTATAAACTCAACTCGTGGTGTTTGGAGGAAGAAGAATACTGAGTTGCATCCCAAGAACACCATACCTACTGTGAAGCATGGGGGTGGATACATCATGCTTTGGGGCTGTTTTTCTGCTAAGGGGACAGGACGATTGATCCGTGTTAAGGAAAGAATGAATGGGGCCATGTATCATGAGATCTTGAGCCAAAACCTCCTTCCATCAGTGAGAGCTTTGAATGGTTGACTAAATACTTATTTCCCACCATAATTTACAAATAAATTCTTTAAAATTCCTACAATGTGAAGTCCTGGATTTTTTTTCTTCACATTCTGTCTCTCACAGTTGAAGTGTACCTATGACGAAAATTACAGACCTCTGTCATCATTTTAAGTGGGAGAACTTGCACAATCGGTGGCTGACTAAATACTTTTTTACCCCACTGTATGTGCTTATTGTTGCCTGGGTTTTTTTTTCCCCCTGATCTGAAAATGAGCCTGCTTTTTTAAATAAAGTATATTATATTACATGATGTATATTTTATTTGATCAATTCAAAGGAATTATCAGGAGTATATCAGATGACTAAAGCGTTTGATAGCTGCAGCCTATGTAATAATTAATACCCTCGTGAGCTGCAGTTAAAAAAAAGTGATACCAATTGGAACATCAGCGTTGATGTGTGTTCTCTATCGTAATGACAGGGTAGGAAATAGACTGCCAGGTACCCGAGCGACACTAATCAACATTGTGACATTTCTAACGCGCCATTATCTACAACTGTCCATCATCGAGTATCGCTATTAACGACTTCATTTGCTAACAAAGCATGTCTCATCTCCTCCCAGACAAGACGGAGGGCTTAGTGCAGACTTGCTCCCTTCCTAATCTGCTTCTTTTGCTCTTCTTCCCTCGGTCTGTCTGGCGGTCCTCAGCTCAGCCGGGGACACAATCAGTGTTTGTGACTGAATTGTTGTGTAACATTTATAATCCACACCAAAAAACAATGTGTCACAATTCAAGAGCTGGACAGAATATCTACAAACCCCGTTTCCATATGAGTTGGGAAATTGTGTTAGATGTAAATATAAACGGAATACAATGATTTGCAAATCTTTTTCAACCCATATTCAGTTGAATATGCTACAAAGACAAGATATTTGATGTTCAAACTCATAAACTTTATTTATTTTTTTGCAAATAATCATCAACTAAGAATTTCATGGCTACAACACGTGCCAAAGTAGTTGGGAAAGGGCATGTTCACCACTGTGTTACATCACCTTTTCTTTTAACAACACTCAATAAACGTTTGGGAACTGAGGAAACTAATTGTTAAAGCTTTGAAAGTGGAATTCTTTCTTATTCTTGTTTTATGTAGAGCTTCAGTCGTTCAACTGTCTCCGCTGTCGTATTTTACGCTTCATATTGCACCACACATTTTGGATGGGAGACAGGTCCGAACTGCAGGCCAAGAAAGTACCCGCACTCTTTTTTTTTTAATGAAGCCACGCTGTTGTAACACTTGTCTTGCTGAAATAAGCAGGGGCGTCCATGGTAACGTTGCTTGGATGACAACATATGTTGCTCCAAAACCTGTATGGACCATTCAGCATTAATGGTGCCTTCACAGATGTGGAAGTTATCCATGCCTTGGGCACTAATACACCCCCATACCATCACAGATGCTGGCTTTTGAACTTTGCGCCTATAACAATCCGGGTGGTTATTTTCCTCTTTGTTCCGGAGGACACCACGTCCACAGTTTCAACATATAATTTGAAATGTGGACACTTTTCCACTTTGCATCAGTCCATCTTAGAGGAGCTTGGGCCCAGTGAAGCCAGGGGCGCTCCTTGGTATTGTTGCTTTGCATAACAGAGTTTTAACTTGCACTTACAGATGTAGCAACAAACTGTAGTTACTGACAGTGGTTTTATGAAGTGTTCCTGAGCCCATGTGGTGATATCCTTTGCACACTGATGTCGGTTTTTGATGCAGTACCGCCTGAGGGATCAAAGGTCCGTAATATCATCGCTTACGTGCAGTGATTTCTCCAGATTCTCTGAACCTTTGATGATTTTACGGACCGTAGATGGTAAAATCCCTAAATTCCTTGCAATAGCTCATTGAGAAATGTTGTTATAAAACTGTTCGACAAGTTGCTCACAAATTGGTGAACCTCGCCCCATCCTTGTTTGTGAATTACTTAGCATTTCTTGGAAGCTGCTTTTATACCCAATCATGGCCCCCACCTGTTGCCAATTAGCTTGCACACTGTGGAATGTTCCAAATAAGTGTTTGATGAGCATTTCTCAACATTATCAGTATTTATTGCCACTTTCCCCAACTTCTTTGTTACGTGTTGCTGGCATCAAATTCTAAAGTTAATGATTATTTGCAACAACCAAAAAATGTTTTTTTAATTTTTTTGCACCATGACTAGGTAAGGTTGTTCACACTGGGTCGTTTTTAAAGCATACGTAAAGGTCATTGACCTGAATTACTCACATAGTCCATTAGATGGCAGTGTAATAGAAGCAAATATGTAATAGAATTGTTAGACTATTACAATGAATACAATCTCCCTGTGGGCCGCACTTGGCCGAGGGTTCCCGGTTCAATCCCCACCTAGTGCCAACCTGGTCACGTCTGTTGTGTCCTTGAGCAAGACACTTCACCCTTGCTCCTGATGGGTGCTGGTTAGCGCGTTGCATGGCAGCTCCCTCCATCAGTGTGTGAATGTGTGTGTGAATGAGTAAATGTGGAAGTAGTATCAAAGCGCCTTGAGTACCTTGAAGGTAGAAAAGCGCTACTATAATGTATATATAACTCCATTTGGTGACAAACTGTACATGGCAACACAACTTTACAAATAACGGGTTGGTTGGATTATTATTATTTTTTGCACCAAGACTAGGGAAGGTTGTTCGCACTGGGTCCTTTTCAGAGCATACGTAAAGGTCATTGACCTTAATTACTCACATAGTCCACTAAATGGCAATGTAATAGAAGCAATAGTTTGAAAACCCCTGGGCTGTTTAAAAAAAAACAATGCATAATCAACCGAAAACAAAAACATTTGAAGCATGGATTTAGCGAACAGTTCCAGCTATAAGAAAGATGGTGTCTCAGCGTCTCTGACACACTTTGGAATGTTGCGATGGAAGACAACAAGCGGTGTGTGAAGGTGATCAAAGACTGGACTATCATCACGCAGAGAAAAAAGTTGGAGTTGTTCCATTTGACATCATGACAGTTTACTGCAGCCAGCGCGTTTGCGCGTTTGCGTGAGTGTGTGTGTGTGTGTGTGTGTGTGCACCATGCCGCAGTGCTGCATTGCAAAAAGATCCCCTGTAGGGCGTGGGATCAAGGAATCAACTAATTGGTCTCACTGCAGCGTCTTCCTCTTCTATTCTTCAACTTCATTGCACGCACACGCACACACACACACACACACACACACACACACACACACACACACACACACACACACACACACACACACACACGTCCTCAGAACGTCTGATTTTTTGTTGCAAGCGTGCCCCAAGAACTCTTGCCCTTATTATAGCGCCGGCTTGCCAGATTGAGCCGAGAATGCGGAGTACGAGTGACGGAAGGTTCGATACCAGATATTTATGGTGTTATATTGATTCCAAAATCTAAAGATTGACACTTTTGATAGATACATGAGGGGCGGGATAGCTCGGTTGGTAGAGTGGCCGTGCCAGAAACTTGAGGGTTGCAGGTTCGATCCCCGCTTCTGCCATTCTAGTCACTGCCGTTGTGTCCTTGGGCAAGACACTTTACCCACCTGCTCCCAGTGCCACCCACACTGGTTTAAATATGTAACTTAGATATTGGGTTTCACTATGTAAAGCGCTTTGAGTCACTAGAGAAAAGCGCTATATAAATATAATTCACTTCACTTCACTATTTGAGGTATCATTAACAGGAACAGAAAATACCAAAGTAGCTAAACTTGTGTAGGTTTCAATGTGGGATGATTTTGTTTAACATTAAAAAGTTTTTGTAACTAAATGACAGTTAGGGCTGGGCGATATGGCCTTTTATTAAAATCTAGATATTTTTGGGCCATGTCACGATACGCGATATATATCGCGATATTTTGCCTTAGCCTTGAATGAACACTTGATGAATATAATCACAGCAGTATGATGATTCTATGTGTCTACATTAGGGCTGTCCCGATCCGATATTTGGATGGGATCGGCCGCCGATATTTGCCAAAAAATGCGTATCTGCAAGGCATGGGAAAATGCCGATCCACATCCAGTTTTTAAAAAAACTCCGGTCCGTGTTTTCCAACGCACCGATTTAAATAATACAGTCCACTATTCTGCTGCTTCCCAATTTCCGTTCCGCATTTTCCAGCACACCTTCGACACATCCACAGGTCTGTGTCCTAACCGTTAAGACGACCATGTGAATTAAACGTTACCGGTAAAAATGTCAGCTGTGTGGGATTATTTTACCCTACAAAACAAAAAAGATGAAGAGGTGGAGTGCAAAACATGCCACAATAAAGTCAAGCGTGGTGGTAAAGTAGTAAGACATTTTAATGACTCTTGAGAGTGAGAGGCTTTTTAGCACAGCCTCACTCATCATTGATGAACACAGGAGCAGACTGACACCTGAGCATTTTGAAGTGCTCGTCGTTGTTAGAAAGAATCTCCCCATTATGCTCGGACTTCAATTGTTTGCCCCCCCTGACTGGGGCAAACTATTGAAGAGAGTGTGTAGATTTTTTCAAGTTTACACTTGTTCAAGAGAAAGTATTGATGCTGAGTTACAGACATTTTATCCCACTCAGGTTGTTTGTGTGTTTTGCTTTTTTTAATAATGTTTACAGCATTATTTGCACTTTATAATGTTCACTTTTTCACTGTTTAATGATGCGATTTCTGTTTGTCATGTATAAGTTTTTCTATTTTGTGTTTATCCTTGAATACCAACCATTGTGTGTTATTCAAACTCACGTAATTCAGCTGGCTAGTTGTTGTCAAGAGTACTAAAACCTTTTCCAACATGAATCTGATAACAAAGTAGGCTAAATAATTTTAAACTTCAATACATGCTCGGATAGGCCAATATCGGTGGAAGTGCAAAAACCTGGATCGGGACATCCTTAGTCTACATTAAAACATTCTTCTTCATACTGCATTAATATATGCTCATTTTTAACTTTCATGCAGAGAGGGAAATCACAACTAAGTCAATTTAGTAAAACAGTTATTAAGCAGTGGCACAAACATTCATGTCATTTCCAGAACAGAAAGTGCAAGATTGTCAGACATTTTAAAACAAGGCATTAGTGGACTTTTGTGCATGATGTCACTAAGATGACATAACAAAACAACACTAAATTAAAGTGCACTTTTTGTACAGAATGCCACTACAATAGTTTAAAACAAATAAAGTGCACTTTTGTGCATGATGTCACACAAGATATTTCCAAAACTATCAAATAAAAATCAGCTGCATAATAGGACATCAAATAGTGTATGTCCTTTCTGTGGTAGGTTCCTGCGAACGTTATCTCCTTCTGTTGTTGATTTTTTTTTTTTCATACGGTGTTGATCTGGAAATTGTTGCTTCGGCATTTTGTGGGTGTTGCACCGAACGGAGATGTTGACATGCAGTTTGAAGCATTCTCGAGCGGGTGACTTTTCAAATGATGCTACAAATTAGCTGTGCTGCTACTTTTTGTAGCAACGCTTTAGCCGCATAATTGTTCAACTTATTCCCGCTTGAAGCCAAACCACCGCCAGACGCTGTTTTTCTTGGGAATTAATTATTCCTCCATTTGTTACCAGATTCGAACCTTCTCTCCCTCGAATTACCACTCGCAACGCACCGCTAGCACCACAGCTAATATTACCCATGTGGCTACCTGTCTGCTCGGGGAGGGAGTGTGACGTTGCACGCGTGATGTATGTAAGAAGGTGCGCTTGTTTTAAGTCTCTGTGTAAAGGAGAGACAAGAGAGAGAGGGAAACGCCTGCAGTGTAATACCCGCAGCTAAAAGCAACTGTGTGCGAACATATACTCGATATAGTAATTTTCTATATCGCACAGACACAAACTCCCGATATATCGCCTAGCCTTAATTACAGTTCTTGATAATAGTTATTGTAATGCTTTCTTTTATGGTGTGAAACACCATTTTATGTACTTTGTATGATTTTGTCCTGTTTGTCTGTTGTATTAGTTTGTCTATACATGCCACTACCTTAATAAACTTCAGAGTTTGAAATAAAGCAATAACTCTGTCCTTTATTATTTACATCAAAAAATTAAGCGCACAGCATTTACCTATATGACCCAAGACAAGCAACCTTCCCTAGTCACGGTGCAGGAAAAAAAAAATAATAACCACCACAATAATTCAATGCACATGGTCACACATAACACAACCGGCTCATTGAACTGTGTTGGTATTATTTAAAAACACCCAAACAGCATAAACAAATCCAACCTATAGGAGTTTCATTTCGACGTGTGTTTCATAACCAATTATAATAATTATTAACTATATATCCATTATATTATTATAATAATATACATATGTAACTTTGCACGCAGTTGGCGTTCAGCCCCGGCCAATTTTTTAAATTCCAATGCGGCCCTCAAATCAAAAAATTAAGTTCACAGCATTTACCTATATGACCCAAGACAAGCAACCTAGTAATGGTGCTGGAAAAAAAAAATAACCACAACAATAATTCAACGCACATAGTCACACTTAACACAACTGGCTCATTGAACTTTGTGGATATTATTTTAAAAAACATCCAATCACCATAAAAAATTTAACCTATAGGAGTTTAATGTCGACGTACATTTAATAACTAATTATAATAATTATTAATTATACATCCACTACATTATTATAATAATATACATATGTAACTTCGCATGCAGTAAGCGTTTGGCCCCCGGCCAAATGTTTTAATTCCAATGCAGCCCCGCTAGTCTAAAAAAATATATACACAGCATTAACCTATATGACCCAAGACAAGCAACCTTCCCTAGTCATGGAGCAGGAAAATAAATACAAAATTAGCCACCACAGCAATACAACACATGTTTTAATTCCAATGCGGACCCCCAGTCAAAAAGTATTCGATATCAGCCTAAAATGTACTCGGTATTTGATCGTGAGGAAACTCAGCGGTATCGCACATCACTAGCAAGCATGGCAGCCTTCTCAGCGTGTGCATTCTTCTGAAACCTGCCTGCTGAAACCTGAAGCCGGGGAAAGAGAACACCTTTTCAGCAAGTGGAAATGGATAGCGTGTGGTAGCCGGGCAGCAGGGTGCCATGTTTTCATCCATCATGGGGTCATCCACAGCAGCGGCCATCTTTCCATCAGCTGCAAGTGCCACAACAAACCTCCTCTTTCATGCTGGAAAAAAAAAACGACCTAGAAACTCCCCCCGAAACCAACAAACGAGTGCGACGGGTTTTCAGGCGCACGCACAAAGCTGTCAGGGTGAAAAGATATGCCTCCTTTCCGAATTTGAACGTGAAGCATTAAGTGAGCACACAAAAAAAAAAAAAATGGCACACTTCCACAATCTCTTCCCGATTGAGAACTTCCTCTGACTACCGTCCATAAATGGTCAATGCTAATGAGCTCATGAATATGGAGATCATTTAAAACTTTTTGCCTCCAAGGGCCAAAGGGCCAGGGGGCAAACACAGCGTGAAACACAAACAGCTTTAACGTAAATAATAATAGACCAGTTAACCTTATCAATGATTGTGTTGACAAAAAACAAACAAAGGGTACAACAAAAAGCGCGCACGTGGGCGGATAACAAAAAAAAGGCCTAGCGTAGAAGCTAGCAGGTATCGACCCAGAAAAAGAAGTGGTACTTATAATATGAAAACAAACTTGGAAGCAGGGAACAAAAGACAATAAGCTACAAACCACTATCAAATATAGCTTACCGCAATGCTGCATTGACACGATATGATACGACATGACAGGTAGTAACGACAAGTGCGATAATAATCCAGCACTGACTGGAGGAACAAAGCAGGTTAAATAGGACTGGGCTGATTGACCCCAGGTGTGGCCAGGTGCCAATCAGCCGCAACTAAGGAAAACAGCGCACAGAGAAAAAAACAGGAAACAGACAAAATAAGAGCGCTGACAGGAACTAAAAACAGGAAATACTAAACACACACAGAGGAAAAACTAAAACACAAACAAACTGTCAGTGGCAAGCCTGACAGAAGCAACTGGAAATATGTGATACGCTACATTGTTTCGTATGCATGTTCAAAATAAACTTAAACTGAACTGAACTGACACCTAATGGTCACAATAATTCATTTAGTTCATGATGCGGACACGATTGTTACTAGATGCTTTGCAATATGCTTCTGCCTTGGAGACTTTGCATGTGTAAGTAATATGCAACTATAATTATTTGATGCTTGTTTGTATTGACAAATGTCACATGTTATTGATCAATGATTATTACCTGTGTTTTGCTTGTGTGCTATTGTGTGCTTAGCTGTTGTGTAGCTGCTAGATCCTTGTAGCCCATAGCCTAGTATGTTTATCTTTTGAAAATGACTTTTGTCAATAGAGGAAATTGTGTTTTTATTTGAGGATATTTATATATTATCTGTCTGTCCAGCTTTGCACAAAACACTCGTATCGCACATGATATTGTACACAAGTAAACACTCCGCAGGACTGCTTGTATCGCACATGATATCACACACAAGTAAACACACAGCAAGATCGCTTGAATCGCACCTAATATCACACACAAATAAACACTCTGCAGGGCTGCTTGCATCGCACATGATATCACACGTGAGCAAACACGCAGCAGGATCGCTTGAATTGCACATGATATCACACGCATGTAAACACTGCAGGAACGCTTATATCACACATGATACCACACAATTAAACCCTCTGCAGGACTGCTTGTATCACACATGATATCACACACAAGTGAACACTCTGCAGGACTGCTTGTATCGTACATGATATCACACACAAGTAAACAGCAGAGGATTGGGAGAATGTCATGTAGTCAGATTAAACCAAAATAGAACTTTTTTGGGTATAAACTCAACACATCGTGTTTGGAGGAAGAAGAATACTGAGTTGGATCCCAAGAACACCACACCTACTGTGAAGCATGGGGGTGGAAACATCATGCTTTGGGGCTGTTTTTCTGCTAAGGGGACAGGACGATTGATCCGTGTTAAGGAAAGAATGAATGGGGCCATGTATCGTGAGATTTTGAGCCAAAACCTCCTTCCATCAGTGAGAGCTTTGAATGGTTGACCAAATACTTATTTTCCACCATAATTTACAAATAAATTCTTTAAAATTCCTACAATGTAAATTCCTGGATTTTTTTTTCACATTCTGTCTCTCACAGTTGAAGTGTACCTATGATGAAAATTACAGACCTCGGTCGTCATTTTAAGTGGCTGACTAAATACTTTTTTGCCCCACTGTATATACATATACACATATATATATATATATATATATATATATATATATATATATACATACATACATACATATATATATATAAATGTGTGTGTGTGTGTGTGTGTGTGTGTGTGTGTGTGTGTGTGTGTGTGTGTGTGTGTGTGTGTGTGTGTGTGTGTGTGTGTGTGTGTGTGTGTGTGTGTGTGTGTGTGTATATGTATATGTATATATATATATATATATACACATATGTGTCACGCCTGTAAATCTGGTTTTATGTTTGATCATGTTTTGTTTTGTTTTTGGACTCTTGTTCTGTTTTTTCACTTCCTGGTTTGTTTTTGTAACCATAGCTACTCATTAGTTTCCACCTGTTTCCCCTAGTCACGCCCCGATCATCAGCCTCTCACACCTGTTTCTAGTTACCACGGCCACTATTTATGTCACTTGCTTTCTGTTTATCGTTCTGGGATTTTTGCATTCTGCCTCATGCCTTCATGCCTTCACGCACCCTCGATCACCTTGCTATCCATGCCCCTTGTACCGGTTTTTGTGTTAGGTATTCATAGTTCTGCCACAGTGCAAGTTTAAGTTTAGTTCATTGTCTTTCATGCCATCGAGCAGTTGTTTTGTTTTCCTGTTTGTATTTTTGTAGCCAAGTTTTGTACCTCTTTGTGAGCGCCCTTAGTTTGTTCATTTTTGTATTTAGTAGTCCAAATAAACAACCATGTACTCACAGTCACGTCTGGCTCGTCCCGTATTCTCCTTGCATCGAAGAAGCAAAAATAACCATAGTCCAGGCTTGACAATATGTATGTTTATATATGTATGTATATGTATATATGTGTATATGTATATATATGTATATGTTTATATATGTGTATATATGTATATGTATTTATGTGTACATGTATATGTATATATACTGTATTTGATTCCATTGAGACGTTTGAGGTTCCACTCTACCAACGTGAAAGTTTTGTAGGAACATTCTACCACCGCTGACACAACTTATGTGCGCAGCAGCCTTCATAGAACGAGGTTACCCACCCGGTCTGTCGTTACGATGCCAAACATACATTTCTTTTCAGAAATGGTGTTCACCGTTGACCCTCTTTTCTCTCATGAAGCAATGAACAACAAAGCCAGCTCCACTTGAGCCCTATCTCCTCCTGAGATAAGTAAGAGGAAGACATAAAGGGAGAGGAGGCTGCTGAAAGAAGGAAGACCAGCCCGACACTTTGCATTACCACGCTGCCCATGATGCCTGAATAGGCACAAACTGATGTTATCCAAACTGGATCCCACAAACCAAACTGGATCATTGCAAGATTTTCAAAAAGCTGTAAGCCTTTGAATTCTTCAGGGAATGAAGGCATTGATCAAACTGGAATATGGAGGCAAAAATAAGCATCTGTGGGGTCATTAGCGGCATCCTTTATGCGCCAGGTCTGGACTTCTGATGCCAGGATTCTTGACGTAAGGGTTCCAGTTGTCAAAATTCCTAATGCCAGGATTCTTGATGTCAAGATTCCGGATGCAAAGATTCTCTGTCAGGATTCTTGATGCCATGATTGCTGATGTCAAGATTCCTGTCGCCAGGATTCCTGATGCCAGGATTTTCTGTCAGGATTCCAGACGCCGGGATTCCTGATGTCAAGATTCTTTATGCCAGGATTCTTTATGTCAGGATTCCTGACGCCAGGATTCCAGAGGCCACGATTCTAGAGGCCACGATTCCTGAGGCCAGGATTCCTGAGGCCAGGATTCCTGAAGCCAGGATTCTTGAGGCCAGGCTTCCTGATGTCAAGATTCTCTACTCCAGGATTCAAGAAGCCAGGATTCCTGATGCCAGGATTCCTGATGTCAAGATCCTCAATGCCAGGATTCTTTATGCAAGAATTCCAGATGTCAAGATTCTCTATGCCAGGATTCTTTATGTCAGGTTTCTTTATGTCAGGATTCCTGACGCCAGGATTCCAGAGGCCAGGATTCTAGAGGCCACGATTCCTGAGGCCAGGATTCCTGAGGCCAGGATTCTTGAGGCCAGGCTTCCTGATGTCAAGATTCTCTACTCCAGGATTCAAGACGCCAGGATTTCAAAAGTCAGGATTCTCTATGCCAGGATTCCAGACATCAGGACTCCAGACGTCAGGATTCCTGATGTCAAGATTCTCAATGCCAGGATTCCTGACGCCGGGATTCTCCATGCCAGGATTCTCTATGCCAAGATTCCTGATGTCAAGATTCCTGATGTCAAGATTCCTGATGCAAAGATTCTCTCTGCCAAGATTCTTGAAGTCAAGATTCCATATACCAGGATTCTCTATGCTAAGATTCCATATACCAGGATTCTCTATGCCAAGATTTCTGAGAAAAGGATTCTTGATTTCAGGATTCTCTACGGCAGGATTCCAGACGTCAAAATTCCAGATGTCAAGATTCCAGACGTCAAGATTCCAGACGTCAAGATTCCTGATGCCAAGATTCCTGATGTCAAGATTCTCGATGCCAGGATTCTCGATGCCAGGATTCCTGATGCAAAGATTCTCTCTGCCAAGATTGTTGAAGTCAAGATTCCATATACCAGGATTCTTTATGCCAGGATTTCTGAGAAAAGGATTCCTGATTTCAGGATTCTCTACGCCAGGATTCCAGACGTCAAAATTCCAGATGTCAAAATTCCAGACGTCAAGAATCCTGATGCCAAGATTCCTGATGTCAAGATTCCTGATGTCAAGATTCTCGATGCCAGGATTCTCGATGCCAGGATTCCTGATGTAAAGATTCTCAATGAGAGGATTCCTGATGTCTAGATTCCTGATGTCAAGCTTACTGATGTCAGATTTTCCAAAGTCAGGATTACTAATATCAAAATTCCTGATGTCAGGATTCCTAATGCAAGGATTCCAAATGTCTAGATTCCTGATGTCAAGCTTGCTGATGTCAGATTTTCTAAAGTCAGGATTACTAATATCAAAATTCCTGATGTCAGGATTCCTAATGCAAGGATTCCAAATGTCAAGACTCCTGACGTCAAGATTCCTGACGTCAGACTGGCGCTGCTATTTGCTTGAGACAAGCAGGTCATAAATGTTCATGTAACCACGGCCCTTGGTGCAGCAGAGTGATCGCGTGGACTATAAAGCGGGTTCAACAAACAGATTGCTGGACAAACGGAGCACAGAGACGACACACTGGAGAAGAAACGTGCTGAGCCTAAAAGACACGCTCAGCTGCCTTTTAAGACGGGAATATAACGTGTTCTGTGGTACTTTACGATTAGGGATGGGTACTCCATACGGTACTTTTATATGTACTGACTGAATTCCGTCTGGACTACTGGGCATCGATTCATATAAAAATCAATGTTACCAAATTTCGATACGTCCGGCAGACTTAAAACCGGTTCCAACACTTTCATCGAGGTTAATTTACATTGGATATGCTATACAACTGCTACTGATCAGCATTAGTGATTCTACATGGCGATTCCAAAAAGAGATGAGAGGAATAGAAAACTGGAAAAATTAGATGTTGTATGAATATTAGAAATAAACTAACGCCACAACCACAACCAACACCATTAAATGCGTTCTGGTAAATGCTGACACAAACTCCCAAGATCATATATGTCACACAACAGAGGAACAACTTTGCAAGGTCCACGTTTTTGCTTTTACCTCCGAGTCAGATTCCATACTCTGATTTATCAAGACTGAAACTGTTCTTTGGCGGCTGCGTAGCGTCTTTATTTAGTATGTCTAAAGTTAAAGTTAAAGTTAAAGTTCAAGTACCAATGATTGTCACACACACACTTGATGTGGCGAAATTATTCTCTGCATTTGACCCATCACCCTTGATCACCCTCTGGGAGGGGAGGGGAGCAGTGGGCAGCAGCGGTGCCGCGCCCGGGAATAATTTTTGGTGATTTAACCCCCAATTCCAACCCTTAATGCTGAGTGCCAACCAGGGAGGTAACGGGTCCCATTTTTATAGTCTTTGGTGTGACTCGGCCGGGGTTTGAACTCACGACCTACCAATCTCAGGACGGACACTTTAACCACTAGGCCACTGAGTAGAAAAGGGCCATCTGACATATGCCTGTCAGTAATAAAGAAAAATGGACATATTGTATATTCAGCAATATGATTTTATAATTGTATAGCTGCTAGATGCATTAAGGGTCTGATTAGAACACATTCAGTTGAGTTTTTAAGATGTTTGTTGTCTCATATATATATATATATATATATATATATATATATATATATATATATATATATATATATATATATATATACATATACATATACATATATATATATATATATACATATACATATATACATATATATACATATACATATATATATATATATATATATATATATATGTATATATATATATATATATGTATATGTATATATATATGTATATGTATATGTATATATATATATATATGTATATGTATATATATATATATATATATATATATATATATATATATATATATATATATATATATATATATATATATGTCTTGATTGGATTATCCAGAGAATAGTGCTCGATACCGTGGTAGAGCGCAATATGTAGGTGTGGGAAAAAATCACAAGACTACTTCATCTCTACAGGACTGTTTCATGAGGGGTTCCCTCAATCATCAGGAGATTTATCTCCTGATGATTGAGGGAACCCCTCATGAAACAGTTCTGTAGAGATGAAGTAGTCTTGTGATTTTTTCCCACACATATATATATATATATATATATATATATATATATATATATCTATATATATATACATATATATAAAGAAAAATGGACATAATGTATATTCAGCAATATCATTTTATAATTGTATAGCTGGTAGATGCATCGGCCAAAGAACAGTTTCAGTCTTGATAAATCAGAGTATGGAATCCGACTCGGAGGTAAAAGCAAAAACGTGGACCTTGCAAAGTTGTTACTCTGTTGTGTGACACTGCGCCATGAACACACACCCAGTGTAGACGCCCATGAACAGAATAGTCATTGAACGCACCACGGAGCTCCGGACGAGCGTGCTCGTGTTTTGGTTCCTTCTGGTGTCAGTGACGTGATGAAAAGGTTGCAAAGTGAGGCGGTGCAAAGGACAAACATGGATTGGAATGTGACTCACAGGCCAGGTTAATAAGTCATCCAATGCATCACTCCAAAGCCACAGTAGCAACAACAGTGTGTGTGTGTGTGTGTGTGTGTGTGTGTGTGTGTGTGTGTGTGTGTGTGTGTGTGTGTGTGTGTGTGTGCGTGAACATGAACCAGCGTCTGATTGATTATAGTAGAACTGAGACGTAATGATTGGCATTTGGCACCTTTTCAGCATGTTTACTTCAGCTCCTGCACATTTGGTTCCTGTAGTAGTATTAATACTAGTATTTGGATTAGTTATTATTTATTATTTAGGTTTTATAATGTGCATCACATTTTTAATGGGAGACAGGTCTGGACTAAAAGCAGGCCAGTCTAGTACCCACACTCCTTTACTATGAGGCCATGCTGTTGTAACACGTGGTTTGGCATTGTCTTGCAGAAATAAGCAGGGGCGTCCATGATAACATTGCTTGGATGGCAACACATGGTGCTCCAAAACCTGTATGTACCTTTCAGCATTAATAGCGCCTTCGCAGATGTGCAAGTTACCCATGCCTTGGGCACTAATACACCCCCATAGAATCACAGATACAATTTTTTGAACTTTGTGCCTATAACAGTCCAGGTGGTACTATTCCTCTTTGTTCTGGAGAATATGACAGCCACAGTTTTCAAAAAATTTGAACTCATCAGACCACAGAACACTTTTACACTTTGCATCAGTCCCTTTTAGATGAGCTTGGGCTCAGCGAAGCCGGCAGCGTTTCTGGCCGTTGTTGATAAATGGCTTTGGCTTTGCGTATTAGAGTTTAACTTGCACTTATAGATGTAGCGACCAACTGTAGTTACTGACAATGGTTTTCTGAAGTGTTCCTAAGCCCATGTGGTGATATCCTTTACACACTGATGTCGGTTTTTGATGTAATACCGCCTGAGGGATCGAAGTTCCGTAATATCTTATGTGCAGTGATTTCTCCAGATTCTCTGAACCTTTTGATGATATTACGGACCGTAGATGGTGAAATCAATATATTTCTTGCAGTAGCTGGTTGAGAAATGTTGTTTTTAAACTGTTGGACAATTTTCTCACAAATTTGTTCACAAAGTGGTGACCCTCGCCCCATCCTTTTTTGTGAATGACTGAGCATTTCATGGAAGCTGCTTTTTTACCCAACCATGGCGCCCACCTGTTCCCAATTAGCCTGTTCACCTGTGGGATGTTCCAAATACGTATTTGATGAGTATTCCTCAACTTTTTCAGTCTTTTTTGCCACTAGTGCCAGCTTCTTTGAAACATGTTGCAGGCATCAAAATCCAAATGAGCTAATATTTGCACAAAATAACAACGTTTTCCAGTTCAAACATTAAATATCTTGTCTTTGCAATCTATTTAATTGAATATAAGTTGAAAAGGCTTTGCAAATCATTCTATTCGTTTTTTATTTACCATTTACACAACGTGCCAACTTCATTGGTTTTGGATTTTTTAAAGGAATGATAAATGACGTACTGCATACGTCAGCAGATTAATTAGGAGTCTTTGTTTGTTTTCTTCCTACACACACACGAACACGCACACTTGTACACAAACATGTGTAGGAACACACACACACACACACACACACACACACACAAGACAACGCGACAACAGGACAAGAAAACAATAAGACAGAAGGACAAGAGGACCACAGAACATCATGACAACAGGACAAGAAGACAACAAGACAACAGGACATGAAGACAAAAAGAGAAGACAACATGACAAGAAGAAAACATGACAACACAATAGGAAAACAACAGGACAAGAAGACAACAGAACAACACGACAACAGGACAAGAAGAGAACAGGACAACATGACAAGAAGAAAACATGACAACAGGGCAACAGGATAACATGACAGCAGGACAACAGGACAACATGAGAAGAGGACAAGAAGACAACAGGACAAGAAGACAACATAACAGGACAACATGACAAGAAAAAATCATGACGACACGACAACAGGACAACACCACAACAGGACCAGAAGAGAACAGGTCAACATGACAAGAAGAAAACACGACAAGAGGGCAACAGGACAACATGACAAGAAGACAACAGGACAAGAAGACAACATGACAACATAACAGGACAACATGACAAGAAAAAAATATGACAACAGGACAACACGACAACAGGACAAGAAGACAACAGGACAACACAACAACAGGACAACATGACAAGACAAGAAAGCAAGAGGACCAGAAAACAACAGGACAATAAGACAACAGGACAACATGACAAGAAGAAAACATGACGACAATAAGACAACAGAACAACATGGCAACAGGACAAGAAGACAACAGGACAACATGACAACAGGACAAGACAACATGACAACAGGACAAAATGATAAGAAGACAAGGGGACAAGAAGACAACATGAAAACATAACAAGACAACATGACAAGAAGAAAACATGACAACAAAACAAGAAGACAACAGGACAAGAATACAACAGGACAAAAAGACAACAGGACAAGAACACAACATGACAACAGGGCAACAGGACAAGAAGACAACAGGACAAAATCACAACATAACAGCAGGAGAAGAAGACAACAGGACAACACGGCAACAGGACAAGAAGACAACATCACAGCGTAACAGGACAACATGACAAGAGGAAAACATGACTACAGGACAAGAAGACAACAGGACAACATGACAAGAAGACAACAGGACAAAACGACAAGAACAAAACATGACAACACAACAGCAGGGCAACAACACAACAGGACAACATGACAACACGACAAGAAGACAAGAGGACAACACAACAGCAGGACAACAGGACAAGAAGAAAACATGACAACACAACAGCAGGGCAATACCCAAAAAAGGACAATAGGACAAAAGGACAACATGACAGCAGGACAACGTCACAAGAAGACAACATGACAAGAAGACAACATGACAAGAAGGCAAGAGGACAAGAAGACTACAGGACAAGAAAACAACATGACAGGACAACATGCCAAGAAGAAAACATGACAACACGACAACAGGACCAGAAGACAACAAGACAACAGCACAAGAAGACAACATGACAACATAACAGGACGACATGACAAGAAGAAAACCTGACAACACGACAACATGACAAGAAGGCAACAGGACAAGAAGACAACAGGACAACATGACAAGAAGAAAACCTGACAACACGACAACAGGACAACAGCACAAGAAGACAACGGGATAACATGACAAGAAGAAAACATGACAACATAAGAGGACAACAGGACAAGAACACAACACGACAACAGGACAAGAAGACAACGGGACAACAGGACAACATGACATTAGGACAAGAGGCCAACATGACAACAAGACAGGACGACAACAGGACAGCAGACAAAAAGGACAATAGGACAACAGGACAAGAGGACAAGAAAACAGTTTGCAGTCATCACAGCAGGCAGATTTGTTATCCTGCCTCCATATGTCCACTCTTTCAACCATCTCCTGCTGGATTGCTGTGAGGGCTCATTTAGGTCGACAGACGTGTGTGTGTGTGTGTGTGTGTGTGTGTGTGTGTGTGTGTGTGTGTGTGTGTGTGTGTGTGTGTGTGTGTGTGTGTGTGTGTGTGCGCGCGTGCGTGCTGCGCTTGTAAACACAACTGTTGAATGAGCGTGAGCCGCACGACTGGGCCTGTTTCTAAAGAGGCCCCTGACAGCGGCGTTGATGCTGGCGGGGCGTGCAGACGGCAGCAATACGGTCCTCCCCACCAGGCCCTGAAAAGCTCGGTGGCGGTGGAGAGAAAGTCAGATTAGCAGTTCTGTGCCAGACAAGCTCGAGGGAACTCTTCCATTTTTGAAAGCCACAAAATGCTCAAAACAACGTGCTTGGAAGGATTGTCACTGGAATAGTAAACAAACTCGGGATGGATGTACCCTTTTTTCCAGAATATAGACCGCACCGTTATATAAGTTGCACCCAACAAAACATTTGTCCATATATTAATCACATTGGACTATAAATCGCAGATATATACGTTGTAAAATGAGGTATTTACACAAAAATATTCTGTAAATGTTTATTTAAACACCTTGATTGTTTCCAAAGGCTGTCAGTAACACAGCAGTAAAACGGCTGATCGAACAAAACAGAAGCTCTCCAATCAGCGTAACAGACTCAATAAATCCACGGTGACATTTTGGTGAATTTATTGGAGGAATTTGTAGAGCTGAAACAATACAAAAATGATGCCATTGTAAGTTAATAATACTAACGTAGACACAATATGCTAACCTGTTAGCATTTTAGCTAATGCTAACCACACTAGCTTCATTAAGCAAGTACAAATATGCAAGAAACACTCCTACAGACATTGCACATGGGACGGTTTAGGAAGTAAAAATTGTTTTAGTTATATTGAAAAACTTGAAAACATTGCATGGAGAATCCATACGAGTAGAAACGCTACGGACGGCTAGGGGACTGAATGGCACTTCTACATCCGGTTGAATGCACTAAATGGAAGGACACTGCGGCACCAGCAGTGAGCGTAATCGTCCACAAAGTGGCGCCGTAGCACAAATAAAACTTTGCTTTATGGCCGTCAGCAAAAAAAAAAAACTAAATTGTCGGAAAACAGCATCAATTTATAATGCGGGGTTCAAAGTAATTTTTAAACGTATCATAACATTTTCTGTCAAAATAAAACCAATGGTGACAGCTTTTGTGGTGCCCTTTATTTTGAAAAACTTCAAAGTTAATGATGTGCATTTCTTACAATAAAAGGAGCAGACCATATTTGTTTATACACTATGAAGTCTGTCAAATACAAGATATTTAATGTTCGAACTGGAAAACTTTGTTATTTTTGCAAATATTAGCTCATTTGGAATTTGATGGCTGCAACATTTTAAAAAAAAGCTGGCACAAGCAGCAAAAAAGACTGGGAAAGTTGAGGAATGCTCATCCAACACTTATTTGGAACATCCCACAGGTGAACAGGCTAATTGGGAACAGGTGGGTGCCATGATTGGGTATAAAAGGAGCTTCCAGGAAATGCTCAGTCAATCACAAACAAGAATGGGGTGAGGGTAACCACTTTGTCAACAAATGCGTGAGCAAATTGTTTAACAGTTGAAGAACAACATTTCTCAATGAGCTTTTGCAAGGACTTTAGGGATTCCACCATCTGCGGTCCGTAACATCATCAAAGGGTTCAGAAAATCTAGAGAAATCACTGCATGGCGATGATATTACGGACCTTGGATCCCTCAGGCGGTACTGCATCAAAAAGCGACATCAGTGTGTAAAGGAAATCACCGCATGGGCTCAGAAACATTTCAGAAAACCACTGTCAGTAACTACAAATGGTCGCTACATCTGTAAGTGCAAGTTAAAACTCTACAACGCAAAACCAAAGCCATTTATCAACAACACCCAGAAACGATGCTGGCTTCGTTGGGTCCGAGCTCATCTAAAATGGACAGATGCAAAGTGTAAAAGTGTTCTGTGGTCTGATGAATTCAAATTTTGGGGGGAAAATGTGGACGTTGTGTCCTCCGGACCAAAGACAAAAAGAACCATCCAGAGTGTTCCAGGTGCACAGTTGAAAAGCCAGTATCTGTGATGGTATGGGGGTGTATTAGTTCCCAAGGCATGGGTAATTTACACATCTGTGAAGGCACCATTAAGCCTGAAAGGTACGTACAGGTTTTGGAGCAACATATGTTGACATCCAAGCAACGTTATCATGGACGCCCCTGCTTATTTCAGCAAGACAATGCCAAGCCACGTGTTGCAACAGCGTGACTTCATAGTAAAAGAGTGCGGGTACTAGACTGGCCTGCCTGTAGTCCAGACCTGTCTCCCATTGAAAATGTGTGGCGCATTATGAAGCTTAAAATACAACAACGGAGAATGTTGAACAACATAAACTATACATCAAGCAAGAATGGGAAAGAATTCCACCTGAAAAGCTTCAAAAATTGGTCTCCTCAGTTCCCAAACGTTTACTGAGTGTTGTTAAAAGGAAAGGGCTTGTAACACAGTGGTAAAAATGCACCTGTGTCAACTATTTTGCAAAGTGTTGCTGCCATTAAATTCTGAGTTAATGATTATTGACGAAAAAAAAAAATCAGTTTCTCAGTTGGAACATTAAATATTTTGTCTTTGCAGTTTATTTAATTGAACATAAGCTGAAAATGATTTGCAAATCATTGTATTCTCTTTTTATTCACCATTTACACAACAAGCCAACTTTACTGATTTTGGGTTTTGTAATTATCATTGTAGTGTGTATTAGCATTACTTTGGATGCCAAATATGCAGAATTGTTTTTACTTTTCATTCCTTAAATGCATCTGTGCTACCTGTTCAACCACATTCCTCTTCAAACGTCTATCTCCACAGTCAACTGGCATCATCGTAAAAAATAAAAGAACACTTTTCAAAATGCATTGAACTGTAAAATGTATCACTTTTTTACTATATATATATATATATATATATATATATATATATATATATATATATATATACATACATACATACATACATACATGCATACAGCAATTTTACAAGATAACATTACCGTGCTAGATTTTTCAGCTCATTTAACAAGTATACACCTCAGTGTAATATATTTTAGTACTTGACACATGTGACAGTTAGCATTTTAACAAGCTAATATTACCGTGCTAGATTTTTTTAAGCTAATTTAACAGGTATACACCTCTGTGTCATGTATTTTAGTACTTGAGGCATGTGACAATTAGCATTTCAAAAAGCCAAATTTAACGTGCTAGAATTTGTTAGCTAATTTAAAAGGCATACACCTCAGTGTCATATATTTTGGTACATGACACATGTAGCAGTTAGCATTTTAACAAGCTAAAATTAGCTTGCTAGATTTTTCAGCAAATTTAACATGTCTACACCTTAGTGTCATATATTTTAGTACTTGACGCATGTGACAGTTAGCATTTTAGCAAGCTAACATTACCGTGCTAGATTTTTCAGCTAATTTAACATACACCTCTGTGTCATATATTTCAGTACTTGTCGCATGTGACAGTTAGCTTTTTAACAAGCGAACATACCTTGCAAGATTTTTCAGCTAATTTAACACATACTTGCCAACCATCCCGGATTGTCCGGGAAACTCCCGAAATTCAGCGCCTCTCCCGAAAACC
>NC_084616.1:19362168-19399668 GCF_033978795.1 Nerophis ophidion | reverse complement strand
TCTCGCTCTCATGAATTCTAATGAGGCCACTAAGGAAGCTCATTTCCCGCCAGCGCGACACAGCGCCGTGACGGAGAACGGACTTTGCATTCATTATTTGCAGAGGAAAAAAAATAACTGAGGCCCGATTCTCCCGACGGAACAATGTACTGTAGCTTGGATGAGCTTTGTTGTCATGAAAGTATTTTTTCTTTCAGTCTCCTCAGTTCATTGGTCCATTAATCAGCAAACAGCAAATAAACGTCACTGTCAGAGGGGCCCTGACATGGCGGACATACAAACCCCAAAACCAGTGAACTTGTGTAAATGCTAAATAAAAACAGAATACAATGATTAACAAATCTTTTATATTCAATTGAATGGACCGCAAAAACAAGATATTTGATCTTCAAACTGGAAAACATTGTTATTTTTGCACAAATTAGCTCAATTGGAATTTCATGCCTGCAACATGTTGCAAAAAAGCTGCCACAAGTGGCAAAAAAGACTGGGAAAGTGGAGCAAATGCTCATCAAACACTTATTTGGAATATCCCACGGGTGAGCAGGCTAATTGGGAACAGGTGGGTGCCATGCGTGGGTATAAAAGCAGCTTCCATGAAATGCTCAGTCATACACAAACAAGGATGGGGCGAGGGGTCATCACTTTGTCAACAAACGCGTGAGCAAATTGTCCAACAGTTCAAGAACAACATTTCTCAACCAGCTATTGCAAGGAATTTTGAGATTTCACCATCTACGGTCTGTAATATCATCAAAAGGTTCGGAGTATCTACAGAAATCACTGCACATAACATTGAATGCCCAAGACTTTTGATCCCTCAGAAGGTACTGCATCAAAAAGCCACATCAGTGTGTAAAGGATATCACCACATGGGCTCAGGAACACTTCAAAAAAACACTGTCAGTAACGACAGTTCGTTGTTAAAAAATAAGTGTAAGTTAAAACTCCACTATACCAACTCAGTGGCCTAGTGGTTAGAGCAGGGGTAGGGAACCTATGGCTCTAGAGCCAGATGTGGGTCTTTTGATGACTGCACCTGGCTCTCAGATAAATCTTAGCTGACATTGCTTAGCACGATAAGTAATGAATAATTCCGCTGGTAATCACAGTGTTAAAAATAACGTTCAAATTATAAAACATTCTCATGCATTTTAATCCAACCATCCATTTTCTATCACACCTGTTCAAAAAGTCGCATTAATGGCAAGAAGTATTATATCTATTATTGGTTAGCTTTAGAATAACAATGTTATTAAAAATAATAAGAGATTTATTAAACTCTAAAGATGTTGGTCTTACTTAAAAATGCACGCATTTAATTGTATTCAATGTTAAAAAATATTATATGGCTCTCCCGGAAATACATTTTGAAATATTTGGCTTTCATGACTCTCTCAGCCAAAAAGGTTCCCGAATCCTGGGTTAGAGTGTCCGCCCAGAGATCGGTAGGTTGTGAGTTCAAATCCCGGCCGAGTCATACCAAAGGCAATAAAAATGGGACCCATTGCCTTCCTGCTTGGCACTCAGTACCAAGGGTTGGAATTGGGGGTTAAATCACCACAAAATTATTCCCAGGCGTGGCACCGCTGCTGCCCACGGCTCCCCTCACCCCCCCCCCAGGTGGTGATCAAGGGGATGGGTCACATGCAGAGGACAAATTTCACCACACCTAGTGTGTGTGTGACAATAATTGGTACTTTACTATGCAGAGCGAAAGCCATTTATCAACAACACCCAGAAACGCTTCGCTGGGCCCGGGCTCATCTAAAATGGATTGATGCGCAACCCGGGCACCGAAAAGTGGCACAGTTGGATTTCACGCTAATCGGCGCCTGGCGTGGGGGGAAAAAAAAGTACCAAATCCCTGCCGCTGTCAAATTGAATGTGGATTTCTCCAATCTGTTGACTCTGTTCGGAACAAACGATTGTATGTAATAAAAGAGAATAAGTAACTTGTTTTAATTCTGTGTTGATATTGTTAAAAGTCCATACTGTGTTTATTTTCCGATTATATTTTGTGAATAAAACAGTTGATACATTTGATCGGTATCGTCCGATCTCACTCCCGGATGATCCGTATCAGACTTGGCAGAACTCCAGCATAGTTTTCTCTGAGGTTCGACTTGGAGATGTTTCCAGGTGTGACAGTAAACGTTGGCACCTCGGCGTGATCAATGGCGGGGTAATCGCCCGCCCTTCTGAGGTGAAGATAGCTCTCCGTCGTCTCATTTATGCCTCGCTTCGCTCAACGCCTCCTTGAAAAGGAACCATCCGGCAGTATCTGCCGAGAGCACACATTTGCCGAGGCGGGACTGCATATTTGGAAGAAGCCAAGTTCAATCAGCTGGAAGATGAGCTGCTCTCCGCACATGTGCACGCACGCTTACTCCAAACGTTGTGCAAACCGATATTTGGCATTTTGACGTATATCGGTATCTACCTTGTTTTATCGGTATCGTCCAATACTTCTTTTGTTTTCCTTTTTACCCAAACTAAAACAGAAATACATGAGCAGATACCATATCTACACATATAATACCAGTGTATAGTATTTAAAAATAGTGAAAAGTAGAGAGTTAGTTAGTACCATCCATTCTGGACTGTACTTTTTTCCTACGCTTTGAACCATGCGGACTACGAAACGTTGCGGCTACTTCATGGATTTTTCTTAGTTGACCACCATAATAAAAACAGTTTAAAAAAAAAAAAAAAAAAAACAAGCAAAGGCACTAAAAATGTGTGTTATTGTTTGTGCTTCGGGGCATGGAGTGAGCGAGCTCGTTCAAAAGATGGCGCCGTAGCACAAACAATAACATTTTCGGTGCCTTTGCTTGTTTAGTTTTTTTTAACTGTTTGCATTATGGCGGTCAACTAAGAAAAAGTAGTCGCACCGTTTTATAGGCCGCAGGGTTCAAAGCATAGGAGAAAAGTAAAGTCCGGAATTGATGGTACTAACTTACTCACTAGTGCTGCATTGCCCTTCTGTCTATACTGAGCTTTCAACTTGGCATAGAATGGCCATTCCATCTTCTAGCCGTCCACAACGTTTCTACTCGAATATATTATTCATTCCTCGCTCCAAGCTACATTTGCAAGTTTTACAATATAACTAAAACTATTCTTA
Source organism: Nerophis ophidion (assembly GCF_033978795.1). NCBI lineage: Eukaryota > Metazoa > Chordata > Actinopteri > Syngnathiformes > Syngnathidae > Nerophis > Nerophis ophidion. Next base: position 19,396,541 of record NC_084616.1, on the reverse strand, counting down.
CTCACTAGACCGTCCCATGTGTTATGTCTGTAGGAGTGTTTTCATGCCTATGTGTACGTGTTTTATCGGTATCGTCAAACTACAACAGAAATACATCAGCACGTACCATATATACACATATGATACCAGTGTACAGTATTTTTTTTTAAATAGTGAAAAGTAGAGAGTAAGTTGGTACCATCAAATCTGGACTATACTTTTTTCCTATGCTTTGAACCATGCGGCCTATGAAACGGTGCGGCTATGGATTTTTCTTAGTTCACCGCCATAATAAAAACAGTTTAAAACAAAAAACAAGCAAAGGCACTGAAAATGTGTGTTATTGTTTGTGCTTCGGCACATGGAGTGAGCGAGCTCGTTCAAAAGATAGCGCCGTAGCACAAACAATAACCTTTTCGGTGCCTTTGTTTGCTTAGTTTTTTTTAACGGTTTGCATTATGGCGGTCGACTAAGAAAAAGTAGTCGCACCGTTTTATAGGCCGCAGGGTTCAAAGCATAGGAGATAAGTAAAGTCCGTAATTGATAGTACTGACTTACTCTCCAGTGCTGCACTGCCCCTTCTGTCTATACTGAGCTTTCAACTGGAGATAGAATGGCCGTTCCGTCTTCTAACTGTCCACAGCGTTTCTACTCAAATAGATTCTTCATTCATCGCTCCAAGCTACATTTGCAAGTTTTACAATATAACTAAAACTATTGTTACTTACTAAACTGTCCCATTTGTGATGTCTGTAGGAGTGTTTTTGTACAAACCCCGTTTCCATATGAGTTGGGAAATTGTGTTAGATGTAAACATAAACGGAATACAATGATTTGCCAATCATTTTCAACCCATATTCAGTTGAATATGCAACAAAGACAATATATTTGATGTTAAAACTAATAAACTTTGTGCCATGATTGGGTATAAAAGCAGCTTCCATGAAAGGTTAAGTAATTCACACACAAGGATGGGGCGAGGGTCACCAATTTGTAAGCAAATTGTCGAACAGTTTTAGAACAACATTTCTCAACGAGCTATTGCAAGGAATTGTGGGATTTTACCATCTACGGTCCGTAAAATCATCAAAACATTCAGAGAATCTGGAAAAATCACTGCACGTAAGTGATGATATTACAGACCTTTGACCCCTCAGGCGGTACTGCATCAAAAACTAACATCAGTGTGTAAAGGATATCACCACATGGGCTCAGGAAGACTTCAGAAAACCACTGTCAGTAACTACAGTTGGTAGCTACGTCTGTAAGTGCAAGTTAAAACTCTACTATGCAAAGCGAAAGCCATTTATCAACAACAACCAGGAACGTTGCCGGCTTCTCTGGGCCCAAGCTCATCTAAGATGGACAGATGCAAAGTGGAAAAGTGTTCTGTGGTCTGACGAGTCCACATTACAAATTATATTTGGAAACTGTGGATGTGGTGTCCTCCGGAACAAAGAGGAAAATAACCATCCAAATTGTTATAGGCGCAAAGTTCAAAAGCCAGCATCTGTGATGGTATGGGGGTGTATTAGTGCCCAAGGCATGGGTAACTTACACATCTGTGGAGGCACCATTAATGCTGAAAGGTACATACAGGTTTTGGAGCAACATATGTTGGCATCCAAGCAACGTTATCATGGATGAGTCTGTTTAGCTGATTGGAGAGCTAGTTTGCGCAGCTAGGGGGTCCATGACGATGACTTCTGTTTTGTTTGATCAGCCGTTTTACTGCCCTGTTACGGACACCGATTGGAAGCAATTAAGGTATGTAAATACAATTTTACAGAATATTTACGAGTAAATAATTAACTTCACAACGTATATATCTGCGGCTTATAGTCCCGTGCGACTTATATATGTAAAATTCAGGGTGTTTTTTTTTCTAAAATTGGGTGGGTGCGGCTTATATACCGTAAATTTGTTCATGTGTTATATAGGCTGTGCAACGTTGTGATTCCTCTCCATCCAGCGTGTGTGAGGGTTGCAAAGAGAGCATATTTCCCTACAAGTTGTTTGTATTCAGACAAGGCAAGCGCAGGAATCGCAACATTGCAACTGGAAGGCTCACAACTCAGATCCTCTCTTACCTAACTTTGCAACGTTTCCTTCCATCGCCCGATCCCCCAGTCAGGCACCTCTTCTGGGCTGCTATCAATGATGGATGAGGCCTGCATTAATGATGAGGAAGGCGATATAAACACACGGCGAGGACCCCACAAGGGAGGAGAGACGGCCATATGAAGATGTCAAAGTAGAGTAACAGCCCTGATCAACCGTCCCACATGTGACCGCGCGGGAACATAAAACGACTCGAGTGTTCTCCCTCATCAAATATTCCACAACACAGGAATTGGTTTCATTCACAGTTTGAGCTGTGTGACACAAGATGTCTTCTCCTTCACAATAAAAGGCTGACTATTGTCGTCAGCCTCAATATTCATTCTTGCACAAAGGAAGCCCGTACAGTAGCATACATTCAGAAATGGATTTACTATATTTTTCAGACCATAGGGCGCACCAGATTATAAGGCGCACTGCCAATAAGGGGGTCTATTTTCATATATAAGGCGCACCCCATTATATTGCGCACTGCCAATAAGGGGGTCTATTTTCATGTACAAGGCGCACCTGATTATAAGGTGCATTAAAAAGGGTCATATTATGATGTATTTGTACATTTAACCACTTCCTTAGGGACAACATAACATGCCATGTGTAGTGTGACACAAGATGTATTCTCCTTCACAATAAAAGGCCGCTTATTGTTGTCAGCCTAAATATTCATTCTTGCACCTAGGAAGCCCGTACAGTAGCCATACATTCAGAAATGGATTTACTCAATTTTTTTGACCATAGGGGGCACACCTGATTATAAAGAGCACAGCCGAAAAGGGAGTTTATTTTCATATATAAGGCGCACTGCCGATAAGGGGGTCTATTTTCATATATAAGGCGCACTGCTGATAAGGTGGTATTTTTCCATATATAAGGCGCACTTGATTATAAAGTGCAATAAAGGGGTGATATTATGGTGTATTTCTACATCCAAAAAATTTAATGTGGTCTAGAAGAGAACATGTCATGTGTAGTGTGACACAAGATGTCTTCTCCTTCACAATAAAAGGCATCTTATTGTTGTCAGCCTCAAAATAAATTCTCGCAAAGCAAGCCCGAACAGTAGCCAAACATTCAGAAATAGATTTATTTTAATTTTCAGACCATAAGGCGCACTCGGATATAAGGAGCACTCCCAATAAGGGGGTCTATGTTGATATATATAAGGCGCACCTGATTATAAGGTGCATTAAATGGGTCATATTATGATTTATTTCTATATTTAAACACTTCCCTAGGGACAACATAACATGTCATGTGTAGTGTGACACAAAATATGTTGTCCTTCACAATAAAAGGCTGCTTATTGTTGTCAGCCTCAAGATTAATTCTTGCGAAGCAAGCCCGTACAGTTGCAATACATTCAGAAATAGATTTATTTTAATTTTCAGACCATAAGGCTCACCCGATTATAAGGAGCACTGCAGATAAGGGGGTCTATTTTCATATATAAGACGCACCCCATTATAAGGCGCACTACCGATAAAGGGGTTTATTTTCATATATAAGGCGCACTTGATTATAAGGCTCATTAAACGGGTCATATTATGATGTATTTCTACATTCAAACACTTCCTTATGTACTGCATAACATGTCATGTGTAGTGTGACACAAGATGTCTTGTCCTTCACAATAAAAGGCTGCTTATTGTTGTCAGCCTAAATATTCATCCTTGCACATAGGAAGCCCATACAGTAGCCATACATTAAGAAATGTATTTACTCTATTTTTCAGACAATAGGGCGCACCAGATTATAAGGTGCTCTGCCGATAAGGGGGTCTATTTTTATATATAAGGCGCACCCCACTATAGGGCGCACTACCAATAAGGGGGTATATTTTCATGTACAAGGCGCACCTGATCATAAGGTGCATTACAAAGGGTCGTATTATGATGTATTTCTCCATTTAAACACTTCCTTACAGGCTACATAACATGTCATGTGTAGTGTGACACAAGATGTCTTCTCCTTCACAATAAAAGGCTGCTTATTGTTGTCAGCATCAAGATTCATTCTCGCACAAAGGAAGCCCGTACAGTATCCATACATTCAGAAATGGATTTACTCTAGTTTTCTGACAATAAGGCGCACCCGATTATAAGGCGCACTGCCAATTAGGGGGTCTATTTTCATATATAAAGGTGCACCCCAATATAAGGCGCACTGCCGATAAGGGGGGGTCTATTTTCATACAACCATAGATTCAGAAATGGGTTTTATCCATTTTTCAGACCATAGGGTGCACCGGATTATAAGGAGCACTGCCGAAAAGTGGTTTATTTTCATATATAAGGCGCACCTGATTATAAGGCTCATTAAACGGGTCATATAATATGATGTATTTCTACATTTAAACATTGACTTATGGTCTAGATAATATGTCTTGTGTAGTGTGACACAAGATGTCTTCTCCTTCACAATAAAAGGTTGCTTATTGTTGTCAGCCTAAATATTCATTCTTGCACAAAGGAAGCCTGTACAGTAGCCATACATTCAGAAATGGATTTACTCTATTTTTAAGACCATAGGGCGCACCTGATTATAAGGCGCACTGCCGAAAAGGGAGTTTATTTTCATATATAAGGCGCACTGCTGATAAGCTGGTATTTTCCCATATATAAGGCGCACTTGATTATAAGGTGCATTAAAGGGGTGATATTATGGTGTATTTCTACATTCAAACAATTTATTATGGTCTAGAAGATACCATGTCATGTGTAGTGTGACACAAGATGTCTTCTCCTTCACAATAAAAGGCCGCTTATTGTTGTTAGCCTCAATATTCATTCTTGCACAAAGGAAGCCCGTACAGTAGCCATACATTCAGAAATAGATTTAGTCTATTTTCCAGACCATGAGGCGCACCCCATTATAAGGCGCACCACCAATGAGGGGGTCTATTTTCATATATAAGGCGCACCCCATTATAAGGCGCACTGTCAATAAGGGGGTCTATTTTCATGTACAAAGCGCACCTGATTATAAGGTGCATTAAAAAGGGTCATATTATGATGTATTTCTCATTTTTAAACACTTCCTTATGGTCTACATAACATTTAATGTGTATTGTGACACAAGATGTCCTGTCCTTCACAATAAAAGGCAGCTTATTGTTGTCAGCCTCAAAATAATTCCTCGCAAAGCAAGCCCGTACAGTTGCCATACTTTAGATTTACTTTAATTTTCAGACCATAAGGCGCACCCGATTATAAGGAGCACTGCCAATAAGGGGGTCTATTTTCATATATAAGGCGCACCCCATTATATTGCGCACTGCCAATAAGGGGGTCTATTTTCGTATATAAGGCGCACCCCATTATATTGCGCACTGCCAATAAGGGGGTCTATTTTCATGTACAAATCGCATCTGGGGGGGGGGGGGGGGTTGGAGATGGGGGGTGCGGGCGGATCCTTTTTTTTTTTTTTTTTTTCTTTGTCATGATAAGGGAGGTTTTTGTGGTTGGTGCACTAATTGTAAGTGTATATTGTGTTTTTTATGTTGATTTAATAAAAAAAATATATATTTTTTTTTTCTTTTTTTAATAAAAATGAATAAAAAATTATACTGCGGCTCGGTACCGGTCCGCGGCCCGGTGGTTGGGGACCACTGGTCTAGAAGATAACATGTCATGTGTAGTGTAACAAGATCTCTTCTCCTTCACAATAAAAGCCTGCTTATTGTTGTCAGCCTCAAGATAAATTCTCGCAAAGCAAGCCCGTACAGTTGCCATACATTCAGAAATAAATTTACTTTAATTTTCAGACCATAAGGCGCACCCGAATACAAGGAACACTGCCAATAAGGGGGTCTATGTTGATATGTATAAGGCGCACCTGATTATAAGGTGCATTTCTACATTTGAACACTTCCTTAGGGACAACATAACATGTCATGTATAGTGTGACACAAAATATGTTCTCCTTCACAATAAAAGGCTGCTTATTGTTGTCAGAACCTGAAGGTTCATTCTCGGACAAAGGAAGCCCGTACAGTAGCCATACATTCAGAAATAGATTTACTCAATTTTTCTGACCATAGGGTGCATCCAAATATAAGGCGCACTGCCAATAAGGAGGTCTTTTTTCATATACATAAGGCACAATTGATTAAAAGGTGCATTAAAGGGGTCATATTATGATGTACTTCTACATTTAAACATTGTCTTATGGTCTACATAACATGTCATGTGTAGTGTGACACAAGATGTCTTCTCCTTCACAATAAAAGGCTGCTTATTGTTGTCAGCCTCAATATTCATTCTTGCACAAAGGAAGCCCGTACAGTAGCCGTACATTCAGAAATAGATTTAATCTATTTTTCTGACCATAAGGCGCACCTGATTATAAGGAGCTCCACCAATAAGGGGGTCTATTTTCATATATAAAGGCGCACCCCATTATAAGGAGCTCCGCCAATAAGGGGGTCTATTTTCATATATAAGGTGAACCCCATTATAGGGCGCACTGCCGATAAGGGGGTTTATTTTCATATATAAGGCACACTTGATTATAAGGCTCATTAAACGGGTCATATTATGATGTATTTCTACATTTAATGACAATAAGGGGGTCTATTTTCATATATAAGGCGTACCCCAATATAAGGCGCACTGTCGATAAGGGGGTCTATTTTCATATAGCCAAAGATTCAGAAATGGGTTTGATCTATTTTTCAGACCATAGGGTGCACCGGATTATAAGGAGCCCTGTCGAAAAGTGGTTTCTTTTCATATATAAGGCGCACTGTTGATAAGGGGGTCAATTGTCATATATAAGGCGCACCTGATTATGAAGCTCATTAAACGGGTCATATTATGGTGTATTTCTACATTTAAACATTGCCTTATGGTGTAGATCAGTGGTCCCCAACCACCGGGCCGCAGGCAAATTTTTAATTAATTGTTATAAAAAAAATGTTTTAAATGTATTTATTTATTTATTTATTTTATTAAATCAACATAAAAAACACAATATACACTTACAATTAGTGCACCAACCACAAAAACCTCCCTTTTTCATGACAAAAACGTCCCTTTTTCATGACAAAGAATCCCCCCTCCCCCGGCCCGCGGGACAAATTATTAAGCGTTGACCGGTCCGCGGATACAAAAAGGTTGGGGAGCACTGGTCTAGATAATATGTCATGTGTAGTGTGACACAAGATGTTTTCTCCTTCACAATAAAAGGCCGCTTATTGTTGTCAGCCTAAATATTCATTCTTGCACCTAGGAAGCCCGTACAGTAGCCATACATTCAGAAATGGATTTACTCTATTTTTCAGAACATAGGGCACACCTGATTATAAGGAGCACTGCCGAAAAGGGAGTTTATTTTCATATATAAGGCGCACTACCGATAAAGGGGTCTATTTTCATATATAAGGCGCACCCAGTTATAAGGCGCACTGCTGATAAGGTGGTATATTTCCCATATATAAGGCGCACTTGATTATAAGGTGCATTAAAGGGGTGATATTATGGTGTATTTCTACATTTAAACACTTCCTTATGGACAACATAACATGTCATGTGTAGTGTGACACAAAATATGTTCTCCTTCACAGTAAAGAGCTGCTTATTGTTGTCAGCCTCAAGATAAATTCTCGCAAAGCAAAGCCCGTACAGTAGCCATACATTCAGAAATAGATTTACTTTAATTTTCAGACCATAAGGTGCACCCCATTATAAGGAGCACTGCCAATAAGGGGGTCTATTTTCATATATAGGCGCACCTGATTATAAGGTGCATTAAAGGGGTCATATTATGATGTATTTCTATATTTAACCACTTTCTTATAGACAACATAACATGTCATGTGTAGTGTGACACAAGATGTCTTCTCCTTCACAATAAAAGAATACTTATTGTTGTCAGAACCTCAAGATTCATTCTCTGACAAAGGAAGCCTGTACAGTAGCCATACATTCAGAAATAGATATACTCTATTTTTCTGACCATAGGGTGCATCCGAATATAATTTGTACTGCCAATAAGGGGTCTATTTTCATATATAAGGGGCACCCCATTATAAGGCACACTGCCGATAAGGAGGTCTTTTTTCATATATAAGGCACAATTGATTAAAAGGTGCATTAAAGGGGTCATATTATGATGTATTTCTACATTTAAAGACTTCCTTATGGTCTACATAACATGTCATGTGTAGTGTGACACAAATGTCTTCTCCTTCACAATAAAAGGCCGCTTATTGTTGTCAGACTAAATATTCATTCTTGCACATAGGAAGCCCATACAGTAGCCATACATTAAGAAATGGATTTACTCTATTTTTCAGACCATAGGGCGCACCTGATTATAAGGCGCACTGCGATTAGGGGGTTTATTTCCATATATAAAGGCGCACCCCATTATATGGCGCACTGCTGATAAGGTGGTATATTTCCAGATATAAGGTGCACTTGATTATAAGGTGCATTAAGGTGCCCGGTACCGGGCCGCAGGCAAATTTTTAATTAATTTTTATTTGAAAAAAAAAAAAAAAAAAAGTTTATTTATTTATTTATTTTTATTAAATCAACATAAAAACACAATATACTCTTACAATTAGTGCACCAACCACAAAAACCTCCCCTTTTCATGACAAAAACGTCCCTTTTCAATGACAAAGACACACCCACCCCCCCCGACACCCCCCCCCCGCCCCACGCCCCCCCCCCCCGGGCCGCGGGACAAATTATTAAGCGTTGACCGGTCCGCGGATACAAAAAGGTTGTGGACCACTGGTCTAGATAATATGTCATGTGTAGTGTGACACAAGATGTCTTCTCCTTCACAATAAAAGGCCGCTTATTGTTGTCAGCCTAAATATTCATTCTTGCACAAAGGAAGCCCGTACAGTAGCCATACATTAACAAATGTATTTACTCTATTTTTCAGACCATAAGGCGCACCTGATTATAAGGACCACTGCCGAAAAGGGAGTTTATCATCATATATAAGGCGCACCGCCGATAAGAGGGTCTATTTTCACATATAAGGCGCACCCAGCTATAAGGCGCACCGCTGATAAGGTGGTGTTTTTCCATATATAAGGCGCACTTGATTATAAGGCGCACTGCCCATTTTTGTGAGAATGAAAGAAATGTAATTGCGCCTGATCAGCCAAAATATACGGTACATTACAACCAGAATTAATATGTACATTAGGCGCACCCGGGGTATAAGGCGCACTGTCCACTTTTGTGAAAATGAAAGGATTTGAAAAGAAAAGGTCAATCATGTACAACATTATGACAATACCTCGTAAAACTTTTAGTACAATCTACTGTATTGTTTACAAACAAAATTTGTATCTAAATGTACTAAGTCCTAAAAATCCCGACTTTCTATTCTTGGCACTATCTTAAAAGTATGCTTTTCTTTTGTATTCATGCTAACGTTTTATGCAAACATTTTTGCAAATGTTATTCGGATAAACTAATAAATCAAGGCTTTCTATACTCGCCGCCACCTTAGAAGTATGCTAATGTTTTCTGCGTCACCATGCTAACATTAGCGTGCTAATATTTTATGTAGGAATTTTTCCTAATTTTATGTATATAAACCTAAGAATCATGGCTTCCGATACTCTGCGCCATCTTAAAAGTAAGATAACTTTTCCTTTGTAATCATGATCATGTTTTATGCTAACATTTAAACAACTTGTATTCCTTTAAATCGGATTTTGGATACTCGGCGTTGTCACACCAAATTTCTTCCCCTCTACAAAAACCTTCCCCCCGGAAGACATTAGGCGTGACAGCCCCTCTAATGCCTAAAGGACCCCAATGAGGGTGGAAGGACTTTAAAGCAGCCCACACAGCTGCCTGTTTTAAAAGCATTATAATTGGCTGAAAAATAACGGTGAGGAAAAAATATTAGCATTCCAGCATGCTAACCTTTCGAGCTATTTATGCTTCGCTAATTTTGCAGCTGTAACCCTTAAGAGTCATATAACTTGGTATTATCACGCCCTCATTGGGGTCCTTCAGGCATTAGAGGGGGAGTCACGCCAAATGTCTTCCGGGGGGAAGGTTTTGGCGTGACAGCGCCATCTTAGAAATAAGCTAACATTTCCTTTGTTATCAAGCTAACGTGTTGTGCTAACATTTTTGCTCATTTTATTTGCAAAAACTTATAAATCAGGGCTTTCGATACCATGCGTCACCTTAGAAGTATGCTGATTTTTAATATGCTAATGTAGACATGCTAATGCTTCTGCTGGTATTTTAGCTTTTTTTTTTGTTGAAATCTACAATTCATTGGTTTTGAGACATACCTCCTCCATCTTGCAATTATATTCACTGTTCCCATTATAATCAGCTAGCATGCTAATGTCCCTTGTAGATTTTTTCCAAATTTTATTTGTGTAAACTTAAAAATCACAGCTTTTCACTATCTTAGAAGTATGCAAACTTTTTCTATGTCATCAAGCTAACATTTTAGGGTCAATAAACCCTGAGTAGCAAGTTTGCAGCAAAGATAGCAGGCCCATCAAAAGTGTTTTTGTTTAAATGTAACTTTTGAATAAGTTACAAAAATGTACTTCTTGAATCCACGTTTTAGATTCCAAGTAAATTGCGTAAAGTCGTACGTTGTGTGCACGCGTGCCTGACGTTGTGTGTCCGTGCAACATCCGGACAACGGACCGAATGGCGGAGCGTGGATGCAAAGAAGATTACAACACGAGTTCAGACGAAGGGCGCCAATGGGATGTTGCACAGCCAGATGTTTGTGTTTGGTGGGAGTGGACTGCAGCAACACCACAGGCGGGAAACATGAAGCTGAGCTTACACATATGCGGGCACGGGCCGCGGGACAGCTGTGTACATGATGCACATGTGTGTACGTGTGTGTGTTTGTGTATGTGTGTGTGTGTGTGAGTATATGTATGTGAATGTGCGTGTGTGCATGTGTGTGTGTATGTACGTGTGTGTGAGTATATGTATGTGAATGTGCGTGTGTGCATGATGCACCTGTGTGCATGTGTGTGTGTATGTATGTGTGTGAGTATATGTATGTGAATGTGCGTGTGTGCATGATGCACCTGTGTGCATGTGTGTGTGTATGTACGTGTGTGTGAGTATATGTATGTGAATGTGCGTGTGTGCATGATGCACCTGTGTGCATGTGTGTGTGTATGTATGTGTGTGTGAGTATATGTATGTGAATGTGCGTGTGTGCATGATGCACCTGTGTGCATGTGTGTGTGTATGTATGTGTGTGTGAGTATATGTATGTGAATGTGCGTGTGTGCATGATGCACCTGTGTGCATGTATGTGTGTGTGAGTATATGTATGTGAATGTGCGTGTGTGCATGATGCAACTGTGCACGTTTGTGCGTGTATGTATGTGAATGTGTGCATGATGCACCTGTGTGTGTGTGTGTGTGTGTGTGTGTGTGTGTGTGTTTGTATGTATGATGCACATGTGCGTGTGTGTGTGTGTGTGCGTGTGTGTGTGCGTGTGTGTGAATGTGTGTCCATGATGCTCATGTGTGTGTGTGTGTGTGTGTGTGTGTGTGAACGTTTGTGTGCATGATGCACTTGTGGGTGTGTGTTTGAAAGTGTGTGTGCATGGTGCACGTTTGGGTGTGTGTGTGTGTGTGTGTGTGTGTGTGTGCATGAAGCACCTGTGTGTGTGTATGAAAAACCTGTGTGTGTGTGTGTGTGTGAACGTTTGTGTGCATGATGCACTTGTGGGTGTGTGTTTGAAAGTGTGTGTGCATGGTGCACGTTTGGGTGTGTGTGTGTGTGTGTGTGTGTGTGTGTGTGTGTTCATGATGCACGTGTGGGTGTGTGTTTGTGAATGTGTGTGCATGATGCACGTGTGTGTGTGCATGAAGCACCTGTGTGTGTGTATGAAAAACCTGTGTGTGTGTGTGTGTGCATAATACACTTCTGCGTGTTTGTGTGTGTGTGTTTGTGTGTAAGTGTATGTGAATGTGTGTGTGTGATGCACATGTGTGTGTATGTGTGTGTGTGTGTGTGTGTGCATGATGCATGTGTGGGAGTGGGTGTGAATGTGTGTGTGCATGATGCACGTGTGTGTATGTGTGTGTGTGTGTGTGTGTCTGTGTGTGTGTGTGTGCATGATGCATGTGTGGGAGTGGGTGTGAATATGTGTGTGCATGATGCACGTGTGGGTTTGAATGTGTGTGTGTGCATGATGCACCTGTGCGTGTTTGTGTGTGGGGTGTGTGTGTGTGTGTATGTGTGTGAGTGTGTGTGTGGGTGTGTGATGCAAATGTGTGTGCGTGAATATGTGTGTGCATGATGCATGTGTGTGTGTGCATGATCCACGAAAGTGTGTGTGTGTATGTGTGTATGTGTGTATGATACACACGTGTGTGTGCATTATTCATGAAAGTGTGTCTGTGTCTGTGTGTCTGTGTGTGTGTGTGTGTGTGTGTGTGTGCATGATCCCCGAAAGTGTGTGTGTGTGTGTGTGTGTGTGCATGATGCACGTGTGGGAGTGGGTGTGAATGTGTGTGCATGATGCACCTGTGTCTGTGTGTGTGTGTGTGTGTGTGTGTGTGTGCATGATGCATGTGTGGGAGTGGGTGTGAATGTGTGTGTGTGCGTGATGCACCTGTGCGTGTTTGTGTGTGTGGGTGTGTTTGTGTGTGTATGTGTGTGAGTGTGTGTGTCGGTGTGTGATGCACATGTGTGTGCGTGAATATGTGTGTGCATGATGCATGTGTGTGTGTGCATGATCCACGAAAGTGTGTGTGTGTGTGTGTGTGTGTATGATACACACGTGTGTGTGCATTATTCATGAAAGTGTGTCTGTGTCTGTGTGTGTGTGTGTCTGTGTGTGTGTGTGTGTGTGTGTGTGTGTGTGTGTGTGTGTGTGTGTGTGTGTGTGTGTGTGTGCATGATCCCCGAAAGTGTGTGTGTGTGCATGATGCACGTGTGGGAGTGGGTGTGAATGTGTGTGCATGATGCACCTGTGTCTGTGTGTGTGTGTGTGTGTGTGTGTGTGTATGAAGCACCTGTGTGTGTGTGTGTGTGTGTGTGTGTGTGTGTGTGTGTGTGTGTGTGTGTGTGTGTGTGTGCGTGTGTGTGTGTGTGTGTGTGTGTGTACCTGGTCTGACGGTCTTCAGGCGGATGGGCTCCTGAAAGTGCCGGATGACGGCCAGCGAGTCCCGGTGTGTCAGCCCGCTCACCGGGGTGCCGTTCACCTCCAGCAGCACGTCCCCGCTGCTCGGTATCCTCCCGGCGTGGCAGACCAGCGCCTCGGCCGCCATGTGTCCGAGGTAGGGGAACTCCCCCTGCTCGGCGCCGCCGCGGAGCTCCACCACCGAGACCAGTTCCCCGGCGCCCCCCCACGACACGGCGCACTCCTGGACTTTGGCGGACCAGTGCTTCTTCTTCTTCAGGGTCTTGGACATGTTGTTGTTTGTTGTTTTTTTTTTGCAGTTCCTGAACACGATCGTCCTTCAAGGATTCTTCGCTACGACGCAGTGACGCACAACATTGCGCAATCTCATATGTTGCACTTGCAGGGTCGAACACCCCCCGATGCACGCCGGGATATGCGAGGCTTCGGTGGCCGCGTCAGTGTCGCATAGAGACGCCTCGAACCCGCCTCTTTATGCGGGTCAAGTCCAAAAAAAAATTAATAATAAAAAAAAATTAAAAAAACTGCACACCTGCCAATACCGGATGAGCTCCACGATGTTTGACTTAGTTGCCCGAAGCGCGTCGGAAAAGACGCGGACGTCCCCGCATGGTATCAATGGTATCAGCTGATCGCCGGATCCCAACAGACTGGATCAGCAAGTTCCCCGGGCGCACCTGTCCTGGCGTGGTGACGTCACCACCCGGGTCCTTGGAGACCGCACAACAGTACCTTCGCTCTCCTCCGGAGGACGACGACGACGCGCGGGGGGGGGGGGGGGGGGGGGGGGGGTTACGAGCTTTTTCTCGCCGGGTCGCTTTTTTGGGGGGGGGGAACTATCGCGCGAATGTCCCGCGCGTATTGTGACGACGCCAACAGAAGGAGAACGCGAGTATGATCCGATTAAGACTCGACTCCTCAACTTTTCTTCCGGCTGCTTCCGTGTTGATGTGGGGAGTGACGGGGCAGTTGACCAATCAGCGATCGTGTTACGCTGCACGCTTTTAGCCAATCACACGCGACACCGGGCGGAACTTGTATCACGGAGAAGGAGGATTTATTATTTTATTTTTTATTTTGTTTAATGTAGACATCATTGTTGGAGCCTATTTATTTATTAATTGTTTTGACAATCTAATCCAGGGGTCACCAACCTTTTTGAAACCAAGAGCTGCTTCTTGGGTACTGATTAATGCAAAGGGATATATATATATATATATAAATATATATATATATATATATATATATATATATATATATATATATATATATATATATATATATATATATATATATATATATATATATATATATATATATATGTGTATATAGGTACATACTGTATATATGTATGTATATATATGTGTATATATATATATATATACTGTATGTATTTCTATATATACTGTATATATACATATTTATATGTATATGTATATATATATATATATATATATACTGTACATTACATTCTATTTTAGTTACTTTGTTGAGTTTACAACCCCCTGGCGATGTTTTGTAATGTTTTTGTACTTGTTTTGATTATTATTATCTATTGCCTGTATGTTGCATATTATAAATAAAGGTTTATAAAATTAAAAACAAAGGTTCTTATGCTACAAACAAATGGTACAGAAAAAGTTAGTGTGCTTCTATGAAGGCGCCGAGTATTGAAAGCCTTGATTTTTAGGTTTATACAAATAAAAGTAGCAAAAATTCAAACATAAACACGTTGGAATGATGGCTTAAAAAAAGTACCGATTATCCAAAGCCATGATTTTTAGGTTTATACGGATGCAATTATTTAAAAAACATAGTATAAACATGAGCAACTCTATGATGGATTGTTAGAACGGAAACAGTTTGTATACTTGCAAGCTGGAGGGAGATATGTCTCATGAATTCTGGATTTAAATGAACAAAATTAGCCAAAATACCAGCATAAAGTGCTAGCAAGCAAACGCTTGCATGATGACATTTTTTTTAACATATTCAAAGTTACATTTTAACACACACACATATATATATATATATATATATATATATATATATATATATATATATATATATATATATATATATATATATATACATATATATATATATATATATATATATATATATATATATATATATATATATATATACATATATATATATATATATGTATATGTATACAAATAACATTTGATGGGCCTGCTGTCTTGTTCTCTACTTCTATGACAATAGCAGTGCTCGGTTGCCAACATGTTATTTACTGGGCGTGCCTGCCATCTAGTGGTCATGTTTTGTAACTCCAAAATAAGCGTTTATCCCAGGGATGTCCAAAATGTAAACGTTTCAATATTTTACATTTTCAAAATGGTGGTTTTGAAGATATAAAATATTAAAATGTTTACATTTTTCAATGTGCGGACCTTGTTGTAAAAAGTTTGGACACCCCTGGGATAAATGCTTAGATTGGAGTTACAAAACCTGACCACTAGATGGCAGGCACGCCCAGTAAATAACATGTTGGCAACCGAGCACTGCTATTGTCATAGAAGTAGAGAACAAGACAGCAGGCCCATCAAATGTTATACATATATATATATATATATATATATATATATATATATATATATATATATATATATATATATTAAAAAAATAATAATAATTAAAAAAAAAAAAAAAATATATATATATATATATATATATATATATATATATATATATATTAAAAAAATAATAATAATTAAAAAAAAAAAAAATATATATATATATATATATATATATATGCTTATATTGTTAATGTTACCAAAATATTTAATATTGATAATAATGCTAACGTTGCTAATGTTCCTAATATTACTATTGTTGCTAATGTTGTTAATTTTGCCAATGTTGTTGATATTGCTAATGTTGCTATTATTGCTAATGTTACTACTATTCCTAATATTTCTAATGTTGCTAGTTTTGTTGATGCCGCTAAAATTGCTATTGTTGCTGATGTTGCTACTATTGTTAATGTTGCTATTTTTGCTAATGGTGTAAATATTGCTAATACTACTAATAGTGCTAATGTTGCTAATGTTTCTAATATTGCTAATATTGGTATTGTGGCTAATATTGCTAATGTTGCTATTGTTATCAATTTTGCTAATATTGTTCATATTGCTAATATTGGTAATGTTGCTAACATTGCTAATATTGCTCATCTTGCTCACGTCATTAATATTTGCTGATGTTGCTAATCTTTCTAATAATTTTGCTCTTATTACTAATGTTGCAAATATTTCCAATTTTTGTTGCTTATGTTGATGACCCTAATAATATTGCCAATATTGTTGACGTTGCTAATGTTACTGATATTACTAATGTTGCAAATATATCCTATGTTGCTTATGTTGATATTATTAATATTGCTGATATTGTTAATATTGTTACTATTGTTACTATTGCTGATATTACTGATGTTGCAAATATATCCAATGTTGCTTATGTTGATGTTATTAATATTGCTATAATTGTTAATACTGCTATTATTGCTGATATTACTAATGTTGCAAATGCATCCAATGTTGCTGAAGTTGGTAATTTTGTTAATGTTGCAAACATTGCTATTGTCACTAATATTTACAATGTTGCTATTGTTACTAATATTTCTAGCGTTATTAATCATGTTGATTGTTCATGTTGCTCATGTTGTCACGATTGCTAATGTTGCAAATATTATTAATGTTGCTGATTTTGCTAATGTTGCTAATATTGCTATTGTTGCTAATAATGCTGATATTGTTAATGTTGCTATTATTGCTAATACTTTTAATAATGCTACAGTTGCTAATGTGTCTAATGTTTTTAATATTGGTAATGTTGCAAATATTGTTAATGTTATTAATATTGCTGATATTGTTAATGTTGCTAATACTACGAATAATGTTGCTGAGATTACTGATGTTGCAAATATTTCTAGTCTTGATTATGTTGATGATCTTATTAATATTGCTGATATTGGTAATGTTTCTAATATTGCCAATGTTGCAAATAATAATAATGTTGTTAATGTTGCTGATATTGTTATTGTTGCAAATGTTGCTAAAATTGCTAATGTTTTTAATAATGCTGATAATGTTAATGTTGTTATTATTGCTAATGTTGTCAATATTGCTATTGTCACTAATATTTCTAACGTTATTAATCATGTTGATATTGTTCATGTTGCTCACATTGTCACTATTGCTAATTTTGCTGATTTTGCTAATGTTGCTATTGTTGCTAATAATGCTGATATTGTTAATGTTGCTATTATTGCTAATACTGTTAATAATGCTACAGTTGCTAATATTTCTAATGTGTTTAATATTGGTAATGTTGCAAATATTGTTAATGTTATTAATATTGCTGATAATGTTAATGTTGCTAATACTACGAATAATGTTGCTGATACTATTAATGTTGCAAATACTTCTAGTTTTGCTTATGTTGATTATCTTATTAATATTGCTGATATTGGTAATGTTGCTAATATTGCTAGTGTTGCAAATAATAATAATGTTGTTAATGTTGCTGATATTTTTATTGTTGCAAATGTTGCTAATATTGCTTGTGTTGTTAATAGTTGTAATATTGCTAATGTTTTTAATAATGCTGATAATGTTAATGTTGTTATTATTGCTAATGTTGTCAATATTGCTATTGTCACTAATATTGCTAACGTTATTAATCATGTTGATATTGTTCATGTTGCTCACATTGTCACTATTGCTAATGTTGCTGATTTTGCTAATGTTGCTATTGTTGCTAATAATGCTGATATTGTTAATGTTGCTATTATTGCTAATACCGTTAATAATGCTACAGTTGCTAATATTTCTAATGTTTTTAATATTGGTAATGTTGCAAATATTATTAATGTTATTAATATTGCTGATATTGTCATGTTGCTAATACTACGAATAATGTTGCTGATATTACTAATGTTGCAAATATTTCTAATGTAGCTGTATGTTGATTATCTTATTAATATTGCTGATATTGGTAATGTTGATAATATTGCCAATGATGCAAATATTACTAATGTTGTTAATGTTGTTGATATTGCTTTTGTTGTAAATGTTGCTAATAGTTGGAATATTGCTAATGTTTTTAATAATGCTGATAATGTTAATGTTGTTATTATTGCTAATATTGTTAACATTGCTATTGTCACTAATATTTCTAACGTTATTAATCATGTTGATATTGTTCATGTTGCTCATATTGTCACTATTGCTAATGTTGCAAATATTACTAATGTTGCTGATTTTGCTAATGTTGCTAATATTGCTATTGTTGCTAATAATGCTGATATTGTTAATGTTGCTATTATTGCTAATACTGTTAATAATGCTACAGTTGCTAATATGTCTAATGTTTTTAATATTGTTAATGTTGCAAATATTGTTAATGTTATTAATATTGCTGATATTGTTAATGTTGCTAATACTACGAATAATGTTGCTGATATTACTAATGTTGCAAATATTTCTAATGTTGCTAATGTTGATTATCTTATTAATATTGCTGATATTGGTAATGTTGCAAATATTGTTAATGTTATTAGTATTGCTGATAATGTTAATGTTGCTAATACTACGAATAATGTTGCTGATATTACTAATGTTGCAAATATTTCTAATGTTGCTTTTGTTGATTATCTTATTAATATTGCTGATATTGGTAATGTTGATAATATTGCCAATGTTGCAAATAATAATAATGTTGTTAATGTTGCTGATATTGTTATTGTTGCAAATGTTGCTAATATTGCTAATGTTGCTAATTGTTGTAATATTGCCAATGTTTTTAATAATGCTGATAATGTTAATGTTGTTATTATTGCTAATGTTGTCAATATTGTCAATATTGCTATTGTCACTAATATTGCTAACGTTATTAATCATGTTGATATTGTTTATGTTGCTCATATTGTCACTATTGCAAATTTTGCTGATTTTGCTAATGTTGCTATTGTTGCTAATAATGCGGATATTGTTAATATTGCTATTATTGCTAATACTGTTAATAATGCTACAGTTGCCAATATTTATAATGTTTTTAATATTGTTAATGTTGCAAATATTGTTAATATTATTAATATTGATGATAATATTAATGTTGCTAATACTACGAATAATGTTACTGATATTACCAATGTTGCAAATATTTCTAGTTTTCTATATGTTGATTATCTTATTAATATTGCTGATATTGGTAATGTTGATAATATTGCCAATGTTGCAAATATTACTAATGTTGCTAATGTTGCTGATATTGCTATTGTTGCAAATGTTGCTAATAGTTGTAATATTGCTAATGTTTTTAATAATGCTGATAATGTTAGTGTTGCTATTATTGCTAATGCTGTTAATAATGCTGTAGTTGCTAATATTTCTAATGTTTTTAATATTGGTAATGTTGCTAATGTTGCAAATATTACTTATGTTGCTGATTTTGCTAATGTTGCTAATATTGCTATAGTTGCTAATGTTTCCAACATAGCTAATATTGATAATGTTATTAATAATGCTGATTTTGTTAATGTTGCGATTGTTGCTAATAATGCTGTTAATAATGCTACAGTTGCTAACATTTCTAATGTTTTTAATATTGTTAATGTTGCTGACGTTGCAAATATTATTAATGTTGCTGATTTTGCTAATGTGGCTAATATTGCTATTGTTGCTAATATTGCTATTGTTGGTAATGTTTCCAATATAGCTAATATTGGTAATGTTATCAATAATGCTGATAATGTTAATGTTGCGATTATGGCTTATACTGTTAATAATGCAACAGTTGCTAATATTTCCAATGTTTTTAATATTGGTAATGTTGCTAATGTTGCAAATATTACTTATGTTGCTGATTTTGCTAATGTTGCTAATATTGCTATAGTTGCTAATGTTTCCAACATAGCTAATATTGATAATGTTATTAATAATGATGATTTTGTTAATGTTGCGATTGTTGCTAATAATGCTAATACTGTTAAAAATGCTACAGTTGCTAACATTTCTAATGTTTTTAATATTGTTAATGTTGCTGACGTTGCAAATATTATTAATGTTGCTGATTTTGCTAATGTTGCTAACATTGCTATTGTTGCTAATGTTTCCAATATAGCTAATATTGCTAAGGTTATTAATAATGCTGATATTGTTAATGTTGCGATTATTGCTAATATTGCTAATACTGTTAATAATGCTACAGTTACTAATATTTCTAATGTTTTTAATATTGTTAATGTTGCTAATGTTGCAAATATAACTTATGTTGCTGATTTTGCTAATGTTGCTAATATTGCTATTGTTGCTAATGTTTCCAATATAGCTAATATTGCTAATGTTATTAATAATGCTGATATTGTTGATGTTGCGATTATGGCTAATACTGTTAATAATGCTACAGTTGCTAATATTTCTAATGTTTTTAATATTGGTAATGTTGCAATTATTACTAATGTTGCTGATGTTGCTAATATTGCTAATGTGTCCAATATAGCTAATATTGCTAATGTTATTAATAATGCTGATATTGTTAATGTAGCGATTATGGCTAATACTGTTAATAATGCTACAGTTGCTAATATTTCTAATGTTTTTAATATTGGTAATGTTGTTAATGTTGCAAATATTACTAATGTTGCTGATTTTGCTAATGTTGCTAATATTGCTATTGTTGCTAATGTTTCTAATATAGCTAATATTGCTAAGGTTATTAATAATGCTGATATTGTTAATGTTGCGATTATTGGTAATATTGCTAATAATGTTAATAATGCTACAGTTGCTAACATTTCTAATGTTTTTAATATTGGTAATGTTGCTAATATTGCAAATATTACTAATCTTGCTGATTTTGCTAATGTTGCTAATATTGCTATTGTTGCTAATGTTTCCAATATAGCTAATATTGGTAATGTTATTAATAATGCTGATATTGTTAATGTTGCGATTATGGTTAATACTGTTAATAATGCTACAGTTGCTAATATTTCTAATGTTTTCAATATTGGTAATGTTGCAATTATTACTAATGTTGCTGATTTTGCTAATGTTGCTAATATTGCTATTGTTGCTAATGTTTCCAATATAGCTAATATTGCTAATGTTATTAATAATGCTGATATTGTTAATGTTGCGATTATTGCTAATATTGCTAATACTGTTGATAATGCTACAGTTGCTAATATTTTTAATGTTTTTAATATTGTTAATGTTGTTAATGTTGCAAATATTACTTATGTTGCTGATTTTGCTAATGTAGCTAATATTGCTATTGTTGCTAATGTTTCCAATATAGCTAATATTGCGAATGTTATTAATAATGCTGATATTGTTAATTTTGCGATTACGGCTAATACTGTTAATAATGCTACAGTTGCTAATATTTCTAATGTTTTTAATATTGGTAATGTTGCAATTATTACTAATGTTGATGATTTTGGTAATGTTTCCAATATAGCTAATATTGCTAATGTTATTAATAATGCTGATATTGTTAATGTTGCGATTATTACTAATACTGTTAATAATGCTACAGTTGCTAATATTTCTAATTTTTTTAATATTGGTAATGTTGCAATAATTACTAATGTTGCTGATTTTGCTAATGTTGCTAATATTGCTATTGTTTCCAATATAGCTGAAATTGCTAATGTTATTAATAATGCTGAAATTGTTAATGTTTTGATTATTGCTAATACTGTTAATAATGCTACAGTTGCTAATATTTCTAATATTTTTCAATATTGGTAATGTTGCAAATGGTACAAATATTACTTATGTTGCTGATTTTGCTAATGTTGCTAATATTGCTATTGTTGCTAATGTTTCCAATATAGCTAATATTGCTAATGTTATTAATAATGCTGATATTGTTAATGTTGCGATTATGGCTAATACTGTTAATAATGCTACATTTGCTAATATTTCTAAAGTTTTTAATATTGGTAATGTTGCAATTACTACTTATGTTGCTGATTTTGCTAATGTTGCTAATATTGCTAATGTTTCCAATATAGCTAATATTGCTAATGTTATTATTAATGCTGATATTGTTAATGTTGCGATTATTGATACTGTTAATAATGCTACAGTTGCTAATATTTCTAATGTTTTTAATATTGGTAATGTTGCAATTATTACTAATGTTGATGATTTTGGTAATGTTTCCAATATAGCTAATATTGCTAATGTTATTAATAATGCTGATATTGTTAATGTTGCGATTATTACTAATACTGTTAATAATGCTACAGTTGCTAATATTTCTAATTTTTTTAATATTGGTAATGTTGCAATTATTACTTATGTTGCTGATTTTGATAATGTTGCTAATATTGCTATTGTTGCTAATGTTTCCAATATAGCTAATATTGCTAATGTTATTAATAATGCTGATATTGTTAATGTTGTGATTATTGATACTACTGTTAATAATGCTACAGTTGCTAACATTTCTAATGTTTTTAATATTGGTAATGTTGCTAATGTTGCAAATATTACTAATTTTGCTGATTTTGCTAATGTTGCTAATATTGCTATTGTTGCTAATGTTTCCAATATAGCTAATATTGCTAATGTTATTAATAATGCTGATATTGTTAATGTTGCGATTATGGCTAATACTGTTAATAATGCTACATTTGCTAATATTTCTAAAGTTTTTAATATTGGTAATGTTGCAATTACTACTTATGTTGCTGATTTTGCTAATGTTGCTAATATTGCTAATGTTTCCAATATAGCTAATATTGCTAATGTTATTATTAATGCTGATATTGTTAATGTTGCGATTATTGATACTGTTAATAATGCTACAGTTGCTAATATGTCTAATGTTTTTAATGTTATTGATATTGCTATTGTTGAAAATGTTGCTAATATTGCCAATGTTGCTAAAATTTCTAATATTGCTAATGTTTTTAATAATACTGATAATGTTAATGTTATTGCTTACATTGTTAACATTGCTATTGTCACTATTGCTAATGTTTCTATTGTTATTAATATTGCTGTTACTAATAATGTTGATATTGTTTATGTTGCTAATATTATCACAATTGCTAATGTTGCAAACATTGCTAATGTTCATATTGCTAATATTGCAAATGTTGGGAGCAATTACAGAAAATTAGGCTGGAGAGTCACGACAGTGTGACGTGTCGTGCCATAAAATGTTCTCATGTAGTTAATTACAATAAAAATTCAATTATATGCTGAAATTTGCTATACAAATAAACGTTGATTCGATTTGATGTATGCCAATGATCACGTAATCAAGACGGACAAGCTGTAGAAAATGGATGAATGACTAAAATAATAAAATCACCAGGAAAAATAGAGGTTTTTATTATGTTTTTATTCAATGAGTTAACTACCAGTCTCCTGGTAAATATATGCACAGATTTACACCAGGTGTGTGCAATTCTGATAGCCGATAGCATGGCTAACAGAATCGTTACCGTTCTATTATTAGCACGCTAGCTTTTTTTGGTGCTAATTTTACAGATATACGCCTCAGCAGCGTCAACTATTTTGTTAATTGACGAATGCTGCCTTTTAGCGAGCAAACAATTTTATGCTTTTTCTCTGCACATACAGTATTTCACTAACGCTAACTGTAAGCATTTTAGCTTTATTTTTAGCTCATTTTGCTGGTATACACCTATGGGTAATTTATTTTGTTACGAGCTAACGTGCTAAATGTTAGCATTTCAGTTTTGCTTTGGCTCTTCAGCATTCACGCGAAACCTTTACCCAAAATTTGCAATTTCTAGTTCTGTAAAAAACATCTATGTAAAAAAAATCTATATGGTTTGAAGGGGAAAACTAGCAAAGTGGCCCCCATATCATTTTAATCGTCAGTCTGTGAACAGTATCGGACGAAAAGTAGACGAGGGGGGCTTCTTGTGCATGAAATCAACTTTGAAGAAGTTTGGAGACGTCATGGCTTGAAGAAGGTTCCACGAGAAGACTTCTCTAGAAGTGGAACTGTTGTTGCGTTTGTGGGCAGAAGGAACGAGGACCCCGCCCTCATGGCCGCCGCGTGGAATTGGACGCCTTGGTTTACACTTTACTGCTCCACAGAGATGTGGGGAACAGGAGGTAAGAGACGGACCACAGCAGGTAGTAAACACACGCCGGAGAGATGGAACAGCAGAAGAGGATCATCACTCCTGTAAGGAAAACACCATTTTTGAACAGTCACACTGTAAACAATCACTTTTTGAACAGTCACATTGTCCATCCATCATCTTCCGCTTATCCGAGGTCGGGTCGCGGGGGCAGCAGCCTAAGCAGGGATGCCCAGACTTCCCTATCTCCAGCCACTTCGTCTAGCTCTTCCCGGGGGATCCCGAGGCGTTCCCAGGCCAGCCGGGAGACATAGTCTTCCCAACGTGTCCTGGGTCTTCCCCGTGGCCTCCTACAAGCTGGACGTGCCCTAAACACCTCCCTAGGGAGGCGTTCGGGTGGCATCCTGACCAGATGCCCGAACCACTTCATCTGGCTCCTCTCTGAGCTGCTACCTTACCGTGGTAGAGGAGTTTGCGTGTCCCAATGATCCTAGGAGCTATGTTGTCTGGGGGCTTTCATGCCCCCTGGTAGGGTCTCCCAAGACAAACAGGTCCTAGGTGAGTGATCAGACAAAGAGCAGCTCAAAGACTTTTATGGAATTACAACAAAATGAACCCAGATTTCCCCTCGCCCGGACGTGGGTCACCGGGGCCCCGCTCTGGAGCCAGGCCCGGAGTTGGGGCACGATGGCGAGCACCTGGTGGTCGGGCCTGTCCCCATGGGGCCCGGCCGGGCACAGCCCGAAGAGGCAACGTGGGTCATCCCTCCAATGGGCTCACCACTCATAGGAGGGGCCATAGAGGTCGGGTGCATTGTGAGCTGGGCGGCAGCCGAAGGCAGGGCACTTGGCGGTCCGATCCTCGGCTACAGAAGCTAGCTCTTGGGACGTGGAACGTCAGTCACATTGTGAACAACCAAATTTTGAACAGTCACTTTGTGAACAGTCACATTGCGAAAAACCACATTTTAAACCGTCACATGGTGAACAACCACATTTTGAACAGTCACACTGTGAACATTCACATTTTGAACAGTCACATTGTGAACATTCACATTTCAAACAGTTCCATTGTGAACAACCACATTTTGAACAGTCAAACTGTGAACAATCACATTCTGAACAAAGTCGCCACACATCATCTTGTTGCCATGTTCATTTTGCGTGATATCATGTGCGATACAAGCAGTCCTGCAGCGTGTTTACTTGTGTCTGACATCATGTGCGATACAAACAGTCCTGCAGTGTTTACTTGTGTGATATCATGTGTAATATTAGCAGTCCAACAACGTGTTTACTTGTGTCTGATATCATGTCCGATACAAGCAGTTTTGCAGTGTTTACTTAAGCGTGCAGTCCTGCAGCCTGTTTATTTGTGTGTGTGATATCATGTGCGATACAAGCAGTCCTGCAGCCTGTTTATTTGTGCGTGATATCATGTGTGATGCAAAGTGTCCTGCAGACTGTTTACTTGTCTGTGATATCATGTGCGATAAAAAGTGTCCTGCAGTCTGTTTATTTGTGTGTGATATCATGCGCGATATAACCAGTCCTGCAGCTTGTTTACTTGTATCTGATCTCATGTGTGTTACAAGCAGTCCTGCAGCGTGTTAGCTTGCGTGTGTAATCAAGTGCGATAAAATCAGTCCTGCAGCCTGTTTACTTGTGTGTGATATCATGTGCGATACAAGCAGTCCTGCAACGTGTTTACTTGTGTGTGATATCATGTGCAATAAAAAGTGTCCTGCAGCCTGTTTATTTGTGTGTGATATCATGTGCAATATAAGCAGTCCTGCAGTGTGTTTACTTGTATCTGATATCATGTCCGATACAAGCAGTCTTGCAAAATGTTTACTTGTGTGATATCATGTGCGATACAACCAGTCCTGCAGCGTGTTTGTGTCTGATATGATGTCCGATACAAGCAGTCCTGCAGTGTTTACATGTGTGTGATATCATGTGCGTTACAAGCAGTCCTGCAGCTTTTTTACTTGTGTGTGATATCCTGCATGATAAAAAGTGTCCTGCAGTCTGTTTATTAGTGTGTGATACCATGTGCGATATAAGCAGTCCTGCAGCGTGTTTACTTGTATCTGATATCATGTTCGATACAAGCAGTCCTGCAGTGTTTACATGTGTGTGATATCATGTGCGTTACAAGCAGTCCTGCAGCATGTTTATTTGTGTGTGATATCATGTGCGATATAAGTAGTCCTGCAGTGTGTTTACTTGTGTCTGATATCATGTCCGATACAAGCAGTCCTGCAGTATTTACGTGTGTGATATCATGTGCGTTACAAGCAGTCCTGCAGTTCGTTTACTTGCGTATGACATCATGTGCGATACAATCAGTCCTGCAGCTTGTTTACTTGTATCTGATATCATGTGTGTTACAAGCAGTCCTGCAGCATGTTTACTTGCGTGTGATATCATGTGCGATGCAAAGTATCCTGTAGCCTGTTTACTTGTGTGTGATATCATGTGCGATACAAGCAGTCCTGCAGCCTGTTTACTTGTGTGTGATATCATGTGCGATACAAGCAGTCCTGCAGCCTGTTTACTTGTGTGTGATATCGTGTGCGATGCAAAGTATCCTGCAGCCTGCTTATTTGTGTGTGATATCATGTGCAATACAAGCAGTCCTGCACAGTGTTTATTTGTGTCTGATGTCATGTCCGATACAAGCAGTCCTGCAATGTTTACATCTGTGTTATATCATGTGCAATAAAAGCAGTCCTGCAGAGTGTTTACTTGTGTGTGATATCATGTGCGATTAAAAAGTGTCCTGCAGCCTATTTATTTGTGTGTGATATCATGTGCAATATAAACAGTCCGGCAGTGTGTTTACTTGTATCTGATATCATGTCCGATACAAGCAGTCCTGCAGCATGTTTACATGTGTGATATCATGTGCGTTACAAGCAGTCCTGCAGCATGTTTATTTGTGTGTGATATCATGTGCGATATAAGTAGTCCTGCAGTGTGTTTACTTGTGTCTGATATCATGTCCGATACAAGCAGTCCTGCAGTATTTACGTGTGTGATATCATGTGCGTTACAAGCAGTCCTGCAGTTCGTTTACTTGCGTATGACATCATGTGCGATACAATCAGTCCTGCAGCTTGTTTACTTGTATCTGATATCATGTGTGTTACAAGCAGTCCTGCAGCATGTTTACTTGCGTGTGATATCATGTGCGATGCAAAGTATCCTGTAGCCTGTTTACTTGTGTGTGATATCATGTGCGATACAAGCAGTCCTGCAGCCTGTTTACTTGTGTGTGATATCATGTGCGATACAAGCAGTCCTGCAGCCTGTTTACTTGTGTGTGATATCGTGTGCGATGCAAAGTATCCTGCAGCCTGCTTATTTGTGTGTGATATCATGTGCAATATAAGCAGTCCTGCAGTGTGTTTACTTGTATCTGATATAATTTCCGATACAAGCAGTCCTGCAACATGTTTACATGTGTGAGATCATGTGCGATACAAGCAGTCCTGCACAGTGTTTATTTGTGTCTGATGTCATGTCCGATACAAGCAGTCCTGCAATGTTTACATCTGTGTTATATCATGTGCAATAAAAGCAGTCCTGCAGAGTGTTTACTTGTGTGTGATATCATGTGCGATTAAAAAGTGTCCTGCAGCCTATTTATTTGTGTGTGATATCATGTGCAATATAAACAGTCCGGCAGTGTGTTTACTTGTATCTGATATCATGTCCGATACAAGCAGTCCTGCAGCATGTTTACATGTGTGATATCATGTGCGATACAAGCAGTCCTGCAGCATGTTTACTTGTGTCTGATGTCATGTTCGATACAAGCAGTCCTGCAGCATGTTAACATGTGCGTGATATCATGTGCGATACAAGCAGTCCTGCAGAGTGTTTACTTGTCTGATATCATGTCCGATACAAGCAGTCCTGCAGTGTTTACGTGTGTGATATCATGTGCGATACAAGCAGTCCTGCAGCATGTTTACATGTGTGTGATATCATGTGCGATACAAGCAGTCCTGCAGCATGTTTACTTGTGTCTGATGTCATGTTCGATACAAGCAGTCCTGCAGCATGTTAACATGTGCGTGATATCATGTGCGATACAAGCAGTCCTGCAGCTTGTTTACTTGCGTGTAATATCATGAGCGATATAAGCAGTCCTGCAGTGTGTTTATTTGTGTGTGATATCATGTGCGATACAAGCAGTCCTGCAGTGTTTACATGTGTGTGATATCATGTGCGATACAAGCAGCCATGTTGCCTGTTTACGTGTGTGATATCATGTGCGATACAGGCAGTCCTGCAGAGTGTTCACTTATGTCTGATATCATGTCCAATACAAGCAGTCCTGCAGCGTGTTTACTTGTGTGTGATATCATGTGCGATGCAAATTGTCCTGCAGACTCTCACTATTATGTTGGATCCACTACGGACTGGACTGTCAGTATTATGTTAGATCCACTATGGACTGGACTCTCACTATTATGTTAGATCCATTATGGACTGGACTTTCACACTATTATGTTAGATCCACTATGGAACGGACTCTCATTATTATGTTGGATCCACTATGGACTGGACTCTTAATATTATGTTAGATCCACTATGGACTGGACTCTCACTATAATGTTAGATCCACTATGGACTGGACTCCCACTATTATGTTAGATCCACTATGGACTGGACTCTCACTATTATGTTAGATCCACTATAGACGGGACTTCACTTTTATGTTGGATCCACTATGGACTGGACTCTCACTATTATGTTAGATCCACTATGGACTGGACTCTCACTATTATGTTGGATCCACTATGGTCTGGACTCTCACTATTATGTTGGATCCACTATGGACTGGACTCCCACTATTATGTTAGATCCACTATGGACTGGACTCTCACTATTATGTTAGATCCACTATGGACTGGACTCCCACTATTATGTTAGATCCACTATAGACGGGACTTTCACTTTTATGTTGGATCCACTATGGACTGGACTCTCACTATTATGTTAGATCCACTATGGACTGGACTCTCACTATTATGTTAGATCCACTATGGACTGGACTCTCACTATTATGTTAGATCCACTATGGACTGGACTGTCAGTATTATGTTAGATCCACTATGGACTGGACTCTCACTATTATGTTAGATCCACTTTGGACCGGACTCTCATTATTATGTTAGATCCATTATGGACTGGACTCTCACTATTATGTTAGATCCACTATGGACTGGACTCTCGCAATTATGTTGGATCCACTATTACTGGACATTCACTATTATGTTAGATCCACTATGGACTGGACTCTCACTATTATGTTAGATCCACTATGGCCTGGACTCTCACTATTATGTTAGATCCACTATGGCCTGGACTCTCACTATTATGTTAGATCCAGTATGGACCGGACTCTCATTATTATGTTAGATCCACTCTGAACGGGACTCTCACTATTATGTTAGATCCACTATGGACTGGACTCTCGCTATTATGTTAGATCCACTATTACTGGACTTTCACTATTATGTTAGATCCACTATGGACTGGACTGTCAGTATTATGTCAGATCCACTATGGACCGGACTCTCACTATTATGTTGGATCCACTATGGACTGGACTCTCACTATTATGTTAGATCCACTATGGACCGGACTCTCACTATTATGTTGGATCCACTATGGACTGGACTCTCACTATTATGTTAGATCCACTAAGGACTGGACTGTCAGTATTATGTCAGATCCACTATGGACCGGACTCTCACTATTATGTTGGATCCACTATGGACTGGACTCTCACTATTATGTTAGATCCACTATGGACCGGACTCTCACTATTATGTTGGATCCACTATGGACTGGACTCTCACTATTATGTTAGATCCACTATGGACTGGACTGTCAGTATTATGTTAGAGCCACTATGGACTGGTCTCTCGCTATTATGTTAGATCCACTATGGATTGGACTGTCAGTATTATGTTAGATCCAATATGGACTGGACTCTCAGTATTAAGTTAGATCCACTATGGACTGGACTTTTACAATTATGTTAGATCCACTATGGACTGGACTCCCACTATTATATTAGATCCACTATGGACCGGACTCTCACTATTATGTTAGCGTCACTATGGTCTGGACTCTCATTATTATGTTAGATCCACTATGGACGGGACTTTTACTATTATTTTAGGTCCACTATGGACTGGACTGTCACTATTATGTTAAATCCACTATGGACCGGACTCTCAGTATTAAGTTAGATCCACTATGGACTGGACTCTCAGTATTAAGTTAGATCCACTATGGACTGGACTCTCACTATTATGTTGGATCCACTATGGACTGGACTTTTACAATGATGTTAGATCCACTATTACTGGACTTTCACTATTATGTTAGATCCACTATGGACTGGACTGTCAGTATTATGTCAGATCCACTATGGACCGGACTCTCACTATTATGTTGGATCCACTATGGACTGGACTCTCACTATTATGTTAGATCCACTATGGACCGGACTCTCACTATTATGTTGGATCCACTATGGACTGGACTCTCACTATTATGTTAGATCCACTAAGGACTGGACTGTCAGTATTATGTCAGATCCACTATGGACCGGACTCTCACTATTATGTTGGATCCACTATGGACTGGACTCTCACTATTATGTTAGATCCACTATGGACCGGACTCTCACTATTATGTTGGATCCACTATGGACTGGACTCTCACTATTATGTTAGATCCACTATGGACTGGACTGTCAGTATTATGTTAGAGCCACTATGGACTGGACTCTCGCTATTATGTTAGATCCACTATGGATTGGACTGTCAGTATTATGTTGGATCCAATATGGACTGGACTCTCAGTATTAAGTTAGATCCACTATGGACTGGACTTTTACAATTATGTTAGATCCACTATGGACTGGACTCCCACTATTATATTAGATCCACTATGGACCGGACTCTCACTATTATGTTAGCGTCACTATGGTCTGGACTCTCATTATTATGTTAGATCCACTATGGACGGGACTTTTACTATTATTTTAGGTCCACTATGGACTGGACTGTCACTATTATGTTAAATCCACTATGGACCGGACTCTCAGTATTAAGTTAGATCCACTATGGACTGGACTCTCAGTATTAAGTTAGATCCACTATGGACTGGACTCTCACTATTATGTTGGATCCACTATGGACTGGACTTTTACAATGATGTTAGATGCACTATGGACTGGACTCTCACTATTATGTTAGATCCACTATGGACTGGACTGTCACTATTATGATTTCAATATTGGTAATTTGAAATCGCATAAAGGGAAGAAGATTAAGAGTTATTCAGTAGGATTTAAGGTCCAAGCTTACATCACACTCACATTTTTACTGCATGCCTTTGGTAAGCGCAGGAGTGAGAAGAGGTTTTAAAGTAATTAGCGCATGTTTACTTTTACCGCATGCCTTTGGTAAGCGCAGGAGTGAGAAGAGGTTTTAAATTAATTAGCGCCCCGGCTAATTAAGGAAATACGGTATGTTGAAATAGTTCACATTTTGAGACTAAGAAGATATTTTGTTTTGTGTTTTTTACCTCCAACGTAGACAACTTTCTTCCAGGCCTGAGACTCCAGCACTCGGTCGTGCGGGTAGAAGTTCTGGCTGATCATAAAAAGGATCATGGCCACGGCGATGACCCGCAGCGTGGCGGAGTTCCCGCCCAGCAGCAGCGAGGAGGTGGCGAGGATGGCCGAGGAGTAGATGCACGGCAGACCACGGTACATGAAGGGGATCCCTGAGAAAACCCAGATAAAGACGTCGATTATTTCATCTCAATGGCAATCTTCCATCCATCCATTTTTCTACCGCCTGTCCCTATATGGGGGTACAGATAGCAGTTTCAGTGGAATGCTAACGGTTAGCACACTAGCCGGATAGCGTCGGATGACAATAACTATGACTTTTAGGGGGCATACCTGCAAAATAAGCTAAAAAAAAAAAGCCAGTGTGATGTTGTTAGCATGTTAAGATGCTAAAAATTAGCATATGCTAAATATCCAAATACAAACCCATTTCCATATGAGTTGGGAAATTGTGTTAGATGTAAATATAAACAGAATTTGCCAATCATTTTCAACCCATATTTAGTTGAGTATGCTACAAAGACAACATATTTGATGTTCAAATTAATAAACATTATTTTTTTTTTCAAATAATCATTAACTTTAGAATTTGATGCCAGCAACACGTGACAAAGAAATTGGGAAAGGTGGCAATAAATACTGATAAAGTTGAGGAATGCTCATCAAACACTTATTTGGAACATCCCACAGGTGTACAGGCTAATTGGGAACAGGTGGGTGCCATGATTGGGTAGAAAAGCAGCTTCCATGAAATGCTAAGTAATTCACAAACAAGAATGGGGTGAGGGTCACCAATTTATAAGCAAATTGTTGAACAGTTTTAGAACAACATTTCTCAACGAGCTATTGCAAGGAATTTAGGGATTTTACCATCTACGGTCTGTAAAATCATCAAAAAGTTCAGAGAATCTGGAGAAATCACTGCCCGTAAGCAATGATATTACGGACTTTTGATCCCTCAGGCGGTACTGCATCAAAAAACCGAGAGTGCTTAGCACGCTAGTTGCCAGCTAGCGATTAACATAGTTGCCAGCTAACACTTAGCCCACTAATTGCCACTCAGCGATTAGCACACTGGTTGCCAGAGAGAAGTTAGCTGGCTAAGTTGCCAGAGAGCGAAGAGCACACTAGTTTCCAGCTAGAGATTAGTATACAAGTTGCCAGCTGACAAATAGCGCATGAGTTGTCAGATAGCAATTGGCGCACTGGTTCCCATCTAGCTAATATTGCGCTATTTGCCAGAGTTGCGGTTAGCGTGCTAGTTGCCAGCTAACGATTAACATAGTTGCCAGCTAACAATTAGCGCACTGGTTCCCAGATAAAAGTTAGCGGGTTAAGTTGCCAGATAGTGCTGAGCACACTAGTTTCCAGCTAGAGATTAGCATACTAGTTGCCAGCTGACAAATAGCGCTTAAATTGTCAGATAGCAATTGGCGCACTGGCTCCCATCTAGCTAATATTGCGCTATTTGCTAGAGAGTGGTTAGCACGCTAGTTGCCAGGTAGCGATTAACATAGTTGCCAGCTAACAATTAGCCCACTAATTGCCAGAGAGAAGTTAGCGGGCTAAGTTGCCAGATAGCGATGAGCACACTAGTTTCCAGCTAAAGATTAGTATACAAGTTGTCAGCTGACAAATAGCGCATGAGTTGTCAGATAGCAATTGGCGCACTGGTTCCCATCTAGCTAATATTGCGCTATTTGCCAGAGTTGCGGTTAGCGTGCTAGTTGCCAGCTACCGATTAACATGGTTGCCAGCTAACAATTAGCGCACTGGTTCCCAGATGAAAGTTAGCGGGCTAAGTTGCCAGATAGTGCTGAGCACACTAGTTTCCAGCTAGAGATTAGCATACTAGTTGCCAGCTGACAAATAGCGCTTAAATTGTCAGATAGCAATTGGCGCACTGGTTCCCATCTAGCTAATATTGCGCTATTTGCCAGAGTTGCGGTTAGCGTGCTAGTTGCCAGGTAGCGATTAACATAGTTGCCAGCTAACAATTAGCCCACTAATTGCCAGAGAGAAGTTAGCGGGCTAAGTTGCCAGATAGCGATGAGCACACTAGTTTCCAGCTAAAGATTAGTATACAAGTTGTCAGCTGACAAATAGCGCATGAGTTGTCAGATAGCAATTGGCGCACTGGTTCCCATCTAGCTAATATTGCGCTATTTGCTAGAGAGTGGTTAGCACGCTAGTTGCCAGGTAGCGATTAACATAGTTGCCAGCTAACAATTAGCCCACTAATTGCCAGAGAGAAGTTAGCGGGCTAAGTTGCCAGATAGCGATGAGCACACTAGTTTCCAGCTAGAGATTAGCATTCTAGTTGCCAGCTGACAAATAGCGCACAAGTTGTCAGATAGCAATTAGCACTATGGTTCCCAT
>NC_084616.1:19344668-19357168 GCF_033978795.1 Nerophis ophidion | reverse complement strand
AATAGTCGCTATATGTTAAAATGTGAAACATATATTTTCCACGTGTCACAGATACTACCTTTGGAGAAAAACGGGCGTTTGCACCTGGTGACAAAGCGCTGAAAATGTAAAAAA
This sequence comes from Nerophis ophidion, assembly GCF_033978795.1. Lineage (NCBI taxonomy): Eukaryota > Metazoa > Chordata > Actinopteri > Syngnathiformes > Syngnathidae > Nerophis > Nerophis ophidion. Next base: position 19,357,054 of record NC_084616.1, on the reverse strand, counting down.
CGTAAAATGGTAGTAAACATGTGAGGGTAACTCCAGTCCTACCAGTTTTTTGGCAACCAAACAGTATAAATTGGCGCTATATGTTTAAGTGTGAAACATGTATTTTCCATGTTTCACAGATACGACCTTTGGAGAAAAACGGGCGTTTGCACTTAGTGACAAAGCGCTGAAAATGTAAAAAACGTAAAACGGTAGTAAACATGTGAGGGTAACTGCTGTCCAACCTAGTTTTTGGCAACCAAACGGTAGAATTGGTCGCTATATGTCAAAATGCGAAACATGTATTTTCCACGTGTCACAGATACTACCTTTGGAGAAAAATGGGCATTTGCGCCTAATGATAAAACGCTGAAAATGTAAAAAACATAAAATGGTAGTAAACATGTGAGGGTAACTACAGTCCTACCAGTTTTTCGGCAACCAAACAGTATAAATTGTCGTTATATGCTTAAGTGTGAAACATGTATTTTCCATGTGTCACAGATACGACCTTTGGAGAAAAATGGGCATTTGCTCCTGATGATAAAGCGCTGAAAATGTAAAAAACATAAAATGGTAGTAATCATGTGATGTTAACAAAACTGTTTTTTGGCAACCAAACAGTAAAAATTGTCAATATATGTTAAAAATGTGAAACATGTATTTTCCACATGTAACAGATGCGACCTTTGGAGAAAAACGGGCGTTTGCGCCTGGTGATAAAGCGCTGAATATGTAAAAAACATTCAATGGTGGTAAACATGTAAGGTTAACTACAGTCCTACCAGTTTTTTGGCAACCAAACAGTAGAAATAGTCGCTATATGTTAAAATATAAAACATATTTTCCACGTGTCACAGATACTACCTTTGGAGAAAAACAGGGATTTGCGCCTTATGATAAAGCGCTGAAAATGGGAAAAACATAAAATGGTAGTAAACATGTGAGGGTAACTACAGTCCTACCAGTTTTTTGGCAACCAAACAGTATAAATTGGCGCTATATGTTTAAGTGTGAAACATGTATTTTCCATGTTTCACAGATACGACCTTTGGAGAAAAACGGGCGTTTGCGCGTGGTGACAAAGCGCTGAAAATGTAAAAAACGTAAAATGGTAGTAAACATGTGAGGGTAACTGTGGTCCAACCTGGTTTTTGGCAACCAAACGGTAAAATTGGTCGCTATATTTCAAAATGCGAAACATGTATTTTCCATGTGTCACGGATACTACCTTTGGAGAAAAACGGGCATTTGCGCATGATGATAAAACGCTGAAAATGTAAAAAACATAAAATGGTAGTAATCATGTGAGGGTAACTACAGTCCTACCAGTTTTTTGGCAACCAGACAGTAAAAATTGTAACTATATGTTAAAATGTAAAACATGTATTTTCCACATGTCACAGATGCGACCTTTGGAGAAAAACGGGCGTTTGCGCCTGGTGACAAAGCGCTGAAAATGTAAAAAACGTAAAATGGTAGTAAACATGTGAGGGTAACGACAGTCCTAAAAAGTTTTTTGGCAACCAAACAGTATAAATTGTCGCTATATGTTCAAGTGTGAAACATGTTTTTTCCACATGTCACAGATACTACCTTTGGAGAAAAAAGGGCATTTGCGCCTGATGATAAAGCGCTGAAAATGTATAAAACATAAAATGGTAGTAAACATGTGAGGGTAACTGCAGTCCTACCAGTTTTTTGGCAACCAAACAGTATAAATTGTCGCTATATGTTTAAGTGTGAAACATGTATTTTCCACGTGTCACAGATACGACTTTTGGAGAAAAACGGGCATTTGCGCGGAGTGACAAAGCACTGAAAATGTAAAAAACATAAAATGGTAGTAATCATGTGATGTTTTTTTGCCAAAAAACTGTTTTTTGGCACCAACCCGTAGAAATAGACGCTATATGTCAAAATGTGAAACATGTATTTTCCACGTGTCACAGATACTACCTTTGGAGAAAAACGGGCATTTGCGCCTGATGATAAAGCGCTGAAAATGTGAAAAACATAAAATGGTAGTAAACATGTGAGGGTAACTACAGTCCTACCAGTTTTTTGGCAACTAAACAGTATAAATTGTCGCTATATATTTAAGTGTGAAACATGTATTTTCCACGTGTCACAGATACGACCTTTGGAGAAAAACGGGCGTTTGCGCCTGGTGATAAAGCGCTGAAAATGTAAAAAACATTCAATGGGAGTAAACATGTGAGGGTAACTGCAGTCCTACCAGTTTTTTGGCAACCAAACAGTATAAATTGTCGCTATATGTTTAAGTGTGAAACATGTATTTTCCATGTTTCACAGATACGACCTTTGGAGAAAAACGGGCGTTTGCGCGTGGTGACAAAGCGCTGAAAATGTAAAAAACGTAAAATGGTAGTAAACATGTGAGGGTAACTGCAGTCCAACCTGGTTTTTGGCAACCAAACGGTAAAATTGGTCGCTATATTTCAAAATATGAAACATGTATTTTCCATGTGTCACGGATACTACCTTTGGAGAAAAACGGGCATTTGCGCATAATGACAAAATGCTGAAAATGTAAAAAACATAAAATGGTAGTAATCATGTGAGGGTAACTACAGTCCTACCAGTTTTTTGGCAACCAAACAGTAAAAATTGTAACTATATGTTAAAATGCAAAACATGTATTTTCCACATGTCACAGATGCGACCTTTGGAGAAAAACGGGCGTTTGCGCCTGGTGACAAAGCGCTGAAAATGTAAAAAACGTAAAATGGTAGTAAACATGTGAGGGTAACGACAGTCCTAAAAAGTTTTTTGGCAACCAAACAGTATAAATTGTCGCTATATGTTTAAGTGTGAAACATGTTTTTTCCATGTGTCACAAATACGACCTTTGGAGAAAAACGGGCATTTGCGCCTGTTGATAAAGCGCTGAAAATGTAAAAAAAATAAAATGGTAGTAAACATGTGAGGGTAACTACAGTCCTACCAGTTTTTTGGGCAAGCAAACAGTATAAATTGTCGCTATATGTTTAAGTGTGAAACATGTATTTTCCACGTCTCACAGATACGACCTTTGGAGAAAAACGGGCGTTTGCGCCTGGTGACACAACACTGAAAATGTAAAAAACGTAAACTGGTAGTAAACATGTGAGGGTAACTGCAGTCCAACCTGATTTTTGGCAACTGTATGGGAGCCTGTAATGGACTGTATTTTTACCTTAGGGGGGTGACTCGAATTATTCTATTTATACAAGAATCTAATCTTAAGAGAGAGTGAGAGGAGACGGCTTACACAGTTTACTAATTTACTAACAATAACCAGATAAACATACAATAACCAGACATTAATTACACTCATACACTTTTCCCCACTCACACGTTACCTCCCCAATAGAACAATAGAAGATTGTCAGTTGCGGTCCTGATGAATCGGTGGTGCACTTAGGGGTGGGTGGTGAGTTGAAACTGCTGGATTCAAAGGGGTCGTTGGAGAGGGGGGACACCTCCCGTTGTGGAGTAGAGATGGGGGGGGGGGAAGCACGGCCGTGGAGCGAGAGGAGAACCAGCCTCGTCCTGGGTCACCTCTCTGTCGACTAGTTCTAGCGCTGTCCACGTCCCTCGCAGCAATGTAGCAACAATAGCAAATAATTAAACTCGCTAAATTGTCCCACACTCGCTCTCCAAATTATACAGTCACCGGGGAGAGGGTCTATATAACAAACTTAAGTCAAACGTGACTAAACCTGCCGTCGGTGAAGTCACGGTGCAGCACAAAAACACAAGTGCGAGTTGCGGTTAGCTTACTAGCGGTTAGCATGCACTTCACGTATACTACCAACGTGAAGCGGCCAAACGTCGTATACTTTAAGTAGTGCTACTGATACTCTGTCACTTATAACACTCTGAAATGATAATCTTAGTGTGGTTCTTTCTCCGATCTGCAATCGTGGTAAACTGTCTTCCATGTAGAACTACCGACGATGCACTGCCTGTTAGTGCCGGAGCTCTTTAAACAGTTGTTTCTACCAGCTGGCGGAAACGGAACTGCCCGTAACTGTGGCAACCGAAGCCATAGCAACGGTTAAACAACTTAAATATACACATTTTAGCTTCCCAAACGACACGTATTAAAAATAAATAAATAATAATAATAATCCCATAACAGAAATGATCTCCTAACTGCAGAACTTAAAGGAACAATTACACAAAGCTTCAGAACAGCCGTCCCTTGATTTATGTGAAGGAAATCAGATATATACATGAAGGTTTGATATATATATATGCAAGTCAGGGGGGTTGAGGGGGAGTCGGGTCAGAGTATGGGGGGAGCTTGGTAAGTCGAGCCACTGGTCGATGGTAGGTTCTCTGGCCAGTGTCCACTATCATTGAGCAAACTCTTCCATCCTTCCCTTTAGTGACTGTCTTCACTCTACCCAGAAGCCAATGCGCTCTGGGTAACGCTGGATCCACTATCATGACTGGAGTGCCCACCTCCAAGTTACTGCACTCTCTGTGCCACTTGCGACGGCTTTGCATGCTGGAAAGATACTCTGAGGTGTACCTCTTCAAAAACTGGTCAGCTATGGCCTGTCTGTACTTCCAGGTATGATCACTGACGTCATCCGTGGAAGCATAGGCAGAGAGTGGAAGCAGAGTGTCTGGCCGCCCCATGAGGAGAGAGTTGGGCGTGATGGGATCGACTTGAAGGTGGGCTCGTTGCTTCTTAAGCTTCTCGGTGGTTTCCCTGTCCCAGTCCTTGTCTTAGTCCCGGCCCTTGTGTCTGCCGCGGTTGCACCGGTCTCTGCTGCGGCTGGGGCTCCTACGGCGACCATGGCTCCCTCGGCGACTGCGGCTCTTGCTGTGGGAATGCCGGTGACGAGTGGGACCTTTTTTCCTCTGCCTTGCTCATGCTCTTCTCCTTTGGAAGGACCATGGCTGTCTGAGCTTCCTTGGAGAACATATGATGCTTTCCAGTCTTGAACGAAGTAATGTCCGGTTGCCATAATTTATTGACGTTGTCTAGGAAGACCCCATCGTCGTGCTCAGCTCCGAAGAAATGTATTCGGGTGTGGTTAGGCTTAGCACTCTTCAGGTTGATATGGCCTTGGAAAGTCTAACCAAGTGGGGTGTCCAGGGCGACGGGACAGCCATGTGGGCCTGGGAGGATGCGCCTTGGGAGGGTCAACCTTGCTTGATCGGACCCGAGTAAGATGGTCGGTACCACTTTCTCTCCTTGATCAAGACTCAACTCTGACAGATGGGGGTACTTTGCCTTGAACGCCTTCATGGGGTTGCCATGGGTCGAAAGGCTCACGTCAGCCGCGGTGAACACATCGCGCAGGATGTGCACTTCTCCAGGTCGCCCCTTTGCCATGATCTCCAGTGACACTATCTCACCCGTAACCTGGGTGGGCTTGGGTCGGATGGTGAGAATGTTCATCTGATGAGGATGACCCTTGAGCCCGAGGGCGGTGGCTGCCTCCTTCATCAAGATGGGGCTCTCTGCACCATCATCAATGATGGCGTAGGTCAACATATCCCTCCCGTCATGGCGTAAGATGACCGGTCCAATCTTAAGTAACACTTGAGGGTTGTTACCACAGACTGGGCCTACATAGTAGGTACGACCCTCCTGGATTTATCTGGATGGGTCCCGGGGGAACTCTCCGGTCTCCGGCTTGTCGCTTCTAGTGTTGAGGTCGTGGAGGACCGTGAGGTGTATCCTGCCGCATTCGTTAACACGACAGGGCCTCTTCAGGGTGCATTGCTTGGCCATGTGCTCACGGGCGCACCTCCAACACCGCTTGTTGTCCTGAATCCACTGTTTCCTCTCTTCAGTGTTCTTCTTCACAAACTTTGGACAGTGTTCGAGCCAGTGGGACCCTCTGCAACACGGGCAAGGTGGTTGCAACTTTTTATCACCTTGCTTAGGGCCGCCCCGCTCACCGTGGGGGGTATCTCTCTTCTCATTAGTGTCGGCCTCTGAGATCGTCGTCATCACCCAGACTGACCCTTCCTTCCTTTTGGTGGCCCGATCAGACCGCTCGTATCCGCTGTACTTCCGCTCAGCTTTCGTTGGGAGACGGCTATGCTTCACCTCACTTCTGAGAAATTCAGATAGCTCCTGTAAACTGGCTGCTGGCTGATCGGGATGGAGCTGGTCGTGGCGCCGCTGAAACCCCTCCTCTCGGTGCCTAGGTGGCTTCCTTATATAGCGCTCCACGGTGGAACCTGTGTTTACTTCTCTGGCTCCAGTCGGTCCCTGCAGCTTCAGCATCGTGAACAGGGAGCGGATGCGAAGGACGTAGTCGGTTCTGATGTTAGGTAACTCCCCGAGGGCTTCAACCTCGTCGAGGATGTGGTCCCATGGACATCCCTAGTGACGATCTAGCTCGCTGATGCTGTCGCCGTGAGGGACTTGGCGTGGGAGTAGCAAAGTCTCTTAGCTATCGGTAGCTTGCAATGGAGGTGGAGCGTGAGACACTTTTGCTGCTCACTGTGGTACGCCTGCGGTTCTCCTAGCAGGTACTCCAGGCTCAGCCGCATCTCCCTGTAGTTCTCCCTGCTATCTTGGGCAAAGAAGGGAACAATGGAGCCAGGTGGGTGGAGAGGAAGCGGGTCATATGGTCCCGCATTACGGCGGGCTAATTGCGATGGTGAGGAGGGAGAAGGGAGTCCAAGCATTCGTCAGGCTCCATTTCCTCCTCGTGTGCCCTCTGGGTTTCTGGCTCCAGGGCTCGAGACCTCTCCATGCTCTTCTCGCTTTCCTCTGGCAAGCCAGGCCTTGAGGGCGCTCTCGATATTCGGCCTAGGGGGAAGACCTCTGGATGGCGGGATAAAGCAAGCTTAGCGAACTCCAGGCTCCGGATGGAGAGCCTTCTCTAGTGCCTCCGCAGTTGCATGGGTTTGCCTCTCCAGGCGCTCCTTGTCAACGCGGGCCTCTTCATGCAGACGCTCCTCTCTAGCACAGGGTTCTTCGCGAAGCTTCTGCTCTGGTAGCTCTTGCCGTTTCTCTCGGGCGAGGGCAGCCTGGTGCAGGTTCTCCTGGTTGTCAATCAACTGCTGGATTAACTTCTCAGAGAGTAGACTTTTAATGCTTGATCGCCCTGAGTGGCTGCTACGGTGACTACCTGTACGGCTGCTATGGACGCTGCTGTGCCGGCCAGAAGATATGCGAGACTTTACTTTTGGGGGCCTGCCTTGAGGATAAGAGCTCTCGAAAAACTCACCCGGATTGAAAGTTCGCGGTTCGGTCCTGTCTAGTGGGGTGGTGGCATCAGGGGGAATCATTTCCTCACCGTTCTGTAAGTTGCCACCTCCCGGTGGATCCTCTTTGTGCCGTTCCTCCTCCTCCGTTTCACCTTGGCTGGCGATATCTGTCGACAGGGTGATGACTGCTGCCAGCAGCGGCCCCGCCTTTTCCTGTCTCTCTTCATCCCTTGATAGTGAGAAGAAGGGGTGAATACTGGGTTGCGTAGTCACACTTAAGTCAGGTATTGCAATAATGCCCTCCGCCACTTGAGGTGCTTTACTCTCTAAACTACTAGGGCTGTCAGTCTTGTCTGGGGTAGTCAAGTGATAGTCCTGTAATCTAGTGGGTAACCTGCACTCTCTAACAGAGCGTGCTGGTGGTTCTGGGGAGGGGCTTAAGGCTCTCTCACTCTCTTTGGATTTGGACATCCTAACTGATTAGATCCGGCTCGAAGGACCAAAATGTACGGGAGCCTGTAAAGGACTGTATTTTTACCTTAGGGGGGTGACTCGAATTATACTATTCATGCAAGAATCTAATCTTAAAAGAGAGTGAGAGGAGACGGCTTACACAGTTTACTAATTTACTAACAATAACCAGATAAACATGCAATAACCGGACATTAATTACACTCATACACTTTTCCCCACTCACACGTTACCTCCCCAATAGAACAACCCGCACTAAACCAATCACACAACACACACACACACAGTCCAACCTGGGCCCCTTTGCTGGGCCAGAAGATTGTCAGTTGCGGTCCTGATGAATCGGTGGTGCACTTAGGGGTGGGTGGTGAGTTGAAACTGCTGGATACAAAGGGGGCGTTGGAGAGGGGGGACACCTCTCGTTGTGAAGTAGAGATGGGGGGGGAAGCACGGCCATGCTTCCTTTAACACGACTCAGGAGTGGTCTGGAGCGACAGGAGAACCAGCCTCGTCCTGGGTCACCTCTCTGTCGACTAGTCCATGAGCGCCTGCAATGGACATGCCAACATAGCACTGTCCACGTACCTCGCAGCAATGTAGCAACAATAGCAAATAACTAAACTCACTAAATTGTCCCACACTCGCTCTCCAAATTATACAGTCACCGGGGAGAGGGTCTATTTAACAAACCTAAGTCAAACGTGACTAAACCTGCCGTCGGTGAAGTCACTAGCGGTTAGCATGCACTTCACGTATACTAGCAATGTGAAGCGGCCAAACGTCGTATACTTTAAGTAGTGCAACTGATACTCTGTCACTTATAACACTCTGAAATGATAATCTTAGTGTGGTTCTTTCTCCGATCTGCAATCGTGGTAAACTGTCTTCCGTGTAGAAGTACCGACGCTGCACTGCCTGTTAGTGCCGGAGCTCTTTTAGCAGTTTTTTCTATCAGCTGGCGGAAACGGAACTGCCCGTAACCGTGGCAACCGAAGCCATAGCAACGGTTAAAAAACTTAAATATACACATTTTAGCTTCTCAAACGAAACATATTAAATAGAAATAAATAATAACAATAATAATAATCCCATAACAGAAATGATCTCCTAACTGTAGAACTTAAAGGAACAATTACACAAACATGCAAACCTTCAGAACAGCAACCAAACAGTAGAATTGGTCGCTATATGTCAAAATGTGAAACATGTATTTTCCACGTATCACAGATGTTACCTTTGGAGAAAAACGGGCGTTTGCACCTGGTGACAGAGCACTGAAAATGTAAAAAACGTAAAATAATAGTAAACATGTGAGGGTAACTGCAGTCCGACCTGGTTTTTGACAACCAAACAGTGGAATTGGTCGCTATATGTCAGAATGCGAAACATGTATTTTCTATGTGTCACAAATACGACCTTTGGAGAAAAATGGGCATTTGCGCCTGATCATAAAGCGCTGAAATTGTTAAAAACATAAAATGGTAGTAAACATGTGAGGTTAACAAAACTGGTTGCCAAAAAAAAATGTTTTTTGACAACCAAACAGTAAAAATTGTCACTATATGTTAAAATGCAAAACTTGTGTTTCCACATGTCACAGATGCGACCTTTGAAGAAAAACGGGCGTTTGCACCTGGTGACAAAGCGCTGAAAATGTAAAAAACGTAAAATGGTAGTAATATATTATTATATTACTATATTATAGTAATATAATAATAGTAATATATATATATATATATATACACACACACACATACATATATGTATGTGTATATATATATGTATAAGTGTATATATGTAAATATATGTATAAGTGTATATATATGTATATATGTATAAGTGTGTGTGTATATATATATATATATATATATATATTAGGGCTGGGCAACGATTAAAAATTTTTATCGAAGTTAATCACACTATTTCTCCGATTAATCACGATTAACTGCATTGTATACGCAAAGCCCAATAATGAATTCAAAAGTAGTGTGTAGTGCACCTTTATTGGAATATTCTCCCACATAAACAAAAGCGCCAAAACATTTGTTGTGCAAACACAATTTAAATCAATCCCTCTTAAACAGTAGCAGTTTAAAAACGGAAATGCTGATTATCGGTCCTGCTAGACACCGACCTCTATTTAATAATACAACTTTAACATTTGACAACCAAATAATAAAACAAGGTGACTCTGTAAAAAATCTGGGTATTATCTTCGACCAAACTCTCTCCTTTGAGTCACACATTAAAAGAGTTACTAAAACGGCCTTCTTTCATCTCCGTAATATCGCTAAAATTCGCTCCATTTTGTCAACTAAAGACGCCGAGATAATTATCCATGCATTTGTTACGTCTCGTCTCGATTACTGTAACGTATTATTTTCGGGTCTCCCCATGTCTAGCATTAAAAGATTACAGTTCGTACAAAATGCGGTTGCTAGACTTTTGACAAGAACAAGAAAGTTTGATCACATTACGCCTGTACTGGCTCACCTGCACTGGCTTCCTGTGCACTTAAGATGTGACTTTAAGGTTTTACTACTTACGTATAAAATACTACATGGTCTAGCTCCATCCTATCTTGCCGATTGTATTGTACCATATGTCCCGGCAAAAAATCTGCGTTCAAAGGACTCCGGCTTATTAGTGATTCCTAGAGCCCAAAAAAAGTCTGCGGGCTATAGAGCGTTTTCCGTTCGGGCTCCAGTACTCTGGAATGCCCTCCCGGTAACAGTTCGAGATGCTACCTCAGTAGAAGCATTTAAGTCTCACCTTAAAACTCATCTGTATACTCTAGCCTTTAAATAGACCTCCTTTTTAGACCAGTTGATCTGCCGCTTCTTTTCTTTCTCCTATGTCCCCCCCTCCCTTGTGGAGGGGGTCCGGTCCGATGACCATGGATGAAGTACTGGCTGTCCAGAGTCGAGACCCAGGATGGACCGCTCGTCGGGACCCAGGATGGACCGCTCGCCTGTATCGGTTGGGGACATCTCTACGCTGCTGATCCGCCTCCGCTTGAGATGGTCTCCTGTGGACGGGACTCTCGCTGCTGTCTTGGATCCGCTTGAACTGAGGGGGGGGGGGGGTTGCCCACATCTGAGGTCCTCTCCAAGGTTTCTCATAGTCAGCATTGTCACTGGCGTCCCACTGAATGTGAATTCTCCCTGCCCACTGGGTGTGAGTTTTCCTTGCCCTTTTGTGGGTTCTTCCGAGGATGTTGTAGTCGTGATGATTTGTGCAGTCCTTTGAGACATTTGTGATTTGGGGCTATATAAATAAACATTGATTGATTGATTGATTGATAGCAGTTACATAGCATATGACCATATCTAGGAATTGATATGATGGGAATTTTCCGATTGTTTGCTTGGTGCTTTGATAAACTGAACGCATCATATACATGGTACTATATTGTGATGTTATGAGCCAGGGAAAAAAAGAACTACCCTACCCAGCATGCAACAGGAGTGACGAGCATGCGCGGTAGCCCGGTATAGGTTGTGTCGCCATGACGGCATCTTGTATGTTGTGATATGCACGCTCTGAAAGCAAACGTGAAGAACTCAGCCAACACTCCTCGTCTGCATTATTCATAAATAGACAGACAACACATATACTCCGCTGCTTCACAGGCCGCTGGATGTAGCCGGCAAAGTATTCCCATGCTAGCTAGCCGGTCTAGCAAGCACGCGTCATTCAGTCCAAAACGGCCCGATCTATCCACATTCAGAATTGTCTGGCGGTCGTAAGTGATCCTGGAGTGACCACGCTGTAAGCCAGCCATGAAATTTGCAGAATTGTCCGGTATTTTTGCCAAATGTTCCATCTTTACCAAGAGCTCCTCGACGCCGAAGCCCATCCGGGCGACGCCATCTTGTTAAGAAAAGGCGTTAACAAAATAAAAGCATGTAAACAATATACGCAAATGTGCGATAAAAGAATTGTCAGTGTTAATAGATTGATGAGTTAACTCTTCATTAACGCATTAATTTGCCCACCGTTAATATATATATAAATATATATATATACTGCACATATTGTTTATACGAACTTACTGTATATATGGTACACATATCATATGTATTGCACATATTGTATATACTGTACACATATATATATACATTTATGCACACATACATATGCTTATATATACACATATACACACACACACATATACATACATATACATACATACATACATATATATATATATATATATATATATTGCACATATTTTGTATACTGTACATCTGTACATATTGTATATACTGTACACATCACATATACTGTACATACTGAAACTTGCTCAGATAGTTTAATGATTTGTTGATATTTGCGACAAAAAAATATGAAGAGAAGTGAAATCTGGATGAATATTAAATATTAAACATAAAATATGTGTAATATGTAAAAAAAAAAAAAAAAAAATACGGACCCAGTCAAACATCGAGGAGGTGATCAATAAATGTATTTTTGTTTCAACATGAGCCCGAGTGTATGTTGCCTTCAAACCATTCCATTCATCGCCAGCTCGGAAGGGACAAGCGGTATAAAATAAATGGATGACGAAACAACTTTGCCTTTTGGCCAGAGTGCAAAGTCCAACAAAGCGCTGAGAGCAGACGCTCCGAGCTGATGTGCGGTAGGCGGTATCGACCGTATCGCTCCACTTACCCAGCGCGGAGCAGGCGTCCAGTCGCCTAGCAACGGCCCCGTCAGCCAGGTCCAGCAGGTAGCCAATGAGA
>NC_084616.1:19217168-19339668 GCF_033978795.1 Nerophis ophidion | reverse complement strand
TCACACCAATGAAAAAGTGCTGACCTTTGAAAATTCAACAGTCCAAATCTTTATTGTTTGTGTTTTTATTTACAACAATAAAAACTAGAATGGATTTTAAAGTCTCTTTGTGAAAACTACACTCTACACAAAGTTGGGTATTGAACATCATGGATCATGGCTATTGAACATCATTCCAGCGCTCTAAGCATGAAATATCATCCTTAGAGTCACCTTTGCACTGATATAATCATTCTACTGTAGATTACAGTACTTACTGGTTGCCTGGAGGATCCTCCAAGCATCACCCGGCCACTACAACACGAGCACTACCTGGAAATACTTCATCACATCCTGGGTAATTCTTCCAAGTTAGACAATCAAGTTGTTCTGCTAAAACTTGGTCAACCTGACGGCCGCGGCTACACCACTAGCCGAGATGTTAACATTCCGTGTTTTGTAAAAAAAAAAATTTTCTCAGAAAATTCCTACAGAATCTTATGATGACTTTTCCTCACAATATTGCAACCTATTAAAAAAATATATATATAAAAAAAATGATGGCCTTTTTTACAATATTTGACTTTAATCCTTTAAAACAGCATATTTTTGAGGGAAATGTTTAACATTTAACTCCAAATATTGTGAAATAACCACCATTTTTTTAAAATCACTATATTTTGTCAAAAAAAAAAAAAGACCATTTTTATAATATATTTGATTTTAATCTGGTAAAATTACATACTGTATTTTTTTTTTGTGAAAACAATTTTTCTCAGAAAATTACGAAAAAAATTTATATGACAACTTTTCCTCACAATATTGAAACCTATTTTCAAAAAAAAAAAGAGTGCTTTTTACAATATGTTTGACTTTAATCCTTTGAAATGGCATATTTTAGAGGGAAATGTTTAACATCTAAATCAAAATATTCTGAAATAATTATTGTACAATGATGCCATTTTTTTAAGTACCTAACTTTTGTTTAAAAAAAAAAATACTATTTTTTATAATTTGACTTTTATCCGGTAAAATTACATACTGTAATTTTGTTTTGTGAAATAATTTTTTTCTCAGAAAATTCCGAAAATTTTATACGACAACTTTTCCTCACAATATTGCAACCTATTTTCTAAAAAAAAATGATGGCTTTTTTTCACAATATTTTGGACTTTCATCCTTTAAAATGGCATATTTATGAGAGAAATGTTTAACATTTAACTCTAAATATTCTGAAATAATTATTGTACAATGATGCCATTTTTTTTCTTAAATCACTGACTTTTGTTTAAAAAAAAGACTACTTTTTATAATTTGACTTTTATCTGGTAAAATTACATACTGTAATTTTTTTTTAAGAAAAACATTTTTCTCAGAAAATTACGAAAAAAAATGTATACGACAACTTTTCCTCACAATATTGCAACCTATTTAAAAAAAAAATTATGGCTTTTTTCACAATATATTGGACTTTAATCCTTTAAAATGGCATATTTTTAAAGGAAATGTTTAACATTTAACTCTAAATATTCTAAAATAATTATTGTACAATGGCCCGATTTTTTAAATCACTAACTTTCGTCTAAAAAAAAAAGACTATTTTTATAATATATTTGAGTTTAATCTGGTAAAATTACATACTGTAATTTTGTTTTGTGAAACAATTTTTTTTCAGAAAATTACGAAAAAATTTTATACGACAACTTTTCCTCACAATATTGCAACCTATTTTCTAAAAAAAACTAAGGCTTTTTTCACAATATATTTGACTTTAATCCTTTGAAATGGCATATTTTAGAGGGAAATGTTTAACATTTAAATCTAAATATTGTAAAATAATTATTGTACAATGACACCATTTTTTGTTATCACTAACTTTTCTTTAAAAAAAAAAAAGACTAGTTTGATAATATATTTGACTTTAATCTGGTAAAATTAAATACTGTAATTTTTTGGGGGGAAATAATTTTTTTCTCAGAAAATTCTGAAAATGTTTTATATGACAACTTTTCCTCACAATATCGCAACCTATTTTCTAAAAAAAAAATAAGGCTTTTTTCATAATATATTTGACTTTAATCCTTTAAAATGGCCTATTTTTGAGGGAAATGTTTAACATTTCTCTCTGAATATTCTGAAATAATTATTGTAAAATGACACCATTTTTTTTTAATCATTAACTTTTGTCTAAAAAAAAAAAAGCAGACTATTTTTTATAATTGACTTATCTGGTCATTTTGTTTGTGAAATTATTTTTTTCTCTGAAAATTTCGAAAAAATCTTATATGACAACTTTTCCTCACGATATCGCAACCTATTTTTCAAAAATAAAAATATGTCTTTTTACACAATATATTTGACTCAAACCCTTTAAAATGGAATCTTTTTTGTATGTTTAAAATTTTACTCAAAAAATTCTGACAATTATTGTACAATGTATTGTACAAAAAACCTTGTTCTTAATATTTTTACACAATTCTTAAAAGTTAACTTTTTTCCACACAATATTGTGTTTTTCTAACATAAAAATAATAGTTTTGGCTTTGAAATGGCAAAATTACATTGTTTTGTTTTGTCATTTCTTTCCCCCGCAGAAAGTTCCAACAAATTCTAATATGACAACTTTTTAATCACAATAATTACTATTTAAAAAAACAAAACAAAAACAAAAAAACATTTTCACAATATATTTAACTTGAATCCTGACAAATGGCTACTGGGTGCAAAGCATGAATGGTGCATTTCACAACGCGCTGCAAGTGTCTTTCTAATAAATGACAAGTGGAACTCATTTGAAGATGAAACATCATATCAGAGAGAACTTACTGGAGGAAGGCGTCAACAAGATCATGGCTTCTCTGGGGTGGCTGAAAGAAAATATGACCACAACATCTTCTCAGTTATTAATTACAGGCGGCATATCACATAGTTATTAATTACAAGTGTTAAGTCACATAGTTATTAATTATCACATAGTTATTAATTATATCGCATAGTTATTAGCTATCACATAGTTATCAACGATTTGTGGTTGATTGTTTTTCTTTGGCTTGGTACTAATTTGTTTCCATGGACGTTTGTCGCAGAGCATCAGGAAATTATCATCTACGTCTTCTTCAATCAATACTCGACTGATGTGTTGCGTATGTACAGCGGATCGATTTGTGTGTGATGTTTACGTGACATATTTCAGTAGTTTATACACTCTAAAATATAATCAGGAGCAAATGACAGGTTGTTGTTTGTTTTTTTTACCACCTCATAGCGCAACTCCTCCTCCATTCTTGTTGCTACAAGCAATGTGGTTTTGTTCTCACTGCAATCATGTCAAAAGGGTTTGTGGAATTGATACACAATTGATACACAATTCCACAAACCGCGAAAGAGGCTGCTTTGCAGGTTTCTCTGCAAAAACCTGTGAAGCAGGCTTGTAGGGATCAAATAGCCTCCGTGGTTTCTTCTGACCTAACATATATATATATATATACACATATATATACACATATACATATATATATATATATATATATACAGTGGGGCAAAAAAGTATTTAGTCAGCCACCGATTGTGCAAGTTCTCCCACTTAAAATGATGACAGAGGTCTTTCATTTTCATCATAGGTACACTTCAACTGTGAGAGACAGAATGTGAAAAAAAAAATCCAGGAATTCACATTGTAGGAATTTTAAATAATTTATTTGTAAATTATGGTGGAAAATAAGTCAACCATTCAAAGCTCTCACTGATGGAAGGAGGTTTTGGCTCAAAATCTCACGATACACGGCCGCATTCATTCTTTCCTTAACACGGATCAATCGTCCTGTCCCCTTAGCAGAAAAACAGCCCCAAAGCATGATGTTTCCACCCCCATGCTTCACAGTAGGTATGGTGTTCTTGGGATGCAACTCAGCATTCTTCTTCCTCCAAACACGACGAGTTGAGTTTATACCTAAAAGTTTTATTTTGGTTTCATCTGACCACATGACATTCTCCCATGTGCTCTCTGGCAAACTTCAGACGGGGCTGGACATGCACTGGCTTGAGCAGGGGGACACGTCTGGCACTGCAGGGTTTGGTTCCCTGTCGGCGTAGTGTGTTACTGATGGTAACCTTTGTTATTTTGGTCCTAGCTCTCTGCAGGTCATTCACCAGGTCCCCCCGTGTGGTTCTGGGATTTTTGCTCACCCTTCTCATGATCATTTTGATCCCACGGGATGAGATCTTGCGTGGAGCCCCAGGTCGAGGGAGATTATCAGTGGTCTTGTATGTCTTCCATTATCTGATAATTGCTCCCACGGTTGATTTTTTCACACCTAGCTGCTTGCCTATTGTAGATTCACTCTTCCCAGTCTTGTGCAGGTCTACAATTATTTTCCTGGTGTCCTTCGACAGCTCTTTGGTCTTGGCCATAGTGGAGTTTGGAGTCTGACTGTTTGAGGCTGTGGACAGGTGTCTTTAATACAGATAATGAGTTCAAACAGGTTCCATTAACGAGGGGAGGACAGAAGAGCTTCTTAAACAAGAAATTACAGGTCTGTGAGAGCCAGAGAACTTCCTTGTTTGAAGTGACCAAATACTTATTTTCCACCATCATTTACAGATAAATTCTTTAAAATTCCTACAATGTGAATTCCTGGATTTTTTTCCCACATTCTGTCCCTCACAGTTGAAGTGTACCTATGATGAAAATTACAGACCTCTGTCATCATTTTAAGTGGGAGAACTTGCACAATCGGTGGCTGACTAAATACTTATTTGCCCCACTGTGTGTGTGTGTGTGTGTGTATATATATATGTACATATACATATACAGTATACACAAAACCAGTGAAGTTGGCACGTTGTGTAAATGGTAAATAAAAACAGAATACAATGATTTGCAAATCCTTTTCAACTTATATTCAATTGAATAAACTGTACTTGGTGCAATGACAATAAAGATCTACCTACCTCCCTACCAAAGACAAGATACTTAATGTTCAAACTGGTAAACTTTGTGATTTTTTTTCCCCCCACAAATATTAGCTCATTTGGAATTTGATGCCTGCAACATGTTTAAAAGAAAAGCTGGCAAAAGTGGCAAAAAAGACTAAGTAAGTTGAGGAATGCTCATCCAACACTTATTTGGAACAGGTGGGTGCCATGATTGGATATAAAAGCAACTTCTGTCATTCACAAACAAGGATGGGGCGAGGGTCACCACTTTGTCAACAAATGCGTGAGCAAATTGTCCAACAGTTTAAGAACAACATTTCTCAACCAGGTACTGCAAGGAATTTAGGGATTTCAACATCTATGGTCAGTATTATAATCAAAAGGTTCAGAGAATCTAGAGAAATCACTGCAGGTAAACAATGATATTATGGACCTTTGAGCCCTCTGGCGGTACTGCATCAAAAAGCCACATAAGTGTGTAAAGGATATGACCACATGGGCTCAGGAACACTTTAGAAAACCACTGTCAATAACTACAGTTAGTCGCTACATCTGTAAGTGCATGTTAAAACGCTACTATGCAAAGCGGAATACATTTATCAACCACACCCAGAAACGCCGCTGGCTTCACTGGGCCCTGAGCTCCTCTAAGAAGGACTGATGCAAAGTGAAAAATATTTTTTGGGTCTGCTGCCAATAAATTCCAAATCAATGATTGTTTGCAACAACAAAAAAATAAGTTTCTCAGTTAAAACGTTACATATCTTGTCTTTGCGGTCTATTCAATTGAATATAGGTTGAATAGGATTTGCAAATCATGTATTCTCTTTTTATTGATGAATTACGCAACGTGCCAACTTCACTATTTTAGGGTTTTGTACACACATATATATATATATATATATATATATATATTTTTTTTTTTTTTTTTTTTTTTTAACGTAATATTATGTAATTTCCTTTTAATGCTTTTACGATCAGAAATTGAAGAACTAAGCAGAATTTTTTCGTAGCCTTTTTTTTTTTTAATTTACGTGAATCTCTTACATCAAATTTGAATTTATTTTGACACTTGTTTGTTTTTGTTTTTTTGCTCAAAGGCTACTCTTACATCTACACAATTCAAACACAAACACATTTTAAAACACATTATCAGCTCAAAACACCAAAAAGAAAATGACAAAGACTTATGGTGTGTCTGAAAAGGACAATTTTTTTTTTATTTTTTTTTTTTTATCTGTGACAGAGCAGGAGGGGGCTAAGAAAACTTTTCCAGTCAAATTTCCGGTCTCATTAAACATGTTTATATTTACATCCAACCGGGGACCCCCTTGCCAAGCACGTGATCTAAACTTTTTTTTTTTTTTTTTTTATTACATTTTAGTTTTTTCGGTTTATATATTCTGCTCTTCTTTTAAAGTATATTTGATTTGAAATATTTTATTCATCCATGTAAACGTGACACTAAGTGCCCATTTATTTTGTTTCAAATTTCAAAACCGGGGTGATTTTGAAATTTGCTATGTGTCAATTATTCTATAACTATTCTTCAAAATAAAAGTCTGTACTTTCGATGACATTGTTTGGAAAATGCCCAACAAATAAACGATGAACACTTGTGATTTAGGGCTATATAAATAAACATTGTTTGTTTGATTCCAGTAAAAAAAATAAAAATAAAGTTCCTCTATCACAGGCGTCGGCAACCTTTACCACTCAAAGAGCCATTTTAACCCATCCATCCATTTTCTACCGCTTATTCCCTTTGGGGTCGCGGGTGCCTATCTCACCTACAATCGGGCGGAAGGCAGTGTACACCCTGGACAACATTCACACTCACATTCACACACTAGCCCCTCTGCCACCGTGAAGCCTAAAAAAAGAAAATAATGGGAGCCACAAAACTATTTTGAAATTTAAAATGAAATAACACTGCATACAGTTTTTTTTTTTTCGTGTTGTGCAATGTAGAGCCGTATATATAGTCAGACACGCGGCCCGCACCTTAATATGGAAATTTAATGACAGCGTCACTCGGGTTTCAGAGCAACTAATATATCGAATGTCTGCTGATTTACACCCCAACAACAAAAATATGGTCGTGTTATGAAGGCACTGCCTTTAGCGCCCTCTACAACCTGAACATACAGCTTGCCAGCCCAGTCACATGTGTGTGGCTTCAATAGACGCACGTAGGTGACTGCAAGGCATACTTGTTCAACAGCCATACAGGTCACACTGAAGGTGCCCGTTTAAACAACTTTAACCCTCTTACTAATATGTGCCACACTGTGAACCCACACCAAACAAGAATGACAAACACATTTCGGGAGAACATCCACACCGTAACCCAACATAAACACAACAGAAAAAATACCCAGAATCCCATACATCAGGGGTCACAAACGCGGTGCCCGCGGGCACCAGGTAGCCCGTAAGGACCAGATAAGTAGCCCGCTGGCCTGTTCTAAAAATAGCTCAAATAGCAGCACTTACCAGTGAGCTGCCTCTATTTTTCAAATTTTATTTATTTACTAGCAAGCTGGTCTCGCTTTGCTTGACATTTTTAATTATAAGAGAGACAAAACTCAAATAGAATTTGAAAATCCAAGAAAATATTTTAAAGACTTGGTCTTCACTCGTTTAAATAAATTAATTAATTTTTTTTTACATTGCTTCTTATAACTTTCAGAAAGACAATTTTAGAGAAAATATACAACATTAAAAATGATTTTAGGATTTTTAAACGCATATACCTTTTTACCTTTTAAATTCCTTCCTCTTCTTTCCTGACAATTTAAATCAATGTTCAAGTATTTTTTTTTTTTATTATTGTAAAGAATAATAAATACATTTTAATTTAATTCTTAATTTTAGCTTCTGTTTTTTCGAAGAAGAATATTTGTCAAATTTTTCTTCAAACTAATTTAGATTAAAATTCAAAAAAATATTCTGGCGAATCTAGAAAATCTGTAGAATCAAATTAAAATGTTATTTCAAAGTCTTTTGAATTTCTTTTAAAATTTTTGTTCTGGAAAATATATAAAAAATAATGATTTGTCTTTGTTAGAAATATAGCTTGGTCCAATTTGTTATAAATTCTAACAAAGTATAGATTGGATTTTAACCTATTTAAAACATGTCATCAAAATTCAAAAAAATAATCTTAATCAGGAAAAATTACTAATGACGTTCCATAAATAATTTTTAAATGTTTTCAAAAAGATTCAAATTAGCTAGTTCTTTTGTTTGTTTTTTTTTCGGTTGAATTTTGAATTTTAGAGTCGAAATTGAAGATAAACTATGTTTCAAAATTTAAATTTAATTTTTTTCGTGTTTTCTCCTCTTTTAAACCGTTCAATTAAGTGTTTTTTTTTTCATCATTTATTCGCTACAAAAACCTCCCGTAAAAGGAAAAAAAAATTTACTACGGAATGACAGACAGAAATACCCATTTTTTTTATATATATAGATTTATTTATTAAAGGTAAATTAAGCAAATTGTTTATTTCTGGCAATTTACTTAAGTGTGTATCAAACTGGTAGCCCTTCGCATTAATCAGTACCCAAGAAGTAGCTCTTGGTTTCAAAAAGGTTGGTGACCCCTGCCATACATCCTTAACTCTTCCGAGCTACATTATACACCCCGCTACTACCAACCCCCTCTCGGTGCGTCGGTTGAGGAGGGCAGGGTTTGGTGGTAGCGGTGGTGTATAATGTTTTCTGCTCCGCTGCTCCCAGTCTGTGGAACGCTCTCCCTGACCACCTGAGGGCACCTCAGACTGTGGATGCTTTTAAAAAAGGCTTAAAAACCCATCTTTAAAAAAAAAACTCTTTCTATAGACATGCATGCTGTGGCACTTTGCGGTTGTTTGCTCAACGTAAAGTGCTTTTTACAAATAAAATCTATTATTAATATTATTATTATTATTAGCCCTGAATAATTACGGATGCATGGGATTCTGGGTATTTGTTCTGTTGTGTTTATGTTGTGTTACAGTGCGGATGTTCTCCCAAAATGTGTTTGTCATTCTTGTATTGTGTAGGTTCACAGTGTGGCGCATATTAGTAAGAGTGTTAAAGTTTTCATATCACAACCCTCAGTGTGACCTGTATGGCTGTTGAACAAGTATGCCTTGCAGTCACTTCCGTCTTTTAACAGAGGCCGCATATTACACGCGATAGGCTGGCACGCAGATAGCTTGGTGGAAAAGCGGGCGCGACGACATGTTTTACAAAACGTTAAAGGCACTACTGTCATGACACACCCTCTATATTGTTGTCCGGGTGAAAATCGGAGAATGTTACCAGGAGAGGCACTGAAACCTTTCGGAAAAATCGGGTGGGTCGGCAAGTATGCAGCTGAGCCACATCAGAGTGATCAAAGAGCTGCATGCAGCTCCGGAGCCGCGGGTTGCCGACCCTTGCTCTATTACATTCTGACTATAAAATTGCATTTTAAAAAAAATGTAATTCAAAGTAAGCAAGCAAGTAATAATCTGTGATTAATACGTGACAACTGTATATATTTTTGATTTATGTATTTTAAAATAATTTACATATTTATTTTTAAATTAATTCATGCATTTATTTATTAATGTCTAGCAACATTTATGCCATTTTAAACTACTGACATATAATATTTTTGAACTTTTCAAATATAATAATAATAATAATTACCGTAATAATAATATGAATAGCAACTGGTTATTTGGTGGAGTTATTTCAGACCGAAACAGCGTTGTTTTTCCCATTTAGATTTAAAATAATCGATTAAATGAGCGTGGAATACAACTGCGTCACTAAAAGATTCCACAACGTGCATGAAACAAAAGTTCGGTCTTACCTTGAAGTGAAGTCGACAGATTGCAAAAAGATCACAAAATCAAACCTAAGGGCGTCTTTCAAAAGATTAGGAACCTTTTTCTTTGTATTTAATATGAATTATAATTTTTTTTTTTTTTTTTTTTTTCTGCTTTGTTGTTTTTTAATATGCCGTCGTCTTCCTCGTCATCACCTGCGGCGCGTTTACCTGTCAAAGTCTTCCTCGTCTTCCCCGGCGCAGGCTTTTAAAGAGAAAGTCAACGTCCGCTGGAATATTCCACCGGAAGTGACGTCGCGGGAATTCTGCCTGAGATGCGCGCTCAGGCGCAGAGCGTGCACGCCGGATCACGTTCGCGGATGCGTGCGCAGCACGACACATTGTTTAGAGTTGGAATGTGCGTCAAATAAATGACTTAAATGTGATCGACAAACATAAACATGAATAATGTTACTGTTGAGCACATTTAATAATATAAATAGTAAAGCCATGTTGAATATCTTATTCAGTGACGTCAGGTGCCTGCGTACAATGAAATGGCATTGTGAGCATGCGCAGAATAAACGAGCAGTTCTTTTGACTGTACTGAATCACTGGAATCAGTTCCTTAAATTGATTCGTTCAAGATTCGTTTTCTTTTTTTTTTCCTTCTTCTTTTTTTGTGTCCTCTCCAGGAGGTGTCCATGACATTTTAAAATGGATCTGAAAACAAAATTAAAAAAAAAAAAAATTACATACAAATTTACAAATGGTATTATTATTTTTACATTTTAACATTTGACTTGACAAAATTGAAAAATATTCTTAAATGTGTTTGAAATGCAATTATTTTCTACATTATTACACTACATTTATTTTAACAATTCATAGTGGATTTGACAAGATAGACAAAACGATTCTAAAATGTGTTACAAGTTTTCTTTTTTCACATTACATTTTATAATTTTCACATGTAATGTTTCTAACAAAACATCCATCCATCCATCCATCATCTTCCGCTTATCCGAGGTTGGGTCGCGGGGGCAGCAGCCTAAGCAGGGAAGCCCAGACTTCCCTATCTCCAGCCACTTCGTCTAGCTCTTCCCGGGGCATCCCGAGGCGTTCCCAGGCCAGCCGGGAGACATAGTCTTCCCAACGTGTCCTGGGTCTTCCCCGTGGCCTCCTACCAGCTGGACGTGCCCTAAACACCTCCCTAGGGAGACGTTCGGGTGGCATCCTGACCAGATGCCCGAACCACCTCATCTGGCTCCTCTCGATGTGGAGGAGCAGCGGCTTTACGTTGAGCTCCTCCCGGATGGCAGAGCTTCTCACCCTATCTCTAAGGGAGAGCCCCGCCACCCGGCGGAGGAAACTCATTTCGGCCGCTTGTACCCGTGATCTTATCCTTTCGGTCATGACCCAAAGCTCATGACCATAGGTGAGGATGGGAACGTAGATCGACCGGTAAATTGAGAGCTTTGCCTTCCGGCTCAGCTCCTTCTTCACCACAACGGATCGATACAACGTCCGCATTACTGAAGACGCCGCACCGATCCGCCTGTCGATCTCACGATCCACTCTTCCCCCACTCGTGAACAAGACTCCTAGGTACTTGAACTCCTCCACTTGGGGCAGGGTCTCCTCCCCAACCCGGAGATGGCACTCCACCCTTTTCCGGGCGAGAACCATGGACTCGGACTTGGAGGTGCTGATTCTCATTCCGGTCACTTCACACTCGGCTGCGAACCGATCCAGTGAGAGCTGAAGATCCCGGCCAGATGAAGCCATCAGGACTACATCATCTGCAAAAAGCAGAGACCTAATCCCGTGGCCACCAAACCGGAACCCCTCAACGCCTTGGCTGCGCCTACAAATTCTGTCCATAAAAGTTATGAACAGAATCGGTGACAAAGGGCAGCCTTGGCGGAGTCCAACCCTCACTGGAAACGTGTCCGACTTACTGCCAGCAATGCGGACCAAGCTCTGACACTGATCATACAGGGAGCGGACTGCCACAATAAGACAGTCCGATACCCCATACTCTCTGAGCACTCCCCACAGGACTTCCCGAGGGACACGGTCGAATGCCTTCTCCAAGTCCACAAAGCACATGTAGACTGGTTGGGCAAACTCCCATGCACCCTCAAGAACCCTGCCGAGAGTATAGAGCTGGTCCACAGTTCCACGACCAGGACGAAAACCACACTGTTCCTCCTGAATCCGAGGTTCGACTATCCGGCGAAGCCTCCTCTCCAGTACACCTGAATAAACCTTACCGGGAAGGCTGAGGAGTGTGATCCCACGATAGTTGGAACACACCCTCCGGTCCCCCTTCTTAAAGAGAGGGACCACCAGCCCGGTCTGCCAATCCAGAGGTACCGCCCCCGATGTCCACGCGATGCTGCAGAGTCTTGTCAACCAAGACAGCCCCACAGCATCCAGGGCCTTAAGGAACTCCGGGCGTATCTCATCCACCCCCGGGGCCTTGCCGCCGAGGAGCTTTTTAACTACCTCAGCGACCTCAGCCCCAGAAATAGGAGAGTCCACTACAGATTCCCCAGGCACCGCTTCCTCAAAGAAAGACGTGTTGGTGGGATTGAGGAGGTCTTCGAAGTATTCCCTCCACCGGTCCACAACATCCGCAGTCGAAGTCAGCAGAACACCATCCGCACCATACACGGTGTTGATAGTGCACTGCTTCCCCTTCCTGAGGCGGCGTATGGTGGTCCAGAATCGTTTCGAAGCCGTCCGGAAGTCGTTTTCCATGGCTTCCCCGAACTCTTCCCATGTCCGAGTTTTTGCCTCCGCGACCGCCAAAGCTGCACACCGCTTGGCCCGTCGGTACCCGTCCACTGCCTCCGGAGTCCTATGAGCCAAAAGAACCCGATAGGACTCCTTCTTCAGCTTGACGGCATCCCTCACCGCTGGTGTCCACCAACGGGTTCTGGGATTACCGCCACGACAGGAACCAACAACCTTGCGGCCACAGCTCCAATCAGCCGCCTCGACAATAGAGGTTCGGAACATGGTCCACTCGGACTCAATGTCCCGCACCTCCCTCGTGACATGTTCAAAGTTCTCCCGGAGGTGTGAATTGAAACTCTCTCTGACAGGAGACTCTGCCAGACGTTCCCAGCAGACCCTCACAATGCGCTTGGGCCTGCCAGGTCTGTCCGGCATCCTCCCCCACCATCGCAGCCAACTCACCACCAGGTGGTGATCGGTAGAAAGCTCCGCCCCTCTCTTCACTCGAGTGTCCAAAACATAAGGCCGCAAATCCGATGACACAACTACAAAGTCGATCATGGAACTGCGGCCTAGGGTGTCCTGGTGCCAAGTGCACATATGGACACCCTTATGTTTGAACATGGTGTTTGTTATGGACAATCCGTGACGAGCACAAAAGTCCAATAACAAAACACCACTCGGGTTTAGATCCGGGCGGCCATTCTTCCCAATCACGCCTCTCCAGGTTTCACTGTCGTTGCCAACATGAGCGTTGAAGTCTCCCAGTAGGACAAGGGAATCACCCGGAGGAGCACTTTCCAGTACTCCCTCGAGTGTACCCAGAAAGGGTGGGTATTCTGAACTGCTGTTTGGTGCGTAAGCACAAACAACAGTCAGGACCCGTCCCCCCACCCGAAGGCGAAGGGAAGCTACCCTCTCGTCCACTGGGTTGAACTCAAACGTGCAGGCTTTGAGCCGGGGGGCAACGAGAATTGCCACCCCAGCCCGTCGCCTCTCACTGCCGGCAACGCCAGAGTGGAAGAGGGTCCAGTCCCTCTCGAGAGAACTGGTTCCAGAGCCCTTGCTGTGCGTCGAGGTGAGTCCGACTATATCCAGCCGGAACTTCTCTACCTTGCGCACTAGCTCAGGCTCCTTCCCCCCCAGTGAGGTGACGTTCCACGTCCCAAGAGCTAGCTTCTGTAGCCGAGGATCGGACCGCCAAGTGCCCTGCCTTCGGCTGCCGCCCAGCTCACAATGCACCCGACCTCTATGGCCCCTCCTATGAGTGGTGAGCCCATTGGAGGGATGACCCACGTTGCCTCTTCGGGCTGTGCCCGGCCGGGCCCCATCTAACAAAACATACATGTATTAACAAAACATACATGTATTAAAAAAGAAATAAAAACCGCTCTTCCTTTTATATCACATCCAATGTGTGTTTTTTTTTTTTTAAACAATTATGATCACTCTAAAAGCGGTATATAATAAACACGATATGAAAAATAGAATAAAAAAATGTGTGCAGGTCGGCAAATCGTGAGTCAGTCAGTAACAGCTTCCCCAGCAACAGATCTCGGTGTGTGTCAGTTTGAGAAAGACACAATGAACGACGCGCACAGTGACTGAACCAGGGCCGTCGCCAGACAGATTTCACTGGGGCACGTGCCCCACTGTTGATACGCAGTGCCCCAGTAAAAATTTCACCAATAAAAAAAAAACGCTTCAGAGTTTTAAGTCTACATAACATAGACAACAGCACACATACTACTTAGTATGGTAATTGATTGCTACTGTATTCACTCCACGCAACAATGAGCACATGGCTAATTAATATGGTAATTTATTCACGTGTGGATCGAGACTTCAGTTGAGAGAGAGAGAGAGAGAGAGAGGATGCGAATCACTGCTGAGTTAGGTAACGTTAGCCAACAACAATTTGTTAATTGTATTATTTTGATTTTGATTTGACTCAAACTGTAACTCCTAGATGGATTTAAGAAAGTTATTCGCCCGCAGCAGGGAAGAAGCAGAGAGGAATGAGAGATGTAAATGAAGTCCTAGCTAGCTAGGCAACATCATTGTCTTAAGTTGATGCTAAGTTAGCTAACGTTATTCCTTGTATCAAGACAAACATATTCATTTGCTGTACGAGCTGTCGGGGGAATTTCAAATGAACATGAAACATAATGTTGGTTATTGTCTGCTGGTTCTGCATCAATGATGATTTTATGTAAGCATGTGTGAGTTGAGGGCTTCTCAAATGGTTTATCTTCAGGAAGAAAAACATTTTTCCATATCATCAAGTCGTGATCCAAATTTTTGAATCATTCAAGTTTATTTAACAGAAAAATAGCACAGTAGACTTGTCTTGTTAATCGGTGTGACTTTGACTAAAATAATCTTGTTTTGTCACCAGAAAAATGGCTACAGCTAAAGCATCTGGTTTTGTTTCCAGAAAAAATATTAACATTTCTGTATTTGTTTTCAAAAAGATGGCTGAAAATATCGGGTTTTGTTGCCCCATTTAGATTTTTAGAAAATATATTTCCATGTCTGTCCTGAGTCCTCCTCCAACTTGTTAGTCGGTTTGCCTTTTGCTAAAATACTCACTAATAGTCACTAGAAAAATGGCTAAAAATATCTGGTTTTGTTGCCACAATTTGATTTTTTTCTCCCTAAACTTTTTTTTTTCCACGCACACATCTGACTGCGACTCACTGAAAATGGCACACAATCCACTTTTATGTCACGACCCAGCAGTTGGGAACCACTGGTCAACTGTATAACAGTTACTGTAATATTTCCATGTCTGTCCAGAGTGATTGAAAAACTTTGCAAAAATGAAAACGAGACATTACAGTTTACTTCTCAGAAAATGATTCCCTGAACAGACACACAAAAGTTGTTCATTTATTCTACTGCTGTGGCTTTATTGTTTTGTGTATATTTTATAGTTTTGTGTATCTGAAATAGGATTAGCCACATTGCCAGAAATGGAAATTAAATAATATAAAAGAGCCCAGAGATGTAGGAGTGCTTTATTTTTTGTTTTACTTTTGTAGATGTTAAATTTGCAGATGATTACTGCAATAAATATTTGAAAAAGATTCATTGCTCTTCCTTTTTGCTTTTACCAGTAGCAGTTTAGAAGTCTGGAGTAAAAAAGTGCACAAATAGGTCAAATGCATTAGTTAATTTCAGGTGCTTAAACAAAGATCCATACAACATAATCTGATATGATTTCATAGTTTAAAGCACTATTTATGTATCTTTTATGATAAATAAGTGCTAAAAATGTTTTTGTACATGAATATTTGTGCCCTAGGACAGTATTAGGTCTAGTGACGCCCCTGCTCCACACTCCAACCATCCGTTTCAATACATTTTGTAATCTGTTGAATCGCTTAAACCGCTGAAATCCGAGTCTGAATCCGAGCTAATGTCGCCATATCTTGCTGTGCTATCCGCCATGTTGGCATCACTAAATGGCGTCACAGGAAAACGGACGATGGATTTAAAGATAGCGAAAATCAGGCACTTTAAAGCTTTTTTTCGGGATATTCCATGATGGGTAAAATTTTGAAAAATACTTCGAAATATAAAAGAAGCCACTGGGACCTGATTTTTATTGGTTTTAACCCTTGTGAATTGATTGATACTATTATTAGTAGATTGCACAGTACAGTACATATTCCGTACAATTGACCACTAAATGGTAACACCCGAATAAGTTTTTCAACTTGTGTAAGTCGGGGTCCACGTTAACCAATTCATGGAAATTGTGATAATGTTCTCCTTTAACAGAAACATTTTTTTTTGCCGATACATAATCAAAATATTCCCATGATCTTCGACGACAATAAATTACAAGTGACCAACGACAGAAGTGCGGCGATTCTGATGGCAGCATAATCTCGTTGACAGATGCGCTTCCTTATAAACATAGTTTGGCGCGCAGTCGTCAGTGCGACACAGTTCGCGTATCGGTCACGTGACCGAAACAGCTCATGATCGGTCATGTGACTTTCGGAAAGCAATTTGTGCACCGACACAGGGTTTTGCTCTATGAGCTCGACGCATGCGCCGATACATCGGTGTTGCTGGACCCATCACTGAGACGAGAAAAATTATGAACTCTGGGAAACGAGGTTCCTCGCGCACATGGAGTTACGTGGTCTTGGAGAAGTTATCCTGGAATACCCGCACATAAATGAGGAAGAGGAAGAAGCTCTCGCGGAAGATGAGGCAAAGAACAGTGAGGCATATGCGACTCTTTAGCGCCGCCCTAGTGGCTCTCTGGAGCTTTATCAAAAATGTATGAAAAATGGAAAAAGATGAGGGGGTGTTGGATTTGGTTGTCTTTTTATTTCGCCGTCAGATTTTAGAACAGCTAAAGTGTGAGCCTTTTACATAGACCTTGAATTTGGAATGTTGGAATGAAGACATAACAATCTCTATCTCAACTGTCCGAGGTAGGGAGGAGAAGAAAAGGGGCGGGTGAGAGTGAGTGAGGAGGGAGAAACTGCCATTTTAGGATTAGATAAATTTGGACCGTGCCTTTGAAATGTTGTATTGATCTCCCAAAGCGCTTTGGTTATAAAATATCAAAATGAGCAAACTCTGTCTGTGATTGATTTGAAACCAGCTTATGTGTCATAAAAGAACCTGGGGGCGTTGACCGAAGGAAGAACGGGTCAGAACGCAACAGGGGAAAAACAATTTTTTTAGGAGTGTGGAAAAAAATCGATTCGAACACGAATCGCGATTCTCACGTTGTCTGATTTAGAATCGATTCTCATTTTTAACAAAATCGATTTTATTTATTTATTTTTATTTTTTTATCAATCCAACAAAACAATACACAGCAATACCATAACAATGCAATCCAATACCAAAACTGAACCTGACCCAGCAACACTCAGAACTGCAATAAACAGAGCAATTGAAAGGAGACACAAACACGACACAGAACAAACCAAAAGTAGTGAAACAAAAATGAATATTATCAACAACAGTATCAATATTAGTTATCATTTCAGCATAGCAGTGATTAAAAATCGCTCATTGACATTATCATTAGACATTTATAAAAATAAAAGAACAATAGTGTCACAGTGGCTTACACTTGCATCACATCTTATAAGCTTGACAACACACTGTGTCCAATGTTTTCACAAAGATAAAATAAGTCATATTTTTGGTTCGTTTATTAGTTAAAACAAATTTACATTATTGCAATCAGTTGATAAAACATTGTCCTTTACAATTATAAAAGCTTTTTTAAAAAAAATCTACGACTCTGCTAGCATGTCAGCAGACTGGGGTAGATCCTGCTGAAATCCTATAGAATCGTTTTGAATCAGAAAAATATCGTTTTTGAATTGAGAATAACGTTGAATCTGAAAAATCGATATATTATCGAATCGCGACCCCAAGAATCGATATTGAATCGAATCGATATTGAATCGAATCGTGGGACACCCAAAGATTGGCAGCTCTAATATTTTTTGTTTTAATATGGTTTCTGTAAGAGGACAAACATGACACAAACCTCCCTAATTGTCATAAGCCGAACTGTTTTTATTAAACATGCTTCACTGCTTCGAGTATTTTAACGAGCCCCGTTTTGTCCTACTAATTTTCAAGATTCAAGATTGTTTATTGTCATATGCACAGTTAAACATACAGTTTGTTGACAATGAAAATCTTACTTTGCTAGTTCACCCTTCAACAAGTCACACGGTACTTAGCTAAAAATAAACAGAAATAAAAATGGATATACAAGGCACAGTAAGTAACATAACATTATTGCACATTCGGAGTGACAGTCGACTGTATAAATATGGAGGTGACCTTGGATCACAGCAGCAGTTAAAGTGTCTTTAGTGATCAAAGGTGAAAAGTGTCTACAGTGATGGTTCACAGTTTGGGGGTGACGTTTGGCGAGTTTGAAACAAAACTACAAAGTTATGAGAGTACAGAAAAATATGGGAAGAACGACGTGAATGCAGAAGAAGATAATATGATGAAGGCTAGAGGGGCAACAAGATCACATGGAAGAGGAAAGAAAATGGATCCATCCCAGGCGAAAAGAGAGTATCGAAAATGGGATGCACCTAGAGATGCGCGGTTTGCGTCTCATCCGCGGAGTCCGCAGGTAAACCTCGGGCCGGGCGGTTGACATGACGAAAAAATAGATTTTAATTAGATTCGGGCGGGTAGCGGTTGAACCATCCGGAGACATCTGATATACATGGTTCTGGGATCGATATCCTTTGCCATTCAAAGAGCCATTTAAGACCCGTGTCATAAAGCGAAGAAGTCAATAGGAGACGCTATTATTCTCTTGAATGACTGCCGGCAGTCACCCAGATTTTAAATATTAGGGCGTGCTATGAAGCCATTGGCTTTGTCACCTTCTACAGCATGTACGATCTGCTTGTCAGTCCAGCATCATGTTGTGTGTAGCTTCCGCGGCAACATGCACAAGACTGCAAGGCATACTGGATGACACAGAGTACACTAATGGTTGTGATATAAACAATTTTAACACTCTTAGTAATATGCGCCACGCTGTGAAGCCACACCAATTAAGAACGACAAACACATTTCGGGAGAACATCCTCACAATAACACAACATAAACACAACACAACAAATACCCATAATTCTTTGTATTCATGACACTTCCTGACTAATTTATACACCCCAAACCCCCCCCCCCCCCCGTGCGTCGGTAAGGTGGGCGGGGTTTGGGGCGCGGGGGTGCAAAATATATTCAGGAAGTGTCATGAATACAAAGGATTATGGGTATTAGTTGTTTTGCGTTTATGTTGTGTTACTGTGAGGATGTTCTCCCGAAATGTGTTTGTCAATCTTGTATTGTGTGGCTTCATAGCGTGGCGCATATTACTAAGAGTGTTAAAACTGTTTGTATCACAACCATCAGTGTACTCTGTATCACCCAGTATGCCTTTAAATCTCATACGTGTCATTGCGGAAGCTGCATACAACATGATGCTGTACCAACAATCGGTTCGTACATGTTGTTGAAGGTGTCTAAGGCAATGGCTTCAAAGCAAGCCCACATTCTTGTCATCAGGATGAACGTTATTGAATAGTAGCAAGGACGTTAACGGTTCCAACTGACTACAATACTCTGTGAAACAGTTTAAATAGCTCTGAGAGTGGTAAAGGTGGCCAACCGCTGATGTAATTCAGCGGGCGGGTACGGTCCCGATAAAAAGTGGGTGACGATTTTGGTGATGCGGATGATATAATTGCCTATCCGCGCATCTCTAGATACATCACATTGGGGCAGGGGACGCGGTCGAGGACGAGACCTTGACCCTATAAAAAAAGCTGATGGGGAGGCAGAACTTACATCTTTATGTTCCTTCAAATTGAGTGACTGTCCTCCACAAATGGGAAACAAGGTCTCATGGTGGACTGTGGCGCCACAACCTACCTGATCAACGACGCCACAAAGTTCAAGATGGTCGACAAAAGCCCCAGGCCTGAGGATCACCCGATTGAGCTCGCCGATGGAACCGAGGTGAGCGGGATGGCAAAGATGAGAGGCGACGCGGAAGTCTACTTGCTGGACAGCGAGGGACGACGAGTCAAAACAAAGCTCAAACAAGCACTTTACATCCCATCGTTTCTGTCAGGTGTATTTGTTGTTGAACCCCATGATGCAGACATTGGATAAGAAGACATGATTTAATTAAAACCAAACAAGAACAAACAAAAAGCACGCACGTGGGCGGAATAACCAACTAAGGGAGCTAGCACTGGAAGCTAGAAAACAAAAAAGGAACTTTAGCATGGAAGCTAGAGGATAGCAAACAGAAAAACTGGAAATAACTAATGGCTAACAAAAAACGCTTACCGCTACGACGACCAAGACAAAATGTAGCACGACAGGTAGTAGCTGTAACGAAGACAGGTAGCAAAGACACGAGAACAACATGTGCCAACGACAAGACAATACAATACAATGATCCAGCCACTGACACAAGACAAAGAGGGTACAAATAGGAGCGGGCTGATTGGCAACAGGTGTGACCAGGTGCCAATCAGCCGCAGCTGAGGAGGAACACAGCACTCAGGGACCAAGACAGGAAGCTGACAAAATAAGAGCACTACACAGGACTTAAAAGACAGGAAATACTAAACACAGGAAACAGAAAAATGTAGAGGAAAAAACTAAAACATAGACAAACTGTCAGGGGCAAGCCTGACAGTTTCCACAAAACATTATTTTCGGTGATATCAGCAACGGCCAACGGAGCCGAGCTACGCTTCAAGGACGGTGATAACTGGCTGGTGCACAAGGATGGTAACAAATTCAAAATGGATGTGTGTGGTAGGCTGTATTACCTTATCAGAGTGGAGGATAATGTTGATTAAGTGCATGGATGTTATGACATTCAAACATGGCATAAGATACTTGGTCATTGTAACTTTGATGATGTTGCAAGATTAGAAAAGGTAGTTAAAGGGATGTCGATTAAAGGGAAATATGACAAATCCAATCAAAACTGTGAAATACAGTGGGGCAAAAAAGTATTTAGTCAGCCACCGATTGTGCAAGTTCTCCCACTTAAAATGATGACAGAGGTCTGTCATTTTCATCATAGGTACACTTCAACTGTGAGAGACAGAATGTGATAAAAAAAATACAGGAATTCACATTGTAGGAATTTTAAATAATTTATTTGTAAATGATGGTGGAAAATAAGTATTTGGTCACTTCAAACAACGAAGATCTCTGGCTCTCACAGACCTGTAATTTCTTGTTTAATAAGCTCTTCTGTCCTCGACTCGTTAATGGAACCTGTTTGAACTTGTTATCTGTATAAAATACACCTGTCCACAGCCTCAAACAGTCTGACTCCAAACTTCACTATGGCCAAGACCAAAGAGCTGTCGAAGGACACCAGGAAAGGATTTGTAGACCTGCACCAGACTGGGAAGAGTGAATCTACAATAGACAAGCAGCTTGGTGTGAAGAAATCAACTGTGGGAGCAATTATCAGAAAATGGAAGACACACCAGACCACTGATAATCTCCCTCGATCTGGGGCTCCACGCAAGATCTCATCCCGTGGGGTCAAAATGATCATGAGAACGGTGAGCAAAAATCCCAGAACCACACGGGGGGACCTGGTGAATGACCTGCAGAGAGCTGGGACCAAAATAACAAAGGTTACCATCAGTAACACACTACGCCGACAGGGAATCAAATCCTGCAGTGCCAGACGTGTCCCCCTGCTTAAACCAGTGCATGTCCAGGCCCGTCTGACGTTTGCCGGAGAGCACATGGGAGAATGCCATGAGGTCAGATGAAACCAAAATAGAACTTTTTTGTATAAACTCAACTCGTCGTGTTTGGAGGAAGAAGAATACTGAGTTGCATCCCAAGAACACCGTACCTACTGTGAAGCATGGGGGTGGAAACATCATGCTTTGGGGCTGTTTTTCTGCTAAGGGGACAGGACAATTAATCCGTGTTAAGGAAAGAATGAATGGGGCCATGTATCGTGAGATTTTGAGTTGACCAAATACTTATTTTCCACCATAATTTACAAATAAATTCTTTAAAATTCCTACAATGTGAATTCCTGGATTTTTTTTTCACATTCTGTCTCTCACAGTTGAAGTGTACCTATGATGAAAATTAAAGACCTCTGTCATCATTTTAAGTGGGAGAACTTGCACAATCGGTGGCTGACTAAATACTTTTTTGCCCCACTGTATGTACACAGGGAAAGTTCACCCAAAGTAGAAACAGACAGGCAGACGCTAAGGCTCCAGCTGTACTAGAACTTGTACACACAGACTTATGCGGTCCAATAGAGCCAGCAGATGAAGTGAAGTGAATTACATTTATATAGCGCTTTTCTCTAGTGACTCAAAGCGATTTACATAGTGAAACCCAATATCTAAGTTACATTTAAACCAGTGTGGGTGGCACTGAAAGCAGGTGGGTAAAGTGTCTTGCCCAAGGTCACAACGGCAGTGACTAGGATGACGGAAGCGGGAATTGAACCTGCAACCCTCAAGTTGCTGGCACGGCCGCTCTACCAACCGAGCTGTCCCGCCCCAATAGATAAAAATAAAGATGAAGATAAAGATGGATACAGTGCCAGTATGCCAAAATGTTTCATTTTGGAGTTATGTATATTTGTTTTTTGTTTACCATTATAGAGAGCTATTAACATGTATTTGAGTGGGAGAGTTGAGCACATTTAATAATATAAATAGCAAAGCCATGTTGAATATCTTACGCAGTGTGCACTGAAATGGTATTGTGAGCATGCGCAGAATAAACGAGCAGTAAGTTCCTGGACCAAAGAAAGAATGGCGTTTTGTTTATTTCCTCCCGTGAATATAAAGTGCTAGCAAACCATATTGATGACTCTCATGACGTTAGACTGCTGCAGCAATGAGTAATGCTACAGTTATGATACAAAAGGAATAAAAATAACACTTAAAAAGGTCCTTTTGCAGTTTTTGAATCAAACATCATTGAAAAGGTGGCACCTTCCTTTGTCATCAAATCTAATTATAGCCTGTGGAGAGACGGAGCCGACGAGCCGGCATCAAGGTAGGACAAACGGCGGCCAGGGGGCGGCGTGCGCTTGGAGCGACGCTGCGGCAATCCAAGTCAGGTGCGTAGATCACACACCTGCTGTCAATCCCCGCATCTTCTCCTGCAGCTTAAAAAGGGAGAAGGAGGAGCGATCGGGGTGGGAAGGAGTAGGAGAACCAGCAACAGAACCTGAAGACCGAGAACGACCCAGAGCGAGCCGACGAGAGCGACGAAGACGCGGCCCACTGAAGGCGAGAGAGGAGCGAGCAGGATCGGAGGCGCTGAAAAGCGATCTGAGCAAAAGACGGAAGCTTTATTGAAAAATAAAACAAGAGTCAAACCTGCTCAGCGATGTCCGTCCTCAATTGTCCCTGCAAGCACACGATGACGGCAGGAAGCCGTTCACATAGCCCTTAATTGCAAATTAAGTGAAGTGAATTATATTTATATAGCGCTTTTTCTTTCTTGCATTTAAACCAGTGGAAGTGGCACTGGGGGCAGATGGGTGAAGTGTCTTGCCCAAGGACACAACGGCAGTGACTAAGATGGCGGGAGCAGGGATCGAACCTGGAACCCTGAAGTTGCTGGCGCGGCTACTCTACCAACAGAGCTATACCGCTCAAATGTCTCAAAGGGCTGCGCAAGTCACAAGGATCCCAAAAAGCATATTTCATCAGTTCAACATTGATGTGCGTTATGACTAATTCATATTTTGCACGCATTAGTTAGCAAAATTTCTACTTTTAACACATAGTGACGTTACTGAGCCCGCACGTAACATATGTAACGTTAGCTGTCATTAAATATGTATTCTATCATAACAACAACATTACTGCAAATTGTTAGTAATATTAATAATGATAACAATAATAATAATAATGATAATAATAATAATAATAATAATGGATTAGATATATGTACCACTTTCATTTCTTTGGACTGTTTTTGTGCAAGTGCGCGTGTACACGTGTCCACTTAAGTAATTTTGTTCTTACAAGTATTCTCTTATCCAATTAAGTACTTTTGGTGCAACACCTATTCTCCTATCCACTTAAGTAATTTTGTTCTTACAAGTATTCTCTTATCCAATTAAGTACTTTTGGTGCAACACCTATTCTCACATCTACTTAAGTACTACTTACAAGTATTCTCCTACCAACTTAAGTACTTTTGTTCTTACACGTATTCTCCTATCCACTTAAGTAATTTTGTTCTTACAAGTATTCTCTTATCCAATTAAGTACTTTTTGTCTAACACGTATTCTCACATCCACTTAAGTACTTTTGTTCTTACACGTATTCTCCTATCCACTTAAGTAATTTTGTTCTTACAAGTATTCTCTTATCCAATTAAGTACTTGTGGTGCAACACCTATTCTCACATCCACTTAAGTACTTTTGTTCTTACACATATTCTCCTATCAACTTAAGTACTTTTGTTCTTACACGTATTCTCCTATCCACTTAAGTAATTTTGTTCTTACAAGTATTCTCTTATCAAATTAAGTACTTTTTGTCTAACACGTATTCTCACATCCACTTAAGTACTTTTGTTCTTACACGTATTCTCCTATCCACTTAAGTAATTTTGTTCTTACAAGTATTCTCTTATCCAATTAAGTACTTTTGGTGCAACACCTATTCTCACATCCACTTAAGTACTTTTGTACTTACAAGTATTCTCCTATCAACTTAAGTACTTTTGTTCTTTCTCTCTCTCTCTCTATATATATATATGGGGTTCACGGTGGAAGAGGGGTTAGTGCGTCTGCCTCGCAATACGAAGGTCTTGAGTAGTCAGGGTTCAATCATGGGCTCGGGATCTTTCTGTGTGGAGTTTGCATGTACTGCGTGGGTACCCTCCGGGTACTCCGGCTTCCTCCCACTTCCGAAGAGATGCACCTGGGGATAGGTTGATTGGCAACACTAAATTGGCCCTAGTGTGTGAATTTTGTCTGTCTATCTGTGTTGGTCCTGCGATGAGGAGGCGACTTGTCCAGGGTGTACCCCGCCTTCTGCCCGATTTTAGCTGAGATAGGCACCAGCGCCCCCGCGACCCCAAAGGGAATAAGCAGTAGAAAATGGATGGATGGATATATATATATGTATATATATATATATATATGTATATATATACATAAACATATATATTCATATATATATATATATATATATATATATATATAGACATATACATATGTACATCACACACACATATGTATATATAGCATATATATATGTGTGTATATACATATATTTAATATATATATACAGTATATATGTATGTACATAAATATATATATATAGATGTAAGGCAGTAGCCTGGTAATGTATAAGACAGTACCTCTTTATGAGCACTGGATGTCGCTATTCTTTTGATTTTTACCTGTGGGTTCAGCACACCTCACCTTTTTGTCCCTCAGTGGACACCATAGTCTAGGAGCTATCTTTGACAATGTGTTTCTTTTCCACTCAAAAGGTGAGACCTGTTTTATGACTGTCTGAACACTTTATAAGATATTAGAGTTTAAAATGCCCATCCAGCGAATTTGTTGCAATACAGTGTTAGCTAAGGTGTTTACTTACATTTTGATGTGTTTTGAAGAAATGTGCAATTCCGTTTTTGTACTTAAATGTTTGATGTAAGTTGGTTAACAATTAGTAGAGTCGGAATTGAATGGGGTTGTGAAGGATGGCTTTTTACATGTTTATTCTGGTCACTGTGTTTGAACTACTGATTTGTGATTTATTGTTATTTAGCATTTGGGCATATTGAATATGAGAAAGATTTATATATTTTTGTTGACATATGTTAATGTGTTCTTTTGCATTGAGACACATTTGTAAAGGAGAATGTGTTTCTTTTCCACTCAAAAGATTAATGACCAGAGCCAGAGAGGACCACTACTGTGAGCAAATAAATGCAACAAGGTCTCATCCACAATCCAGAACCACTGTGTCCAGTGTCCAATCTCTCCGCACAACAACCCACCTTATAAACACTAAAAACACAACGCAGAGTCCAAGGGTGTGTCGAGAGGCAGTGACATTGTGGGTTACATATATATATATATATATATATATATATATATATATATATATATATATACATATATATATATATATATACATATATATATATATATATACATATATATATACATATATATATACATATATATATATATATATATATATATATATATATATATATATATATATATATATATATATATATATATATATTAAAATGTATTGTATGTCACATGCAGCACTTAAGTACACTTTATGAATGTAATGGTTCTAGATTGCAGTAAATGTGTGCAAATGTGTAAGCCGCCTTCCGCCGCCCGAATGCAGCCGTGATGGGCCCCAGCACCCCCGTTGACTCCAAAAGGGACAAGCGGTAAAAAAAAAAAATATGGTTGGATGGATGGATGGGTGGTGTGCAAATACAAGCACGCCCCCTGCTGTTCTGCAAGAAAACTGCACCATGTTTCCTCCATCCAAGGGACATCAGAGTTTATTTGTTACACACACACGCAAATACACAGACATCATAATTGTATCATATTTTTTTGTCATATTTGTAATATTGCAGCTGTTTCATGCAGAGCAGAAGGCAGGCAGGCAGGTGAATCTCACCTTGTAGTCATGGCAACGTTTGCCACTCGGCTGGCCGTCGTTCACACACGCAAAACCCACGCTGGCATCGTACCTGCCAAGTACACGTTGCATATAGAAATACATGTATACAAACATATTGTGTATACACATTTATTTGACATACATATATATATATATATATATATATATATGTATATATATATATATATATATATATATATATATGTAGGTGTGGGAAAAAATCACAAGACTACTTCATCTCTACAGATCTGTTTCATGAGGGGTTCCCTCAATCATCAGGAGATTGAGGGAACCCCTCATGAAACAGATCTGTAGAGATGAAGTAGTCTTGTGATTTTTTCCCACACCTACATATTGCGCTCTACCACGGTATCGAGCACTATTCTCCGGATAATCCAATCAAGACATATATATATATATATATATATATATATATATATATATATATATATATATATATACATATATTGCATATAGAAATACATGTATATATGTATACATGTACATGTATATACATGTATATACATGTATATATATATATATATTGCATATAGAAATACATGTATACAAACATTGTGTACACACATTTATTTGACATATATATATATATATATACACATATATATATATATATATATATATATATATATGTATATATATATATATATACACATATGTAGATGTACACATGCAAATATATGCTCTAAGATATTATACAGTACACTGTGAAGATTTAAAGATTTAAAGATGTAGATACATTGATGGTGATGTATAGATGTATATAAATATATATATGCGATGTAGATATAAAGATGTAAATGTATAGATGTGGATATATGTTTAGATATATATACTTTTACATGTAGATTTAAAGGTGTAGATACATAGGTGGTGATATATAAATGCCGATGTATATGTGATGTACATTTAAAGATGTAGATATGTAGATGTGTATTTAAAGATGTAAATATGTAGATCTATAAATGTGCATTCAAAGATGTAGATATGTAGATGTAGGTACAGTAAATAGATTTATATTTACTGTATATACAAGTAGATGTACAGATGCAGATATATGAATATATATATATATATAGGTGTCTGTATATATTTATGTAGATTTAAAGATGTATATAAATAGGTGTTGTATAGATGTAGCTAATGTTGATGTAAAAATGTAGACATATAGATGTAGATATATATTTAGAAGTCGATGTTGATATATAGTTGCAGATATATGAAGGTGTGTATATATATATATATATATACATATATGATGTATGTATGTATGTATATAATCACACACACACACGTAGATTTTAAGATGTACATACATAAGTGGTGATATATAGATGTAGATATATATGTGATGTAGATGTAAAGATGTAGATATATATTTAGAAGTTTGAGTTTGAGTTTATTTCGAGCATGCAAGCATACAAGTAGATGTAGATATATCGTTGCAGATATATAAATGTAAATATGTAGATTTAAAGATGTTGATACACAGATAGTGATGTTTGGATGTAGATACATAGATATAAATACATATTTAGAATTAGATGTAGATATATAATTGCATATATATGAATGTATATATGTAGAATTAAAGATGTTGATACATAGATAGTGATGTATGTATATATATATATATATATATATATATATATATATATATATATATTTGAGGTAGATTTAAAGATGTAGATATATAGATGAAATACTTATATAAAAGTAGATGCAGATGTACAGTTGCAGATATCTGAATGTCGATGTACTGTATATATGTAGTTTTAAAGATTTAGATACATACAGTCGTGCTCATAAGTTCACATACCCTGGGAAAATTTAGGATTTCTTGGCCATTCTTCAGAAAATATGAATGATAACGCAAAAAAATGTTCTTCCACTCATGCTTAATATGAAGCTATTTATTGGCAAACAACGGTGTTTACTCTCTTTAAATCAAAATGACAAAAGAAAATACCCAAATGACCCTATGTAAAAAATTACATACCCCAGTGAATTTGATCTGATCACATTCACAAAAGTTGACAAACAAATTTGAAAGGCTAATCAGGGTTGCAATCCTCACCTGTGACCTGTTTGTTTATCATTAATATGTGTGCAAAAAAGGTCAGTGAGTTTCTGGGCTTCTGACAGACCATTGTATATTTTATTTCAGTGCTGCACAGATGTTTCTGGATTCAGAGTCACGGGGAAGGTGAAATAATTGTCTAAGGATCTGCGAGAAAAAGGTAATTGGACTGCATAAAACAGGAAAAAGGGGTATAAAAAGATATCCAAAGGAATCGGGAATGCCAATCAGCAGTGTTCGAACGTTGATTAAAGAACTGGAAAATGAGGGACCAGCAAAGATTTCAGCCACAACTGCCAGGAAAGTGTTTTGAGGTGCAAAGAAAAAAACACAAATAACTTCAGCTGATATACAGGACTCTCTGAAAAATTGTTTCAAGATGCACAACAAGGAGGCACTTGAAGAAAAATGGGCTGCATGGTCGAGTTTTTAAACATATAAGCACAACTGTATATTGAGATATGTAGATACAGTATGTATATATATGTATGTGTATATATATATATAGATATATGTATGTATGTATATATATATATACATATATATATGTATATATGACTATGTCCATATATATTTAGAAGTAGATGTATATATACATTTTCAGATATATGAATGTAGATTTAAAGCTGTAGATATGTAGATGTAGATGTATAGACTCACATGTGGAAGACGTCCCCAGTGAGGTATGCGGGGACGCCCGACACCGTCATGGCCTCCACGGCTATAGGCTGAGAGCAGACCTCCTGGGGGTAAACTCTGAGCAGCTGCAGGAGGGTCTCGTAGTCGCCCTCCCTGGTGGGATCGTCCAGGTCGAACCAGCGTGTCCGGCAACCTGTCAGGTACATCCTTTTCTTTACCTTTCATTCCCCTCAACCATGCAATACCAAGTACTAGGCATTCATTTTGGAAGTAGTCTTTGCCATTAAGACGGTAGTCCTGAGTTGAGTCCTACAAAGTGTTCGTACTGTAAGTATTGTACCAGCTGATTGAATCTAACGTGCATCTTCGTTGAAGTTTTTGTTTGCAATTTGGAGGTGTTGAAATCTCCATGTAAAATCGTCAATGCTAATCAGTAGCATGTATATGGCATATCCAATGTAAATTAGCATCGAGGTAAAGTGGAGCCTTACTTTTGACTTCTTTCAGGCAGTCCTCTACAAATATGGCCGTTTACTTTTTTTTGCGTGTGGACATGGCGAAACTCACCTTGGCAGAAGTCCAGCTGATTGAATTTAACGTGCATCTGCGTTAAAGTTTTTGTTTGCAATTTGAA
Source organism: Nerophis ophidion (assembly GCF_033978795.1). Taxonomy (NCBI): domain Eukaryota; kingdom Metazoa; phylum Chordata; class Actinopteri; order Syngnathiformes; family Syngnathidae; genus Nerophis; species Nerophis ophidion. Next base: position 19,309,611 of record NC_084616.1, on the reverse strand, counting down.
GGTGTTGAAATCGCCGTGTAAAATCGCCAATGCTAATCAGTAGCATGTATATGGCATATCCAATGAATCTTAGCATCGAGCTAAAGTGGAGCCATACTTTTGACTTCTTTCGTGCAGTCCTCTACTAATACGGCCGTTTACTTTTTTTGTGTGTGTGGACACGGCGAAACTCACCGTGGCAGAAGTCCGAGGGACAGTCCAGCATGACCTCATAGTCCTCGCACTGTTGACTCTTCTGCTGGTTGTTGATGCACGCCAAGCCGAAAGTCACGTCATGGCTGCGACGGGCGATCAGAGAGTCGGGAATTTGTCTGAGCGGACCGCGAACGAGGCCTCGGACTCACGTGAGGAAGACGTCCGCCGTGAACTCGGAAGACAGTCCGCTCGTTGTCCTGGCCTCAATTTGGAGCGGGTTTCTGCAGACCTGGCCCGGGTAGGACTTGAGGAGTTGATGTATGGACTCCACGTCGCCGTCGTCCGACGGGTCGTCGCTATTGAACCACTGGGTACGACACTCCTGGGACACTGAGGAGGGTGAAGATCATAAAGGGTTCAGTCACCAAGCCTGGTGGACAAGTTGGAGAACTGCACGTTTTATCCTATATTAATACAATGGTTATAAAATTGTTATTAATATATTAAGAGTATGTGAAAGTTGGACTCCTACCTTGTTTACTTCCACGTTTTGTAATCAATCGGAAGTATCAAGCAACTAAAAGTGCAAAGTGATTAGCCTTTTTCCCATCATGCTTTGTAATGGAATTAAATTTGTGTAATTTTGATAATTTTATGGTGATTTAATGTTTTGTTATTTTTACAATATCCACAAAGTTCCGTGACCTTGTCTGTTGACATTTTCTGTTTGTTAAATTTTTTTTTTTGGCACCATAATTAGGGAAAGTTGTTTGCGGTAGGTCAAATAAATAAATGTTGCGCATAGCAGCAATTAACCTTAAAATCTCATGTTATCCACGAGGTGGTGACACCAAAAACATTTTTGTTATTTTAGTATTTCTATGGTGATTGGAGGTTTTTTTTTATTCTTATAATATCCACAAAATTCCGTGACCTTGTCTGTTGACATTTTCTGTTGGTTAGATTTTTTTTTAAAAATTTTCAACACCATGACTAGGGAAGGTTATTTGCAGTAGGTCGTATAAGTAATGTTGCGCAGGGGTGTAGTAATTACAGTGTAATTTAAGGTAATTACCCTGAAACACTCTTGTTGTCCACGAGGTGGCAACAAAATTTAAGAAGTGTAATTTTGATATTTTCATGGTGATTAGACGTTTTTTTTTATATTATCCACACAGTTCCGTGACCTTGTTTGTTGAAATTTACTGTTGGTTAGATTTTTTATTTTTCTTTGGCACCATGACTAGGGAGGTTGTTTGCAGAAGGTCGTATAGGTAAATGTTGCGCATGGCAGTTATCAGAGCATAATTTAATGTAATTAACCTGAAAAACTCATGTTGTCCACGAGGTGACAACAAAAATTAAATGTGTGTAATTTTGATATTTTTATGGTGATTGGACGTTTATTTTATTCTTTATTTTTTTTTCTACAATGTCCACAAAGTTCCGTGACTTTGTCTGTTAACATTTTCTGTTGGTTGGATCTTTTATTTATTGTTTTGGCACCATGACTAGGGAAGGTTGTTTGCAGTAGGTCGCATAAGTAAACGTTGCGCACGGCAGTGATTAGAGCGCAATCTAAGGTAATTAACCTGAAAAAACTCATGCTGTCCTTGAGGTGGCGAGAAAAATTACATTTGTGTAATTTTGATATTTTTATGGTGATTGGACGTTTTTTTTTTTTAATAAAATCCACAAAGTTCCGTGACCTTGTCTGTTGACATTTTCTGTTTATTAGATACATTTATATTTTGGCACAATGACTAGGGAAGGTTGTTCGCAGTAGGTCGTATAAGTAAATGTTGCACACGGCAGTAATCATAGCATAATGTAAGGTAAAATAACCTGAAAACCCATGTTGTCCATGAGGTGGCGACAAAATTTAAATTTGTGTAATTTTGATATTTTTATGGTGATTGGACGTTTTTTTTTTTTTTCTAGTATCCACAAAGTTCCGTGACCTTGTCTGTTGACATTTTCTGTTTATTAGATACATTTATATTTTGGCACCATGACTAGGGAAGGTTGTTTGCAGTAGGCCGTATAAGTAAATGTTGCGCACGGCAGTAATCAGAGCATAATGTAAGGTAAAATAACCTGAAAAACCCATGTTGTCCACGAGGTGGCGACAAAATTTAAATTTGTGTAATGTTGATATTTTTATGGTGATTGGACGTTTTTTTTTTTTTCTAGTATCCACAAAGTTCCGTGACCTTGTCTGTTGATATTTTCTGTTGGTTAGATCTTTTATTTATTGTTTTCGCACCATGACTAGGGAAGGTTCTTTGCAGTAGGTCGTACAAGTAAATGTTGCGCACGGAAGTGATCAGAGCGCAACTTAAGGTAATTAACCTGAAAAACTCATGTTGTCCACTAAGTGGCGATAAAAAGTGACATTAAAGTTGACGTTTATAATGACTGCAATCTCCCTGCGGGCAAGATTCCTTTTTAAACTCATGACGTCTCGAGGGCAACTTTAAAGAAGTCCAAAGTTTGGACACCCCCTAATGGAGTTTCTGCTTCTAAGTCTTAGTGCTATGAAATAAGTAAAACATCAATACAGCATTTTTTTTTTTTACAAGAAATTTAGCACTTTTTGAGGTTACAAGGAACACGTAAAACTCGGACTGTGACTCTTTGTGCATCTAACCTAAATTGGTGTAATGTTGATATTTTTATGGTTATTGGACATTTATATATATATATATATATGTATATATATATATATATATATATATATATATATATATATATATATATACATATATATATATATATATATATATATATATATATATATATATATATATATATAATCCGTGTCTGTTGACATGTTCTGTTGGTTGGATTTTTTTGCACTATGAGTAGGGAAGGTTGTTTGCAGTAGGTTTTATAAGTAAATGTTGCGCATGGTAAATGTTGCGTGTGTAGCATGTAACTTAAGTTGGTGTAATTTTGGTGATTGGATGTTCTGTATAATCACCACAGAGTTCCGTGACATTGTCTGTTGACATTTTTTGTTAGTTAGATTATTATTTTTTTTTTGCACCATGACTAGGGAAGGTTGTTTGCAGTAGGTCGTATAAGTAAATGTTGCGGACATTATTATTCAAAGCATAATTTAAGGTAATTAACAAGAAAAACTCATATTGCCCACTACGTGGCTACAAAAAGTAGCATCAACGTTTCCAGGCTTTTATAATGACTGCACTCTCCCTGTGGGCAATTGCTTCTTAAAGTCATGACGAACAAAATTGGTTTAATTTTGATATTTTTATGGTGATCGGACATTTTTTTATTTTTTTTATTTAATTATATCCACAATGTTCCGCGACCTTGTTTGTAGATATTTTCTGTTGACATTTTCTGTTGGTTAGATTTATTATTTTTTTGCACCATGTCTAGGGAAGGTTGTTTGCAGTAGGTCGTATAAGTAAATGTTGCACATATTATTATTCAGAGCATGATTAAAGTAATTAACTTGAAAAAACAAATTTTGTCCACTATGTGGCGACAAAAATTAGTATTAAAGTTTCCAGACTTTTATAATGACTGCACTCTCACTACAGGGAAGATTCCTTTTTAAACTCATGACGACTCTTTGTCCATCCAACAAAATTGGTGTAGTTTTGATTTTTTTATGGTGATTTGGACAGGGTTTTTTTTATGATATCCACAAAGTTCCACGACCTTGTCTGTTGACATTTTCTGTTAGTTAGATTAATTTATTTTTGCACCATGACTAAGGACAGTTGTTTGCAGTAGGCCGTATATTGCGCATATTACTATTCGGAGCTTGAATTAAGGTAATTAACATAAAAAACTCATGTTGTCCACTACGTGGTGACAAAAAGTAGCATCAAAGTTTCTAGAGTTTTATCATGACTGCACTCTCTCTGCGGGAAAGATTCCTTTTTAAAGTCATGCCGACCCATAAAGATATCAAAATTGGTGTACTTTTGATATCTTTATGGTGATTGGACGTTTTATTTTTTGAAATATCCACAAAGTTTCACAACATTGTTTGTTGACATTTTCTGTTGGTTAGATTTATTTATTTTTGCACCATGACTAGGGAAGGTTGTTTGCAGTAGGTCATATAAGTAAATCTTTGTACATCTAATGATTCCATCTGATTGCGATTCAGAGTCGATTCTTGATTCAAACCGATTCTGGCGATGTGTTATTGGACATAACATATCCTGAAAATTTCTCAAAACAGGTTCTGGTTGCATTGAGAAGGCCTTAAAACCGAACACACCTTGACAGAAGTCTTCAGGACAGGTAAAGCGGACCTTGTAGTCCTCACAGCTGCTGTCGTTCTGGCGGGCGTTGATACAAGCGAATCCATAGGCGGTGTCCAGGCTGTGAGGAAGAGGAACAAAGTGAAGATCATACCTCCTCACACGTGGAATAACTGTCCCACCTCAGAAATGTCTCAGAGGTACTCCAGGCCGAGTCTCCCGAGACGGTCCGAACTTCGATGGCGATGGGACGAGGACAGATCTGCCCAGGGTTCCTCCGGAGGAGATCACCGAGGTTCTCAAAGTCTCCATTCCCGTCCGGGTCGTCCTGATCGAACCAGCTGGTGCGACACGCTGCGAGAATCAGAGCGGCACCTTCAGCCCGCAGACCGGGTCGTTCTATTTGGGCGCGAGCCGTACGTACATGAGCAGAACTCTCCTGCGCAGGTGAACTGGACCTTGTAGTCCGTGCACGGACTGTCCGTCTCCTGCTCCGCGTTGAGGCAGGAAAGACCCTCTGATGCACTGTGGCTGAAAAACAACCATACGATATCACACAATCTGCTCCACTCTTGTAATCGGACCCAATAAACTTTTGACCTGCAGCTACACCGGATCATGCGATGTATTTCAAACTATTGTATGAGTTAACATGCGATACTGGTCTGAGGATTTATGCTAAACTCTCTGGATCAGAAACATGTAGAACTTTAATTTTAGTATTTGGTCCAAAGATTTCTATTTAGAGCTGGTATTGACATCGGATATCAGTCTGATATCAGAAAAAAAACAGATAATATCAGCTTGCATCTAAAAATTCTGATACAAAATCTAAATGCACTCAGCATCAAAGGTTGGAATTGGGGGTTAAATCAGCAAAAATGGTTCCCGGGCGAGACTACCGCTGCTGCTCACTGCTCCCCTCACCCCTCAGGGGGTGATCAAGGGTGATGGGCCAAATGCAGAGAATAATATCGCCAAACTAATGTGTGTGTGACAATCATTGCTACTTTAACTTTAAATATCCTCCAATAAGTGCCATGATCCGAGCAGCGGATATTCTGGTTTTGTTCTGTTTTGTATAACATCCTGTTAGTATTTTGTCTTCCTTAGTTCCTGGTGGCACTTCCTGTTTTGTTCTGTTGTCATAGATACGTACTAGTGTCACCTGCCTTGTGTTTTTGACGCGCACCTGCCTCTTGATTTCTGTCTCTATTTAAGCGTGCCCTTTTTTGTCGTTCGATCTCGCAGTCTAATTCGCTATTTGATGCAACAGGTGACGTCGCTATCCCCGCTTGTGGTAAAGACTTTGTGTACTTTAGCTTCCACGCTATTCTGTTGCTTGTCCTTAGCTCATATGCTAGCGCTTTGTGTTAGTTTTGTCTTTAGTGCCTTTGTGCAAGTGTTTTCTGTTCCTAGTCCGTTTTTTGTAGTGATGATAAATCCTCAGTTCTTGCCTTCACGCTGCGTCCATTCCGACTGCCTCTATTGAGAGAACAAAACCACACCACGATGCCAGCCAAGTGTCACAATAAGCACACAATTAATTTTGTTTTACTAAAGCCGTAGGCTAGGAACCGCTACACAACAGCCAAGCACACAGTAGTACACAAGCTAGGCATGTATAGTAGTGATTAATAGGGGCACGCAAATATTAATTCACATCAAATCGCAATTTGTAGTCATATAAATCCATTCATAATAAAAAAAAACAGATTTTAAAACACATTCTTAATTTTTTCAATTTTATTCAGAAGAATCCATTTCCAAAAATACATTTTAAGCCACCTTTGCCACACCGTGGTGAGGGAAGTCTTGTCTTGGTTTTTTCTGTTTTGTGATTTGCATATTTTATTTTGAAAAGCAACTCCTCTTGTTTCAGATCACAATCCCTTCCTCTTGTGTCACCAGTCTGACGTCATCCCTGACCCTTGATTGTTTCCACCTGTGTCCCATTGCCATCATGTTCTATTTAAGCTCATGCCCCCCCTTGTCCTGTGCCAGATGGTCTCGAGCTTTTGAGTCAAACTAGCATCCATTTCCATGTCCATGTCCATGTTTACTTCCTTGGAACAAGAAATCTATTGCTGTAATTTTAAATTTTTACTTTTTTCCTCCTTTGAGCAACCTTTGTTATTCTAGCCTTCGTCCAACCTTTTTGGCGAGTTTTTGTATTTTTCTAAATTCCTTTTCTTCCTCAAAGATTGAGTGATTTTTTTGTTTATCTTTATCGAGTATTAATTTATAGCTTTTTTTGTTCTTCCTTTTGTTGGAGCGCTTTGTGTTATTTTTTATAGTAGAAATGACTTTAATTGGAGTTGTTTCCTCCTATTCTTTGGAGTCATTTTTGTTTGATCTTTTTTCGGAATTATTTCCGCGGATTTTTTGTTAATCATTAAGTGCGTAATACTCTGACTCTGGAGGTGTAAAAGTTGTTTTCAAAATAAAAGCTTTATTAGAACCTCATCTCTGCGTCTGGGTCCACTCCTTATTCCAAGTCCTGACAACCTTCAAGCAACCAGAAGGAGCTCGTCCAACCTGTAACCTGTCATTAAATAATTATTATACCATAGAGAACCGGTTTGAATCAGGAGTCGGTTACGAATAGAATCGCCGCCGCAGAAATCGGAATCAGATCGAATCGAATCTTAGGCGCCCAAAGATTCACACTCTTAGTAACTGAACAATATTGCAGTGTATAATAGCACAAATATCAATATAAACAAGTATCAAATAATTATAGTTGGGTATTACTTACACATACAACGTTTGCAAGGCAGTATCAGAAAGTATCCAGTAACAAACAATTACCACGATTTGAAGACAGCATAAGTCCATTCCACACTTTTAATAATAAATAAATGAATGTTTTTCATAAGTACCATTGTTTTAGTTTGACTCATTTTTACTTGATTAAACCGTTTCTAACATTCCACACTACTAAATAATACAAGCATGTATGATTCTTGGCCGTGGCCAAATCGAAAATTACCATATAAAGAATAAAAACGTAAAAAAAAAAAAAGAGCAAGCAGGCAATATGCCATTTTTGACTCTATCATGTTATTTAAGTCAGAAATTGCTACTTTTTGTCGCCATGTTGGCAGATTTTTCTGTAAAATTGCTCATTAACTAATAATAAATTAAAAATCAATGTCCTAATGAATTATTGACCTACTTAAGGCTCTAATTACGTCACATTAATTTTTGGGAAAATATTGCATATTTTTGGGAAAATATTGCACATTTTCTGGGAAGATATTGCATATTTTTAGGGAAAATATTGCATATTTTCGGGAAAAGTATATAGCATTTTTTGGGGGGAAAATATTGCATATTTTTGGGTAAAATATTGCATAATTTTGGGAAGAATATTGTGTATTTTTGGGGAAAATATAACATTTTTTGGGGGAAAATATTGCATATTCTTTAGGAAAATCTTGCATATATTTTAGGAAAATATTTAATATTTTGGGGAAAAATATAGCATATTTTTTGGGAAAATATTGCATATTCTTTAGGAAAATATTGCATATTTGGGGGAAAAGTATAGCATATTTTTGGGGAAAATATTGCATATTTTCGGGAAAAATATTGCATATTTTGGGGGAAAATATTGCATATTTTGGGGGAAAACATAGCATATTTTGGGGAAAAATATAGCATATTTTTGGGGAAAATATTGCATATATTCTTTAAGAAAATATTGCATATTTTGGGGAAAAATATTGCATATTTTGGGGAAAAATATTGCATATTTTTTGCAAAATATAGCATATTTTGGGGGAAATATTGCATATTCTTTAGGAAAATATTGCATATTTTGGGGGAAAAGAGAGCTAATTTTTGGGAAAAATAAAGCATTTTGTTAAGAAAAATATACCATATTTTTGGGGAAAATATTTCCTATTTTTTGGAAAATATTGCACATTTTCTGGGAAAATATTGCATATTTTCGGGAAAAGTATGTAGCATATTTTTTGGAAAAAATATTGCATATTTTTGGGGGAAAGTATTGAATATTTTGGGGAAAATATTGCATATTCTTTAGGAAAATATTGCATATTTTGGGGAAAAATATTGCATATTTTGGGGAAAAATATTGCATATTTTGGGGGAAAATATTGCATATTCTTTAGGAAAATATTGCATATTTTGGGGGAAAATATTGCATATTCTTTAGGAAAATATTGCATATTTTGGTGGAAAAGAGAGCATATTTTTGGGAAAAATATAGCATTTTGTTTAGAAAATTATAGCATATTTTTGGGGAAAATATTGCATATTTTTGGGAAAAATATTGCATATTTTTGGGGGAAATACTGCATATTTTGGGGGAAAACAAAGCATATTTTTTGGGGAAAATATTGAATATTTGGGGGAAAAATATTGAATATTTTTTGGGAAAATATTGCATATTTTTTAGGAAAATATTGCATATTTTTTGCAAAATATAGCATATTTTGTGGAAAAATATAGCATATTTTGGGGAGAGACATAGCATATTTTTGGGGAAAATATTGCATATTCTTTAGGAAAATATTGCATATTTTGGGGGAAAAGAGAGCATATTTTGGGGAAAAATATAGCATATTTTGGGGGAAAATATATCCTATTTTTTGGAAAATATTGCACATTTTCTGGGAAAATATTGCATATTTTGGGGAAAATATTACAGATTTTGGGGAAAATATTGCATATTTTGGGGGAAAATATAGCATATTTTTGGGGAAAATATTGAATATTTGGGGGAAAATATTGCATATTTTTTGGGAAAATATTGCATATTCTTTAGGAAAATATTGCATATTTTGTGGAAAAATATTGCATATTTTTGGGAAAATATAGCATATTTTGGGGAAAACTATAGCATATTTTTGGGGAAAATATTGCATATTCCTTAGTAAAATATTGCATATTTTGGGGAAAAATATTGCATATTTGGGGTGAAAATATAGCATATTTTGGGGGAAAAGAGAGCATATTTTTGGGGAAAATATAGCATTTTGTTTTGAAAAATATAGCATATTTTTGGGGGGGAAAATATATATATTTTTTTTAAATATAGCATTCAATAATTAGGAGGACCCCTTTGGATCCCCAATAATTTTAGTGTGTTTTTTTTAATTGTTTTTTGTTTTTGTTATAAATAAATTAAAAAAAAAAAAAAATTAATCTATATCGTCATGAATTATTGACCTATTCAAGGCCCCAGTTACTTTGCAGTAAACATTTTTTTTTGATGAAAAGTGCATACAAATAAAAAATAAAAATAAAAAATAAAAAGTGGAAAAGTGTTGAATACAAACATTAAAAACAAAATAATACATGACTTATTTTGAAAAAAATTTTGGCTGAGACCCAGAGCAAAACTTGAGGGAAACCCTAAAGTTGAAAAAAAAAATATTGTAGTAGTTTGAAAAATAGTAAAATACCAAAATGTTTAGATTTTTCAGTTTAAATTTGTTGAGGTGAAATATCAAATTGTTACGTGTGAAAGACGTTCTTGGTGAGCTGAGATTGGAGTCCAGCGACGGTTTGAGCCGTCATGTCCAGCGGCTCCGAGCAGATTCTGTCCTCGTGGTTCCTTCTCAAGTCCGCCAGGAGCTCGGAGTCGCCGTCCTCTGAAAGGTCGCCGTCATCGAACCAGGCCGTGTGACACGCTGAGGACGCCAAGATTTCATGATGACTCAGCTGAAAACATCATCCCACTTGACACTGGACACATGTTCCCCTTCCTGTACACATGTTCCACTTACTGTACACTGAACACATGTTCCATTTACTTTACACTGCACTCATTTTCCACTTACTGTACATATGTTCCACTTACTTTGCACTGAACACATGTTCCACTTACTTTACACTAAATACACGTTCCACTTACTGTACATATGTTCCACTTACTTTGCACTGAACACACGTTCCACTTACTTTACACTAAATACACGTTCCACTTACTGTACACATGTTCCACTTACTATACACTGAACACATGTTCCACTTACTTTACACTGAACACATGTTCCACTTACTTTACACTGAACACATGTTCAACTTTTTTTTACACTGAACACATATTCCACTTACTTTAAACTGAACACATATTCCACTTACTTTACACTGAACACATATTCCACTTACCTTACACTGAACACATGTTCCACTTACTGTACACATGTTCCATTTACTGTACACTGAACACATGTTCCACTTACCTTACACTGAACACATGTTCCACTTACTTTACACTGAACACATGTTCCACTTACTTTACACTGAACACATGTCCCACTTACTTTACACTGAACACATGTCCCACTTACTTTACACTGAACACATGTCCCACTTACTTTACACTGAACACATGTTCCACTTACTTTACACTGAACACATATTCCACTTACCTTACACTGAACACATGTTCCACTTACTGTACACATGTTCCATTTACTGTACACTGAACACATGTTCCACTTACCTTACACTGAACACATGTTCCACTTACTTTACACTGAACACATGTTCCACTTACTTTACACTGAACACATGTTCCACTTACTTTACACTGAACACATGTCCCACTTACTTTACACTGAACACATGTTCCACTTACTTTACACTCAACACATGTTCCACTTACTTTACACTCAACACATATTCCACTTACTATACACTGAACACATATTCCACTTACTGTACACATGTTCCATTTACTGTACACTGAACACATGTTCCACTTACCTTACACTGAACACATGTTCCACTTACTTTACACTGAACACATGTCCCACTTACTTTACACTGAACACATGTTCCACTTACTTTACACTCAACACATGTTCCACTTACTTTACACTCAACACATATTCCACTTACTATACACTGAACACATATTCTACTTACTTTAAACTGAACACATGTTCCACTTACTTTACACTGAACACATATTCCACTTACTTTACACTGAACTCATATTCCACTTACTCTACACTGAACACATATTCCACTTACTTTACACTGAACTCATATTCCACTTACTATACACTGAACACATATTCCACTTACTTTACACTGAACACATATTCCACTTACTTTACACTGAACTCATATTCCACTTACTCTACACTGAACACATATTCCACTTACTTTGCACTGAACACATGTTCCACTTACTTTACACTGAACTCATGTTCCACTTACTTTGCACTGAACACATGTTCCACTTACTTTACACTGAACTCATATTCCACTTACTATACACTGAACACATGTTCCACTTACTTTACACTGAACTCATGTTCCACTTACTGTACATACGTTCCACTTACTTTGCACTGAACACATGTTCCACTTACTTTACACTGAACTCATGTTCCACTTACTTTGCACTGAACACATGTTCCACTTACTTTACACTGAACTCATATTCCACTTACTATACACTGAACACATGTTCCACTTACTTTACACTGAACTCATGTTCCACTTACTGTACATACGTTCCACTTACTTTGCACTGTACACATGTTCCACTTACTTTCCATCGCACAGAGGCCCAGTGAGCTGAGTTCTGCAGCAGAAACAGACAATGCAAACTTGATGACAAATGCGTTATTTAGGACTTTATTTCCTGTGGTTTTACCTGAGATGATGAGACAATGAACAGCAAAAGCCTGAAATGAAAACATGAATTCATTCAAATAAAAGGAAAACACATTTTTCTGACCTGAGTGAGAAATAAATAAATCACCTGAAAGGAAATCGGGATTTTGTTCCTGCAGATCCTGTGTTGAAAAGATTATATCATTGTAAGCAGGTATTTATATTGCACATGTTCAATGTCAGTAGGTAGGTATTTATATCACACATGTAAGTATGTAAGTAGGAATATATCTATATCGCACATGTAAATATGTAAGTATTTATATCAAACATGTGTAATGTAAGTATGCAGGTATTTATATTTCACATGTAATTATGTAAGTATGTGTATCAAACATGTTTAATATAAGTATAAGTGTTTGTATCGCACATGTTTAATGTCAGTAGGTAGGTATTTATATCAGACATGTAAGTATGTAAGTATTTGTATTAAACATGTGTAATGTAAGTATGTTGGTATTTATATCGCACATGTATAATGTAAGAAGGAAGATATCTATATCGCACATGTAAGTATGTGAGTATTTCTATCAAACATGTTTAATGTAAGTATGCAGGTATTTATATTGCACATGTAATTATGTAAGTATGTGTATCAAACAGGTTTAATGTAAGTTTGTAGGTATTTGTATCGCATGTGTTTAATGTAAGTATGTAGGCATTTATATCACACATGTAAGTATTTGTATGAAACATTATTAATGTAAGTATGCAGGTATTTATATTGCACATGTAATTATGTAAGTATGTGTATCAAACATGTTTAATGTAAGTATGTAAGTCTTTGTATTTATTTATATCACATGTTTAATGTAAGTAGGTATGTATTTACATCGCACATGTAAGTATGTAGGTAAGTATTTGTATGAAACGTGTAATGTAAGTATGCAGGTTTTCATATTGCACATGTAATTATGTAAGTATGTGTATCAAACATGTTTAATGTAAGTATGTAAGTATTTGTATCGCACATGTTTAATGTAAGTATGTAGGCATTTCTATCACACATGTAAGTATTTCTATCAAACATGTTTAGTGTAAGTATGCAGGTATGTATATTGCACATGTTTAATTTAAGTATGTAGGGATTTATATCACACATGTAAGTATTCGTATCAAACATGTTTAATGTAAGTATGCATGTATTTATATCACACATTCAAATATGTAAGTATTTGTATCAAACATGTTTGATGTAAGTATGAAAGTATTTATATCACACACATATAAATTAAGTATTTGTATAACACAAATTTAATGTAAGTATTTGTATTGCTCATGTTTAATGCAGGTATGCAAGTATTTATATCACACATGTTTAATGCAAGTATGTAAGTATTTAAATCACAGATGTTTAATGTAAGTACGTAAGTATTTGTATCGGACGTGTTTGATGTAAGTATACAGGTATTTATATCACACATGTAATTGTTTAATTATTTGTATCAAACATGTTTGATGTAAGTGTGTAAGTATTTATATCGCACACGTTTAATTTAAGTATTTGAATTACACAAGTTCAATGTAAATATGTAAGTATTTATATCGCACAGTTTTTATGTACATATTTATATCACACAAGTTTAATGTAAGTGTTTATATCACACATTTGATGTAAGTATTTGTATCGCACATGTTTATTGTAGGTATGTAAGTATTTATATCACACATGTTTAATGCAAGTATGTAAGTATTTATATCACAGATGCTTAATGTAAGTACGTAAGTATTTGTATCGAACGTGTTTAATGTAAGTATGCAGGTATTTATATTGCACATGTAATTATCTAAGTATTTACATAACTATATATATATATAATAGGTGTAATATATACATATTTATGCATCAAACATGTTTGATGTAAGTATGTAAGTATTTGTATCAAACATGTTTGATGTAAGTATGTAAGTATTTATATCGCACACGTTTAATTTATGTATTTGAATCACACAAGTTTAATGTAAGTATTTAAGTATTTATGTCAAAAATGTTTGATGTAAGTATGTAAGTATTTATATTGACCATATTAAATGTAAGTATTTATATCACACACGTTTAATGTAAGTGTTTATATCGCTCATGTTTAATGTTGGCATGTAAGTATTTATATCACACATGTTTAATGCAAGTATGTAAGTATTTATATCAGATATGTTTAATGCAAGTATTTGTATCGGACGTGTTTAATGTAAGTACGTAAGTATTTATATCGCACATGTTTAGTTTAAGTATTTGTATCGCACATGTTTATTGTAGGTATGTAAGTATTTGTATCACACATGTTTATTGTAGGTATGTAAGTATTTGTATCACACATGTTTAATGCAAGTATGTAAGTATTTATATCACAGATGCTTAATGTAAGTATTTGTATCGGACGAGTTTAATGTAAGTATGCAGGTATTTATATTGCACATGTAATTATGTAAGTATTTACATATATATATATATATATATATATATATATAATAAATACATATTCATACATTAAACATGTTTGATGTAAGTAGGTAAGTATTTATATCGCACACGTTTAATTAAAGTATTTGTATCACACAAGTTTAATGTAAGTATGTATTTGTATCAAACATGTTTAATGTAAGTATGTAAGTATTTATATCGCACATATTAAATGTAAGTATTTATATCACACACGTTTTATGTAAGTGTTTATATCGCTCATGTTTAATGTTGGCATGTAAGTATTTATATCACACATATTTAATGCACGTATTTAAATATTTACATCACACAAGTTTACTGTAAGTGTTTATATCGCACATGTTTAACGTCGGCATGTAAGTATTTATATCACACATGTTTAGTGCAAGTATGTAAGTATTTCTATCAAGGATGTTTAATTAAAGTATGAAAGTATTTGTATCGGACGTGTTGAATGTAAGTGCGTAAGTATTTATATCGCACATGTTTAATGTAAGTATTTGTATCGGACATGTTTCATAAAGGTGAAAACAACCACAAATGAGTAACGAAAAAAAGACAAATATTGTGTTTTGAACATGTAGACAATGTTCACATATTTATAGTTTCAGGTTCTAACATGTTCAAAAAGGAGTAGGAAGAAGCAGAGCTTTATATATATATATATATATATATATATAGGCACATATATATATATATATACATATATACATACATATATATATATATATATATATATATATACATACATATGTATATGTATATATATATATATATATATATATATATATATATATATATATATATATATATATATATATATATATATATATATATATAGAAGTAGTCTTGTGATTTTTTCCCACACCTACATATTGCGCTCTACCACGGTATCGAGCACTATTCTCCGGATAATCCAATCAAGACATATATATATACATATATATATATATATATATATATATATATATATATTATATTTCTCTCCAGAAATATTTTCTAACATAATAGTTCACTTCCTTTTTCAATCATTAACTCAACAATAACAAATAAATAAATAAACAAATATCAACACGGTTCACATGAATATATGAAATTATGTATTTAACGTGACAAAATCAAAAGTTTGTTGTTTACTTACATTGTCACGGGGAGACGTTCTGGCTGCAAAACCACGTCCCCACTCCTCACTTGGCCAACAAAAAGTAACCTGTGGGAGTCTGAGGGCGTGTGCTGCCTTTTGTGTCTCCGGGCTTCTCACAACTCTCACTTTAGCCACACAAACAATACACAACATTGTTGTCTTTCAAAGCACTCTGACCCTACACACAGCCACACCAGGTGGAGCTATGAACAAACTGATAAGCTTGTTTGTATATATATATATATATATATATATATATATATATATATATATATACACAAACCCCGTTTCCATATGAGTTAGGAAAATGTGTTAGATGTAGATATAAATGGATTACAATGATTTGCAAATCTTTTTCAACCCAAATTCAATTGAATGCACTACAAAGACAAGATATTTGATGTTCAAACTCATAAACTTAATTTTTTTAATAATTATAATATTTCATAATAATAATTTTAATAATTAACATAGAATTTCATGGCTGCAACAGGTGCCAAAGTAGTTGGGAAAGGGCATGTTCACCACTGTGTTACATCACCTTTTCTTTTAACAACACTCAATAAACGTTTGGGAACTGAGGAAACTAATTGTTGAAGCTTTGAAGGTGGAATTCTTTCCCATTCTTGTTTTATGTAGAGCTTCAGTCGTTCAATAGTCCGGGGTCTCTGCTGTCGTATTTTACGCTTTATAATGCACCACACATTTTTGATGGGAGACAGGTCTGGACTGCAGGCGGGCCAGGAAACTACCCGCACTCTTTTACTACAAAGCCATGCTGTTGTAATACTTGTCTTGCTGAAATAAGCAGGGGCGTCCATGATAACGTTGCTTGGATGACAACATATGTTGTTCCAAAACCTGTATGGACCTTTCAGCAATAATGGTGCCTTCACAGTGTTACAACTCGGAGTAAGGAGAGGACCCAGAGGCAGAGAAGATGTTAAAAAAAAAATAAAGCTTTTATTTTGAAACAACTTTTTACCTCTAATGCAAAAAGTTTTTCAAAAGAATAATCAACATGCGGAAAAATAATTCCGAGGATAAACAATTAACTTAAAATCACTCCACAAAAATAAGGAGGAATACTAATCTAAGGAAATTCTAACAAAAAAAGAATGTTAATAATAAACGAAAAGCGCTCCAACAGGAGGATAACACACCAAAACGACCTATATATAAACACTAACTATAAATAACAAAAAATCACTCAATCAATGAGGCAATACATTCGAAATTTGGAAAAACAAAAACTCACCAATTAGGAAGACAAAGGATAACCACGGACGCTCGAAAGAGGAAAAAGTAAACTCAAAATTACAGCAAAAACTAGGGTAAGTAGGAAAACAGGAGCAAGACAAGGAGCTAATCAAGGACATGGACATGGACGCTAGAAAGGCACGATAGACGAGACGATCTGGCAAAGGACAAACGGAGAAGTGAGCTTAAATAGGATGTGCGAGTGATGGGAACAGGTGGAAACAATCAGGAATCAGGGATGATGTCAGACTGGTGACACAAGAGGGTAGCTTTTCAAAATAAAACACGTAAATCACAAGACAGAAAAACCAAGACAAAACTTCCCTCACCGCGGTGTGACACACAGATGTGTAAGTTACCCATGCCTTGGGCACTAATACACCCCCATACCATCACAGATGCTGGCTTTTGAACTTCGCGCCTATAACAATCCGGATGGTTATTTTCTTCTTAGTTCCGGAGGACGCCACGCCCACAGTTTCCAAATATAATTTGAAATATGGACTCGTCAGACCACAGAACACTTTTCCAATTTGCATCAGTCCATCTTAGATGATCTTGGGCCCAGCCAAGCTGGCGGCGTTTCAGGATATTGTTGATAAATGGCTTTGGCTTTGCATAGTAGAGTTTTAACTTGCACTTACAGATGTAGCGACCAACTGTAGTTACTGACAGTGGTTTTATGAAGGGTTCCTGAGCCCATGTGGTGATATCCTTTACACACTGATGTCGGTTTTTGATGCTCAGCGCCTGAGGGGTCAAAAGTCCGTAATATCATCGCTTATGTGCAGTGATTTCACCAGATTCTCTAAACGTTTTGATGATTTTACGGACCGTAGATGGTAAAATCCCTAAATTCCTTGCAATAGCTCGTTGAGAAATGTTGTTCTAAAACTGTTCGACAATTTGCTTACAAAGTGGTGACCCTCGCCCCATCCTTGTTTGTGAATGACTTAGCATTTCATGGAAGCTGCTTTTATACCCAATCATGGCACCCAACTGTTCCCAATTAGCCTGCACACATGTGGGATGTTCCATATAAGTGTTTGATGAGCATTCCTCAACTTTTTCAGTATTTATTGCCACCTTTGCCAACTTCTTTTGCACGTGTTGCTGGCATCAAATTCTAAAGTAAATGATTATTAGCAAAAAAAAAAAAAGTTTATCAGTTTGAACATCAAATATGTTGTCTTTGTAGCATATTCAACTAAATATGGGTCGTATATATAGATATATATGTATAGTAAAAAGGATTTCGGGACAAAACATTGGGGACGCCTTCCATCCTGCAAAACAAAAAAATGTGTAAAATGAGCTGCAACTCTTTTTTGTGTGCATAAGACAGACAATAATGTCAGAAGTGTGTTTGACAGTGCGGTTACAGTATAATATTTCCTTTTCTTTCTTTTTTTTTTTTTACTTTCTATGATATAACTAAATGGTGACTGTATGGAGACACTTTAGGGCCCGAGGCCAACTTAAGAATCGAGGCCCCCCACGTAACAAAACTTTATTAGAGTACAGTTTCTTGTTAGAAACTACAATTGTATATTAAAGATTGTGGTAAATATCACTGATTTTAAAACTTTTACTGGTGGGAAAAAAGAGAGCTGAAGACGATAGATGTGTTGGAATGAGAGACACATTTTTTTAATGTTTTTTTTGTGGACAAAGTAGCACAAAAATGCATAAAAATGTTTCTTAAATTGAAAAACACATTTTTTTAGGATAAATTGTCTGCCTCCTGATTGCCAACCAGGAGCGTGAGAGGGGACCAGTGCTCAGACACAGGAAAATAAAATCCCTGCAAAAGAAATAATAACAAACCCAGGAAAACCAGTACAAATATGTTGAACATGATGGAGGAAAAAAGGGTCAATAAAGACTTGAATAACTAAAATTTTAAATATTTTTGAATAACTGCGTGTGAATACTGTAGGCTGAAATCCCAAAAAGAGGTGAAAATTGGCCAATGATACTCGAACTTGCTTTATAAATAATAAATGTATTTAAATAAAGAATTTTTTCTCCTCTGTTGACTGCTGTGTTGGCGCTAGGGATTTTAAAATGGGGTCCCAGGGTAAATTTTTGGGGTCCCACTTTTTTGTAAGCGTTTTGAAAACAAATGATAAACGTATTTATTATCCTGTTGCATCTCACATACTATATCGTGTTTTGGAAAAAGGTTGTTATAAACGTTACTTAATTCATGAAAAAAAAAAAAAAAAAGAAAACAAATGTGTATACACACACTGTAAAAAAATCCCTTTTTTATGGTTAATTTACTCTAAATTTCTACTGTAATTTTTCAATTTTTTCTAAATAGGTTATAAAACTTTAGAATTGAAGACATTGTCTGTAAATAAACAAACCGCCTGTTATTTTAAGTAATATGCCAGTAATGACAAACTATGTATATTTCAATTTTTTTTACAGAAAAATACCAAATTAATTATAAATATCATTTTCTGTTTTCTCAAATTACTTTCAAATTCATGTAAAATTACAGTAATTAACTTTCATTAAATATGTAACTTGTTATATAAAAGTCTATGTCCATACTAACAATCCAACTGTTTTATATGTAATTTTAAGGTAAATCTTATTTTTGTAAAATTTATGTGTAATTTTACATTCAAGTCAGAAAATATATGTAGCCTGTTATATAAAAGTTTATGCTCATACTAACAATTTTACAAACATTTTTCTCTGTAGTATGACACACGTTGGTAAATGCAAGGCATACTTGGTCAATAGCCATACAGGTCACACTGAGGGTGGCCGTACAAACAACTTTAACACTGTTACAAATATGCGCCACACTGTGAACCCACACCAAACAAGAATGACAAACACATTTCAAGAGAACATCTGCACAGTAACACAACATAAACAGTAACACAACAGAATCCCATGTCTTACAATATACACCCCCACCACCAAACCCCGC
Source organism: Nerophis ophidion (assembly GCF_033978795.1). NCBI lineage: Eukaryota > Metazoa > Chordata > Actinopteri > Syngnathiformes > Syngnathidae > Nerophis > Nerophis ophidion. Next base: position 19,289,770 of record NC_084616.1, on the reverse strand, counting down.
CCACCTCAACCGACGCACGGAGGAAATTTGTATAATGCGCAATCTTTTTGCACATTGCTTCCAGCTAGATATTTGAATAATTTGCGGTGCACATTTTGCAAATCAATGAACGCAATTAATATAATGCACAATGTTTTTGGCAATTTTGGAAATTGTGTTGAAAGTTCTGGCTACTAACCCTAACCCTTGATGCCATCTACACGGTGTTGGGAGACTGTTTTGCTGTTCTTCTTCTGTTCGATGTAGCTTTCTGTGCAGAATTCCGCAAATTCTTCTTCAGCCGTCCTCAAACCATCCATTTGCACGGTCGCGCCATTTTCCGACAAAATCTCGTCTTGCGATGGAAATGACGTATAATTTGCAAAGTTCACGAGATCGGTGAAATGCTTACAACACTTTGTTAATAAATACAATTTTAAAAATGTAGGCAGCTCACTGGTAAGTGCTGCTATTTGAGCTATTTTTAGAACAGGCCAGCGGGCGACTCATCTGGTCCTTACAGGCACCGCGTTGGTGACCCCTGCCCCAGACACTGCCGCAAAAGAGGACATGTCCGGGGAAAAGAGGACGTATAGTCAGCCTAGAATACTGTATGTGCTAATCAAACCAAAGTTATAGGATGCTGAGGCAGTGGTTCTCAACCTTTTTTCAGTGATGTACCCCCTGTAAAAAAAAATAAAAAAATTCAAGTACCCCCTAATCAGAGCAAAGCATTTTTGCTTGGAAAAAAAGAGATAAATAAGTAAAATACAGCACTATGTCATCACTTTCTGATTTATTAAATCGTATAACAGTGAGAAATATTGCTCATTTGTAGTGGTCTTTCTTGAACTATTTGGAATAAAAAAGATGTAAAAATAACAAAAAAAAATGTTGAAAAATAAACAAGTGATTCAATTATAAATACAGATTTCTATACATAGAAGTAATCATCAACTTAAAGAGCCCTCTTTGGGGATTGTAATAGAGATCCATCTGGATTCATCAACTTCATTCTTAACATTTCTTCACAAAAAAATAAATCATCAATATTTATGGAACATGTCCACAAAAATCTAGCTGTCAACACTGAATATTGCATTGATGCATTTCTTTTCACAGTTCATGAACTTACATTCATATTTTCTTGAAGTATTATTCAATAAATATATTTATAAAGGGTTTATGAATTGTTGCTATTTTTAGAATATTTGAAAAAAATCTCACGTACCCCTTGGCTGACCTTCAAGTATCCCCATTTGAGAACCACTGCGCTGAGGTAAACAGCTGAAAAATTGGCCAGGAGAGTTAGCATGCTAACAGTTAGCACGTCACGTAGCAAGTTATATGACTCTGAGGTGTACGGCTTGAATTTGGCTAACAATATTAGCATGCTAAAACTATGCTAACTTTTATATTTATAATTTTTTTAAATAGATACAATATATATACATATGTACATACATATATATATATAGATATAACAATTTCAAATAAAAAAATATATACATATATTTTAAATGTATGATCTTCACTTTTTATCACGTATAAAAAAGTATGTTTATGTATATATATATATATGTATATATATATATATATATATGTATATATATATATATTTATATGTATATGATAAAAAATGAAGATATACAATCAAAATATATGTATATATATTTTTTTATTTTCAATTGTTTTAATTGTATTCTTATTTTTTTCATTATACATACATATATATATATATAAAAATGTATGTATAAAATAATAAACTTAAAAAAAATAAAAAATTCTGTATATATATGTAAATACTTATGTATAACAATTTTACGATAAAATTATTATATATTTACACATATATATATATATATACACACACATATATTTAATCATATATTTACATATTGTCACGCCCTTGGGGTTCATGTTTTGTTTTGGTCATGTTCCGTTTGGTTGTTTAGACATTCAGTTCTTTTTCCTGCACTTCCTTGTTTTTCTTATTTCCATAGCAACTCATTAGTTTCCACCTTGTCTTCAAGTCATGCCCCTGTCCTCAGTTCCCACACCTGTTAATAATTATCATAGCTATTATTTAAGCCACAGTTACCAGGTAGTCAGGCTGGCAACTTCATATTAAGCGCCTCCATTCATGCCAAGCCGTGCTGTTTCCCTCATGCTCATGTCACAGTAAGTTTTTTTGGTTTACTTTATGCCACAGTGCAAGTGTTTTGTTTCATGTTTAAAGTTTATAGCCTTTGTGCTAATCTTTTGTCTTCAAGTTTGTTCTCTGCCCTTGTGCGTGCCTTTTGTTTGCTTCCTTGGTTTGTAATTTGTTAGTATAAATAAAAATGTACTTACATTCACGTCTGGCTCGTGCCAATTTCCCTTTGCATGCAGAAACAATCCAAGTCATAGTCCTAGTCCTGACACGTATAAATATATCTATATATACATTTTTAATATTATCTTAATTTTTTATACATCCAACCATATATATATATTTATATATACAAAAAATAATTGTTTGTATATATATATATACAAAAATAAGAGTTAAAAATAATTTTTATATAAATATATATGTATAAAAATAAAATATATTCCTTTAATAATTATATATATATAATTTTTTAAAATTGCATTATTTCAATGTTTTCTACATATATATATATATATATATATACATTCTAAAATAATACAATTCAAAACAATTATTCATATATAAATATTTATGTATACAAATATTTAAACATTACAAAAAAATATTTATATATATATATATATATGTATGTGTATATATATATATATATATATATGTATGTATGTGTATGTATATATATATATATATATATATATATATATATATATATATATATATATATATATATATTCTAAAGGGTAGTAGTTTTAGCATACATACAGGTGTGTGAGTACAATTTGGTACTCAGAAATGCCATCTCAAGTCACAAAAAAACATTTCAATCGTCCTTTGAATCTTGTTATGGATGTTCTCCTTCCTGTTGCTGTTTGCTGAAAAGTTCACGGAGGACGTCGTGTCACTTCCTGTATAGAAGACCCAACCTTTTGTTTGTTTGGGGAGGTGAATCGCTTGTTTGTTGTCGTGCAGGATGGATGAACACACAACACAAAGCCGTGCGTGAGACGAACACGCAACACAAAGCCGTGTGTGAGAAGAAGCGGGTGTAACCTGCAGCGCAACACAAGATACCGCAGGATCATGTTGGAACTTTCCCACTTTCACTCTCAAACATGCGGCTCAGGAAACAAGATGGCCACCCGTCAATCACGACACAATATCAACACAACGACAAACACAACATTACAAATAGCACATGATTTTATTTCAGAAACACAAAGGGGGATGAGGAGCTTGTTGCACTCAGCTTTCATGAAACATCATTTCTGCTGCTCAAAAGTTAAACAGTAGAATGGATTAGGAGTAAAAGTGCACCATTGAAAAGAGGATTTCAAACCAAAACATCAACATGTTTAGTAGGAGTGTCCCGATACCATATTGATATCAGACCGATATCAGCACCAAATAAGTGGGGGATCATCCCATTCAAATATCCTCAATAAAGCACACAAAGTTGCTCTTTTCTTCTTAAAATAAAGTCAACATGCTCAGCCCTACGCTAGCTACAAAACATAATTTAAAGAAATATCCAAACACAGTGTTACTCTTCAAAGTGTGTCTAATTTTAAATGTATTTGCTAACCTTGTTTTTAATGAACACTTGGACCTACTGTGTTTTAATACGGTCTTTTCTCAGGTGCCGGGGTACCACTGTGCTAGGCTACAGGCTACTAGGAGCTAGCAGCTACACAATAGCACACAAGCTAGACGGATAATAATCATAGGTGACATTTGTCAATATAAACAAGTATCAAGTCGTCATAGTTGCATATTACTGACACGTACAAAGTCTCCAAGGCGGTCTTAGAACACATCCAGTAACAAACGTGTCCGCATCATTCAACTTACTGCGCCAGGATTTTTTAATGTAACGCTCCAGCACCCTTAGCATTCCCACCGAACAGTAAAAGTGGTAGAAAATGGATGGATGGATGGAACTATTGTGGCCTAAAAACAACACACAATTACCACTCCACTTCAACTTAAAGATAGCATAAGACCATTCCAGATGGTAATTCTAAATATGTTAATGTTTTCCATAACTGCCATTGTTCTCTGTTTGACTCATTTCATACATTCCACACTACTAAACAAAGTTGTACCGGGACACCCCCGAATATAATCACTAAGTAGTAAACTCGTTGATTATTATTTTATTTACCACTGCTTATCGTCGAAGTGGCGTGTGAGCTGCAGCCAATCACGTTGGACGTTGCAAGCAGGAGGCGGGGTTTAGTCCCTGATTGCTCACCAGCCAATCACAGGACAGGTAACAATGACCTTTCACACTAAATGCGGGAAACAAATCTCAATATGGCGATATAACAATATTGATTTTTTACGTCATTATTTTTTAAGTTGTAAAAAAATTTTAAAAACATAAAAAAATACGTTTGTTTAAACAAGTATTATTATTATTATTATTATTATTATCATTATTATTATTATTATTATTTCCTGTCATAGTCATGTTTTGGCCTGAATGCATTGTAACAAAAAAATGTAAGTTTTAGGTTGAAATACTGAATGCGAAGTCAACATAATTTTACTGTTAAAAAAAAAAAGTTATGATTTTTTTGATGTACAGTAATTTATGTAAAAAAAAAACGTCCCAGATTTTTTGCTGAGTTTTTTTTTTTTTTTTATATATATATATATATTTTTATACCGTTTTTAAGAATGATTGTCTATGCTGCTGCCTCACTGTGTGGGTTAATGTGCAAGGCAGGACAGGAAGTGTGATTTTTTTTTTTTCGGTCATTTATTTTCTTTGTATTCAGTTTCTCCAGTGAATTATTTTTACTGTATCTACACTTAATCACATTTTTTTAAAGAGCATATTTTGGGCCTAAATTGGGAGTTTTTAAGCATAAAAATGTCAAAATGAAGTGAAAATGTCAATATTATTGTAGTTTTGGGGCCATTAGATGAGACCAACCAATGAGAGCAGCCTGTTGAGTATCGTGGCCTCTGATTGGCTCAGCATTCTTTTATGGGAAAAAGGGTTTTCAAAGTCTTATTTCGAGGGCTGTTGTAATGTTGAAAACTAAAAGACAATTTTTCTCTGGATCTAAGACAATACCACAGAACTATGTGGAATAGCGCAATGTATCGCCACATCGCAATCCTGTATCGTAGCTAGGGCGATATCGCCTGTCGCACCTACTGTAATTACAGCAGCAGGGAGTATCGTTATTGTTGACTTGGATCAACATGTGACAACAATGACGACAGAGTGATGCAAAACCCAATGCTTTTTTGTCCAGACCAAATTTCAAAATAAAACGCTTGCTTCCCGTCATCAAACATCATTGTGTGTTCTTTTAATGTTTTAATCAAATTAGACTTTTGAAAGAAAAAAAAAAAACACAAAAGTGTAACTCCATGACTGTTCCGTATCGTGTCTGACAGTATTTAGCACCAATCTTCTTTTTTGTGTGAAAAAAAACAACAAAACCCGCTAGAGACAACTTGAAAACAAAGGGTGGTCCGATCCCATATTGATATCGAATATCGGTTTGATATCATCATCCCAAAAAAGTATGTGATGAGATGTGCTTGCATGTAAAAACTGTGATATCACATGCGATACAAGCAGCATGTTTACTTGTGTGTGATATCACGTGCGATACAAGCCGTCCCGCAGAGTCTTGTGTGCGATAGAAGCAGTCACGCAGCGTGTTTACTTGTGTGCGATACAAGCAGTCCGCAGAGTCGTTGACTTGTGAGCGATACAAGCGATACAAGCGGTCCTGCAGCGCCATTACTTGTGTGCAACATCACGTGCGATACAAGCAGTCCTGCAGCATCTTTATTTGTGCGCGATATCACATTAGATACAAGCAGTCGCGCAGCGTCTTTACCTGTGCGCGATATCACATGCGATACAAGCAGTCGCGCAGCATCTTTACTTGTGCGCGGTATCATATGCCATACAAGCGGTCCTGCAGCGTCTTTACTTGTGCGCGATATCATATGCCATACAAGCGGTCCTGCAGCGTCTTTACTTGTGTGCGACATCATGTGCGATACAAGTCATCCTGCAGAATGTTTACTTGTGTGCGACATCATGTGCAATACAAGCAAGTCCCGCAGAGTGTTTCCTTATGTGCGACGCAACGTGCGATACAAGCGGTGGCGCAGCATCTATACTTGTGCGCGATATCACATGCCATACAAGCGGTCCTGCAGCATCTCTTACTTTTGTGCAACATCATGTGCGATACAAGTCATCTTGCAGAATGTTTACTTGTGTGCGACACCACGTGCAATACAAGCAAGTCCCGCAGAGTGTTTACTTGTGTGCGACATCATGTGCTATACAAGCAGTCCTGCAGCGTCTTTACTGGTGTGCGATATCATGTGCGATACAAGTCATCCTGCAGAATGTTCACTTGTGTACGACACCACGTGCGATAAAAGCAAGTGCGGCAGAGTGTTTACTTGTGTGCGACAGCATGTGCTATACAAGCAGTCCTGCAGCATCTTTACTGGTGTGCGATATCATGTGCGAAACAAGTCAGCTTGCAAAATGTTCACCTGTGTGCAACACCACATGCGATACAAGCAAGTCCCGCAGAGTGTTTACTTGTGCGCGATATCATGTGCTATACAAGCAGTCCTGCAGTGTGTTCACTTGTGTGTGATATCACGCGCGATACAAGTAGTCCTCCAACAAACACACAATACTAAAGTCATTTAGAAAAGGTGAACATGCTAAGCTATAGGCAACAAGGAGCTAGCAGCTACAAAAACGCTAAGCACACAATACACATTTTTAAAATAAACACAGTGTTACTGTTCAAACTGTGCCTAATGTTGCAATGACCAACAATATCAAATATGCTGATGAAATAAAATGCCTGCCTGGTTTTTAATGAATAATTGGGCCTACTACGCCACTGTATTTGGATGTTGGTCATTATGGTGGTACTTGGAGAGCCAAGGAGAGAAGCGAGCAGCTACACAACAGCTGAGCACACAATAGCACACAAGCTAGACATAGGTAATAATCATAGAAACGATAAAAGCTGACATTTGTCAATATAAACACGTATCAAATAATTCTAGTTGCATATCACTTACACAACTGTTTCCCCATCATTCCACTTACTGTATCGTGAGCCTAACCTCACGATCTATTGTGGCCAACTAAAGAAATTACCACGCCACTTCAACTTAAAGACAGCATAATTCCATTCCAGACAGTTAGTAATAAATAAGTTGCTATTGTTCTCTGTTTGACTCTTTTCATTCCATCAAAACTATTTTATAACATTCCACACTACTAAACGATACAAGTATGTATGCTGATATCATATGGGATCAATGTCAGTATCAGCCAATACTCCAATATCAGTGTGGTATCGGAAGTCAGGACACCCCTAATAAAAATGTTGGTGTGAGTAAAACAGGTAAAAAAAAAAAAAAAAGAAAAAAAAAACGATACAAGTTGCTGTTAAAGGCCTACTGAAATGAGATTTTCTTATTTAAACGGGGATAGCAGGTCCATTCTATGTGTCATACGTGATCATTTCGCGATATTGACATATTTTTGCTGAAAGGATTTAGTAGAGAACATCTACGATAAAGTTTGCAACTTTTGGTCGCTAATAAAAAAGACTTGCCTTTTACCGGAAGTAGCAGACGATGTGCGGGTGACGTCACGAGAAAGCGACGATTTCCCCATTAATTTGAGCGAGGATGAAAGATTTCTGGATGAGGAAAGTTAGAGTGAAGCACAAAAAAAAAAAACGAAGAAAAAGCAACGGCTCCAGGCGGCAGCAGTGGGACCGTTTCAGATGTAATTAGACACATTTACTAGGATAATTCTGGAAGATCCCTTATCTGCTTATTTTTTTAATAGTGTTTTAGTGAGATTGTAAAGTCATATCTAAAAGTCGGATGGCTGCGGTGAACGCCAGTGTCTCTCAGAGAAGCCAATGGAGGAGCCAAGATCACAGCTGCCTTTTTGAGCTACAGGAGGAAGTTGCGTAATTCACTGAAGTCTCCGGTAAAAGCCGACTTAACATCACAATTTTTACTGAATATCAATGATGAAATTTAACATTGCAACACATGCCAATACGGCCTTTTTAGTTTACTAAATTGCAATTTTAAATTTCCCTGGAGTTTTTTCCTTGAAAACGTCGCGTAATGATGACGTGTACGCGTGAAGTCACGGGCTGTTAGGGAATATGAGCGCTGCACACACACACAGCTAAAAGTCGTCTGCTTTAACGGCATAATTACACAGTATTTTGGACATCTGTGTTGCAGAATCTTTTGCAATTTGTTCAATTAATATCGGAGAAGTCAAAGTAGAAAGATGGAGTTGGGAAGCTTTAGCCCATGGGTGTCAAACTCTGGCCCGCGGCCCAAATTTGGCCCTCCCTGTAATTTCATTTGGCCCTTGAGCTGTAACACCACATTCACCGCTAATACTCATACTTGTCAACCCTCCCAATTTTTCCCAGGAGACTCCCGAAGTTCGGGCAACCATTCTCCCGAATTTCTCCCAATTTCCACCTGGACAACAATATTGGGGGCGCGCCTTAAAGGCACCGCCTTTAGCGTTCTCTGCAACCTGTGGTCACTTCTGCTTTTCCTAATACAAACAGCCCAGTCACATAATATATGCCGCTTTAGCACACACACCAGTGAATGCAAGGCATACTTGATCAACAGCCATACAGGTCACACTGAGGATGGCCGTATTAACAATGCCAACACTGTTACAAATATGCGCCACACTGTGAACCCACACCAAATAATAATGACAAACACATTTCGGGAGAACAAACCGCATTGTAACGCAACAGAACAAATACCCAGAATCCCTTGCAGCTCTAACTCTTCCGGGACGCTACTACCAAACCCTGCAGGTCCCTGCAGTTTCAAATTTTGGCCCACTCTGTATTTGAGTTTGACACCCCTGCTTTAGCCTTTAGCCACACAAACACACGGTGATTCCCTGTTTAAAATTCACGGAGGTGAAACTTTACTATGAATCACAGCGAACATGGATCCCGACCGAATGTCAACCAGCAGGTTTCGGTGAGAAAATTGTGGTGAAAAGTCGCCTCTTACTGGATATCAGCTGAGCTTGTGCCACCCATACAGCTGCCGTCCACTCCCCTGACACACACCCGTGGACACACCCCTCCGACTATCAGGTACTATTAAACTCACTAAAACACTAGCAACACAATAGAAAGATAAGGGATTCCTCAGAATTATCCTCGTAAATGTGTCTAAAAACATCAGAATCCGTCCCAATGTAATCGCGCTTTTTTTTTTTTTTTCTAGTCTGACGCTATCGATATCCTCAACGCGACTTCCTCCTGTAGCTCAAAAAGGCAGCTGTGATTTTGGCTCCTCCATTGGCTTCTCTGAGAGACACTGGCGTTCACCGCAGCCATCCAACTTTCAGATATGACTTTACAATCTCACTAAAACACTATTAAAAAAATAGGCAGATAAGGGATCTTCCAGAATGATCCTAGTAAATGTGTCTAATTACATCTGAAACGGTCCCACTGCCGCTGCCCAGAGCCGTCGCTTTTTAAAAAATGTTTTTAATTTTTTTTTGTGCTTCACTCTAACTTTCCTCATCCACGAATCTTTCATCCTCGCTCAAATTAATGGGGAAATTGTCGTTTTCTCGGTCCGAATAGCTCTTTTTGTTGGAGGCTCCCATTAAAAACAATGTGAGGATGTGAGGAGCCCTCAAACATGTTACGTCATTTTCTGCGACTTCCGGTACAGGCAGGGCTTTTCTGTTAGCACCGAAAGTTGCGAACTTTCTCTACTAAATCCTTTCAGCAAAAATATGGCGATACCGCGAAATTATCAAGTATGACACATAGAACGGACCTGCTATCCCCGTTTAAATAAGAAAATCTCCTTTCAATAGGCCTTTAAGGTGACTCCCGACGAATGTCTGGTATTTCTTCATTTGCATATAAATACAATTCAGTGCTGTAAAAACCGTGTCCAAGTCCGAAGGGGATCTGGACTGGTGGCTAAAAGGACTGCGAAGGATGTAAACTGCACGTCTTCTCACCGTCTTCATCCGGACTAAAAACCACAGGGAGAGAAGAAGCCCTCGTGTTTTGGTATCACGACCATGTATCGGCCAGTTTTTTTTTTTTTTGGGTAGCAGCTAAGCACCAGGGTTTGTGTACGGTTTTTGCATCTGTGTGTGTGTGGGGGGGGGGACTTCCTGTCAGTCTAGGACGTGCACGGCCGCATGTTGAGGCTGTGAGCGGCGTGGGCCTGCAGGTCGATGGTCCTGGCGGGCCGCTCTCCTGGCCTGGCGTCCATCAGGGAGACGTTCCTCACACATCCTGATATTCCCGAGGTGAACTTCCCCCCGGTCATGGCGGCCATGTCCGGAGCGCCACCTGTGGCACGATTACGACAATGATGAGGACAACACGTCTCGCCATGGACGTGACGAGGGTTCTCAGGTGAGCTCACCCAGGTAGACGTGTCCTTTGGTGTTGACCATGATGCTTCTGCCCCTGGACTGGCCGTGAAGAGCGGCGTCCTCGTCCACCTGAAGGTAACCATCTTTGCCCGCCCTGCAAGGAAACCACCTTGACTCAGTACAACTCTTCAATCAGCTAAAAAAAAGGTATTTATCATTGAAGTAAATCAACAATATCACTTAAGAAGTACATCAACAATGTCATTTAATTTATGAAGTATATGATCAATATCATTTAAGAAGTACATCAACAATATCATTTAATTTATGAAGTACATCAACAATATCGTTTGATCAAAGAAGTATATCAACAATATCATTTAAGAAGTACATCGACAACATCATTTAATTTAAGAAGTACATCAACGATATCACTTATATATGTCATATTTATGTTAACATGACAATGACAATATGAAAATACATAAATATGAAAATATGTCAATATGTAACTATAAAATATGTACTGTAAATATGTCACCTGACTGCTGTAATTTTATGCCATTTCCCGTCGTTGATGGTCCTCCTCGACATGATGGCTGCCTCGCCGCTGCCCAGCTGGTAACTGAGATCAACATCACCACGTCAGCATGACTCGGAGTAAATGATGATAATAAGAAGAAGAATGATGATGATAATAATAATACAATGATAATAATATTAATACAAAAAGAAGATGATGATGATGCACTTCAGTAAATGACAAGGCCTCACCTGAAGAGCAGGTGACCGTTGCGGAGACCCAGGCTGATGAAGTCCTTGCCTTTGCCGCCCTCGCCGCGTTCCTGCAGAGTCAGCAAGTTTCATTCAGGACCATGACAAAGTGGATGTTGTTGCCAAGCAACCCTTCACTAAACTGCCCTAAAGGAGACCTTTGTCATCGCATCATTAATAAACATCCATGCAGACATTCCAAGCTACTGAGGTCATCATGTTAGTCAAGCAAATATGACATCATATTAATAAAGCAACCATGATGACATCATACTAATAAAGCAAAGATGATGACATCATATTAGTAAGCAAAGCTGATGACATCATGTTAATAAGTGGCAAATAAAAGAGTGATACCTTTTTGCTAGCATGCACTTTTCGCACAGTGACTGTGCCATTGGTCTCCTGGGGAACGGAGGCGGAGTTAGACAAGCAACATGCCACGCCCATCAATCAGCTTAGGCGGAGTTAGCCTACATCATGATGCACAGTAATGATGTACAGTCGTGATGTACACTAATGTGTACAGTAGTGATGTACAGTAGTGATGTACACTAATGTGTACAGTAATGGTGTACAATAATGACGTACAGTAATGATGCACAGTAGTTATGTAGAGAAATGATGTACAGTAGTGATTTACAGTAGTGATGTACAGTAATGTGTACAGTAATGATGCACAGTAATGGTGTACATTAATAATGTACAGTAATGATGCACAGTAGTTATGTACAGTAGTGATGTACAATAATGTGTGCAGTAATGATGCACAGTAATGGTGTACATTAATGATGTACAGTAATGATGTACAGCAGTTATGTAGAGAAGTGATGTACAGTAATGGTGTACAATAATGATGTACAGAAATGATGCACAGTAGTTATGTAGAGAAGTGATGCACATTAGTGATGTACAGTAGTGATGTATGGTATTTATGTACAGTAATGATGCACAGTAATGATGTACAGTCGTGATGTACCGTAAGGATGTACAGTATTGATGTACAGTAGTGATGTACACTAATGTGTACAGTAATGATGCACAGTAATGGTGTACAATAATGATGTACAGTAATGATGCACAGTAGTTATGTAGAGAAGTGATGTACAGTAATGATGCACAGTAGTTATGTAGAGAAGTGATGTACAGTAATGATGCACAGTAATGGTGTACAATAATGACATACAGTAATGATGCACAGTAGTTATGTAGAGAAGTGATGTACAGTAGTGATGTACAGTAATGTGTACAGTAATGATGCATAGCAGTTATGTAGAGAAGTGATGTACAGTAGTGATGTACAGTAATATGTACAGTAATGATGCACAGTAATGGTGGACATTAATAATGCATGGTAATGATGCACAGTAGGTGTATAGAGAAATTATGTACAGTAATGATGTACAGTAATGATGTACAGTAATGATGCACAGTAATTGTGTACATTAATGATGTACAGTAATGATGCACAGTTATGTAGAGGGAAGTAATGTACAGTAATGATGTACAGTAGTGGTGTACAGTGATGTGTACAGTAATGATGCACAGTAATGGTGTACATTATTGACGTACCGTAATGATGCACAGTAGTTATGTAGAGAAGTGATGTACAGTAATGTGTACTGTAATGACGTACTGTAATGATGTACAGTGGTTATGTAGAGTAATGATGCACATTAGTGATGTACAGTAGTGATGTATGGTATTTATGTACAGTAGTGATGCACAGTAATGATGTACAGTAGTGATGCACAATATTGATGTAGAGTAATGATGTACAGTAATGGTGTACAGTAGTGCAGTACAATAATGATGTACATTGGTGATGTACTGTAATGATGTACAATAATGGTAGATAGTAATGATGTACTGTAATGATGTACAGTAGTAATGTTGAGTAATGATGCACAGTAGTGATGTACAGTGGTGATGTATGGTAGCTATGTACAGCAATAATGTACAGTAGTGAAGTACAGTAATGCTTAGTAGTGATGTACAGTAATGATTAACAATAATGATGTAGAGTAATGGTGTACAGTTATAGTGTACACTAGTGAAGTACAGTAATGATGTGTAGTAGTGCTTTGCAGTAATGTGTACAGTAGTGATGTACAGTATTGCTACACAGTAGTGATGTAGAGTATTGATGCACAGCAGTAATGTACAGTAGTGGTGTATAGTAGAGATGTACCTTAATGATGTACAATAGTGATGTACAGTAATTATGTACAGTAGTGATGTACAGTAATGATGTACAGTAATGCTATAACAGTAGTAATGTACAATAGTGATGCACAGTAATGATGTACAGTAGTGATGACAAGTAATGATGTACAGTAGTGATGTCGAGTAATGATGTACAGAAGAACAAGGAGAGGGAGCGACGGTGGGTCATTCAAATCCGAAGAGGATCAGAACTTACGACTCCCTGCCACAGAATCAGACCCTCAGAGGAGGAGGTGTTGATTTCCAGTTCAATGGTCTCTGGTGAGTCGTGTGCGCTGAATCAGGAAACATTCCACGTTAGTCATGCATACACAATTGAAGCAGACAAACATTCCATACAGAATGTGACAACATGAAACAGAAGAAACAAACGACCTTCTCGAGAAGCTTGACCTTGGCAGGGCGACGTATCCATTGTTGTTAAAAGAAGCTGCGTGCTGAAAAGGTGAATCTGTGTGGAAGAAACACAACAATACAGTAATACTGCAGCAGCACTGCTATGGCGCCCTCTGGTGGCAAACATCCAGAAAGATAATATGAAATACAATAAAACAATATGTATTTTTGCACATTATTCGTCGATGCAGACAATTTGAAGCATTTTTCTTTAAAAATCCAAATCATACAAAAAAGTTATTTTACTCACAGGGACAAAAATTAAGAATTAATTCCAAACACAATAAAAAATATATATATATTTGCACATTGTTTGTTGATTCAGACAATTTGAAGCATTTTTCTTTAAAATGCAAATCATACAAAAAAGTTATTTTACTCACAGGGGCAAAAATTAGGAATTAATTCCAAACACAATAAAACAATTTTTATATTTTTGCACATTATTTGTTGATTCAGACAATTTGAAGCATTTTTCTTAAAAAATCTAAATCATACAAAAAAAGTTACTGTACTCACAGGAACAAAAATTAAGAATTAATTCCAAACACAATAAAACAACTATTTTTTCACATTATTTGTTTATGTAGACAATTTGAAGCATGTTTCTTAAAAATGCAAATCATACAAAAAATATATTTTACACACAGGGACAAAAATTAAGAATGAATTCCAAACAAAATAAAAAAATATATTTTTGCACAATTTTTGTTGATGCAGACAATTTGAAGCATTTTTCTTTAAAAATGCAAATCATAAAAAAAAGTTATTTTACTCACAGGGACAAAAATAAAGAATTAATTCCAAACACAATAAAAAAATGTTTATATTTTTGCACATTATTTGTTGATTCAGACAATTTGAAGCATTTTTCTTAAAAAAATCGAAATCATACAAAAAAAGTTATTGTACTCACAGGGACAAAAATTAAGAATGAATTCCAAACACAATAAAACAAATATTTTTTCAAATTATTTGTTTATGTAGAAAATTTGAAGCATGTTTCTTAAAAATGCAAATCATACAAAAAACTTATTTTACACACAGGGACAAAAAATAAGAATTAATTCCAAACAAAATAAAAAAATATATTTTTGCACAATTTTTGTTGATGCAGACAATTTGAAGCATTTTTCTTTAAAATGCAAATCATAAAAAAAAGTTATTTTACTCACAGGGACAAAAATCAAGAATTAATTCCAAACACAATAAAAAATATATATTTTTTTGCACATTGTTGATGCAGACAATTTGAAGCATTTTTCTTTAATAATCCAAATCATACAAAAATGTTATTTTACTCACAGGGACAAAAATAAAGAATTAATTCCAAACACAATAAAAAAATATATATATTTTTGCACATTATTTGTTGATGCAGACAATTTGAAACATTTTTCTTTAAAAATCCAAATCATACAAAAACGTTATTATACTCACAGGGACAAAAATCAAGAATTATTTCCAAACACAAGAAAAAAAAAATCACATTATTTGTTGATGCAGACAATTTGGAGCATTTTTCTTTAAAAAAAAAAAAAATCCAAATCATACAAAAACGTTTATTTTACTCACAGGGACAAAAATTAAGAATTAATTCCAAACACAATAAAAAAATATTTATATTTTTTGCACATTGTTTGTTGATTCGGACAATTTGAAGCATTTTTCTTTAAAAATCTAAATCATACAAAAACGTTATTTTACTCACAAGGACAACAATTAAGAATTGATTCCAAACATAATAAAAAAATATATATTTTTGCACATTGTTTGTTGATTCAGACAATTTGAATTATTTTTTCTTTAAAAATCCAAATCATACAAAAATATTATTCTACTCACAGGGACAAAAAATAGAGAAATAATTCCAAACATGATAAAAAAATATATATTTTTGCACAATTTTTGTTGATGCAGACAATTTGAAGTATTTTTCTTTAAAAATACAAATTATACAAAAAAGTTATTTTACACACAGGTACAAAAATAAAATAAAAATGGTTCCAAACACAATAAAAAAATACATACTTTTGCACATTAGTTGTTGATGCAGACAATTTTAAGCATTCCTCTTTAAAAATCCAAATCATACAAAACAGTTATTTCACTCAAATGGACCTAAATTAAGAATTAATTCCAAACACAATAAAAAAAAATATATATATTTTTGCACGTTATTTGTTGATTCAGACAATTTGAAGCATTTTTCTTTAATAATCCAAATTATACAAAAAAGTTATTTTACTCACCGGGACAAAAATATTTTGTTGATTCAGACAATTTGAAGCATTTTTATTTAAAAATCCAAATCATACAAAAAAGTTATTTTACTCACAGGGACCAAAATTAAGAATTAATTCCAAAAACAAGAAAAAAAAAAAAATCACATTATTTGTTGATGCAGACAATTTGGAGCATTTTTCTTTAAAAAAAAATCAAAATCATACAAAAACGTTTATTTTACTCACAGCGACAAAAATTAAGAATTAATTCCAGACACAATAAAAAAATATCTATATTTTTTGCACATTGTTGATTCGGACAATTTGAAGCATTTTTCTTTACAAATGAAAATCATACAAAAAAATATTTTACTCACAGGGACAAAAATTAACAATGAATTCAGAACACAATAAAAATATAGATATATTTTTGCACAATTTTTGTTGATGCAGACAATTTGAAGCATTTTTCTTTAAAAATTCAAAACATGCACAATTTTAAACAAAGGGACAACAATTAAGAATTAATTCAAAAAACAATTAAAAAGAATAATTATTTTTGCACATTGTTTGTTGATTCAGACAATTTGATGCATTTTTCTTTAAAAATCCAAATCATACAAAAAAGTTATTTTACTCACAGGGACAAAACTTAAGAATTAATTCCAAACACAATAAAAAAAAAAAAAAAAAAAAAAAAAAAAAATATATATATATATATATATATATATATATATATATATATATATCTTTGCACGTTATTTGTTGATTCAGACAATTTGAAGCATTTTTCTTTAAAAATCCAAATCATGCACAATTTTATTTTAAACAAAGGGACAACAATTAAGAATTAATTCCAAACTTGCAACATCACATTCAGGTTTTTTTGTACTTTTCACCTTCCAACACCACGACTTGTGACTCTCCATGCATCATCAGAAACACGACCACATTCGCCGCCTTCAAGTCGTTACTAACGACCCGCTTGTCATCGCAAATATTAATTTGTTAGCGTTTTCCAGACACATTCTCCAAAATTGTGTGTGATTGACATTGCAGTAACAATCACATAACGATCACTTCAAACTCTTATTCTAACATTTGCAACAACAAAAAAACAAGCGGGTGACTTGGAGGACGTGAATGGTTTTTTGGGGGACGTCTCCGGGGGGGACAGAGGGAAGATTGCAGCTCAAGTTGTTGTCAAGCAGGATAAAAGGTGTCATACTTGCCAACCTTCCCGGATTTTCCGGGAGACTCCCGAAATTCAGCGCCTCTCCCTAAAACCTCCCGGGACAAATTTTCTCCCGAAAATCTCCCGAAATTCACGCCCGCTCCAGCTCCATGTGGACCTGACTCAGCAATGTTGTGACCCTCTTAAACAGGACAAAACTGCCATCTACTGTACATAGAATAGAATAGAATGTACTTTATTGATCCCTGGGGCAAATTCAGCACCACAGTTCGCTCACAATAAACAATGATAATAATAAATAATATAATATATCATATATACATAATATATAATATATGAATAATATAAATATATTCTACATTTAAGTGCAGTCAAGGAACATATGCATTAGGGAGTCTGTTCTGAAGCCCACAGTAAAGAGACGCAACTTCATCACCTCGCCTGGTTATTGACTCCAATCCAATATATTACACCGTCGACGAGCAAAATGAAGAAATACGCTTGCAAGTTCCAAAACGAATGGAAACAAGAATTTCAGTTTATCCAGGAGAGTTCAAAGGGGAAGGAGTATGTTGTCTGTAAATTTTGTAGAACAGACTTCTCCATTGAACACGGTGAACGGATATACTCAGTCATGAACGGTCAGCGATGCACAAAGCGTCCGCAGCGCAGCATCGTTCACAACCCAGTATTATGGCCCACCTCGCAAAATGGAGACCCGAAGGTGTAACTTATGCTGAAACAAAGATGGCTATGCTGATAGCTGGAAGCAACATCCTGTTCTCATTTGCGGATGTGTACAACAAATCCGTGAAGGATATGTTCCCGGATTGGGAGATTGCTCGCCGGTACGCAAATGGCAGAACAAAGATTACTCAAATAGTGAAAGGTAAGTGTTGTTGTTGTTTTTTTTTGTAACCAGCAAGCACAGTACAGTTAGTAGAACAATTGTGTTTTTATTACTGTGTATTTGATAGCTGCCGTCGGAAATTCATATATATAATACAATATATATATCTAGAATTCACTGAAAGTCAAGTATTTCATACATATACTGTATGTATATTTATATATATATTAAATGTATATGAAATACTCGAGTTGGTGAATTATACTCCTCCCCTCTTAACCATGCCCCGAACCACGCCTCCGCCTCATCCCCGACCACGACCCGCCACCCCCCCACCTCCCGAAATCATAGGTCTCAAGGTTGGCAAGTATGCAGGCGAGAAACAGTTGAGTTCCACCTGACAAAAGTTCCACGTGTTTACATCATGTCGGGCGGTTAAGGCGGTATTAGGGGCCCCGTGACCTCACACGGCCCCAGTTAGTCGCGGTCGGATCGTATTCAAATACTGTACCATTAGCCACGCTGGCCTCGGGTCTCCACGCCGCCTCTGGGAAGCTGACGGCACGGCCTGTGAGCGCAGGATGTATAATAACAATAGCGGTGAGATATGAGATATAGCATCATGGTCGGGGGGAGGGAGGGGGTCGCATCATGCCAAGGACAGGATTCATGAATCCCAATCATACCTTTGTTATTAATATAACATGACTGAGTCGTAGAAAAAAAAACACAAAGGTTCCGGCGGAGTGGCGACACTTACTTTGTTCACAGTTGAGGCCCGTGAAGCCCGACGGACACAAACATCGGCCGTCCACGCAGGCGCCGCCATTCTGGCACTGGCGGTCGTCGCGGCAGACGTCCCTCGCGACCTCGCAGCGCTCGCCTGCGGGATCACATGACGTGTCGGGTCGTCAAAACACGTGTTTCTCAGCTGCGGTCCGTACTCGGTTGTAATACACTCTTCCACCACTTGTGGCAGTGGTGACAACATCAAACAAGAAGTGTCTCAAGTGCAAAAATTATGACTAAAGTGACGAAACTGTATTTTCGTATGCACTTTAATTGCATTGACAGTTTATGTAACAAACGTGTTTATGACTATTCAGCATCAAACCAGGCAACGTGTATTTATTTGAACACTCTGTAATTGTATTTTGTCTTTTGGTTTCATGGCTCCTATCATTTTAGACCCTGTAATTAATATTCTGTTGAAATAACTGTTGTCATTCCTACCGTGTAGTTAGTCAAGATCATTAAAAAAGTATGTTTTTTTTTGCTGCACAAATACATGACATCTCTTGTGCGAATGAATATCGTCGCAGTAATGTAAAAATAAAGAGTAGTCAAGGGTGAATGGATTATAAAAACAGTGATAAAATAATAAAATCAAACAAATAATAAAACAAACAGCAGGGGTGACTTGGAGCCATCCATCCATCCATTTCCTACTAACATATATATATATATATATATATATATATATATATATATATATATATATATATATATACATACACACACACATATATATACATATACATAGACATATATATATACCGTACATACATACACACAAATATATATACATACATATTTATATATAAATATGTATTTACATATATTTGTTGTACTTTAAAAAAAAAAAATTATTAATATTTTTCATGTACCGAATTAAACACAATTCCAATTTGTAACGATTTCTTCATAAAAATCTTTTTTATTTAATTTTATTATTATTTTATTTTATTTGTCCTCTACAGCCACTCACACAAATCTTATTGTTGATGTAGATGGTCTGCTGTACAGATTTATTTTGGAAAAGTAATTACTGCACATTGTTGTCTTATTTGCATTTGACTTTATTAAATGTTTGGCTAGGCTTTAATAAAAAAACAAAACTGTTTTCTTTTAACGAATATAGAAATGTATCAGAGCTGTTGTTCTATTTTATGAAGGAATGTAGTTAGTCATTGAACCGGCACCCAATGTTATTAAAAAATATTGATTTTGAGTTGAGGTTCATTTCGAATCAAGAATCGATTCTGGATGATATTGTAACCCTCAATAATTGTATTGAATCGAATCGTGTGGTGCCTGAAGATATATATATATATATATATATATATATATATATATATATATGTATATATATATGTATATATATATATATATATATATATATATATATATATATATATATATATGTATATGTATATATATATATATATATATATATATATATATATATATATATATATATATATATATATATATATATATACACACATATATACACACATACATACTGTATGTACGTATGTATGGAGTGTATATGTAAATGTATATATATATATATATATATATATATATATATATATATATATATATATATATATATATATATATATATATATATATGGGTTTTGGGTAACCTTTGTGTTTTTTCCTGACTTAACGTATACATACAATATTTCATCATTGATATATAAACTATCAGACTGCGTGGTCGGTAGCAGTGGGTTTCAGTAGGCCTTTAAGATCATGAGGATAGGTGTCATGTGACATAAACTGTAATAAAACATTCAGTTATATGGCACCTTTATCCAGATTTTCATCAAAATTCTGAACATGCTGCATGTAACCCTGCTGATGTTAATAGCTGTTTTCAGATAAAACGGCCGAGCTTCGGCGCCAACCTTCAAAGCCATCCTGGCAGAGGCACTGGTACTCGTACTCGGCGTTGGGCATGCAGTGCCCTCCGTTCAGGCAGGGTCTTCGGTCACACGGGCTGCCGTCCACGCACCTCCGCACGCCCCGGCTCTCCGTGAAGCTGTAGGACAGATCCAGCGTCTTGTTGTTGATCAGAACCTGGGGCAGCAAAGGGCGACGTTTAGAGAAGGACAGCAGCGTCCTGGGATGGTCCACCGGGAGAACGTGCCTCGCCCACGCAGCCCTCGAACATGCCGCTGACGTTGGCCGGCTTGGGCAGGAGGTCCACGCTGGGCACGCCTCCCAGGAACATGGAGGTGTGGATGTTGAGGCCCTGGGCTTTGCCCGGGGAAGTCCTCCTCTCTACGGGGCCGTGGTCCACCTTGAGGTGACCGTCCCGCTTGTTCCGCTCAGCAACAAGGCGGTGCCACTGGCCCAGAGAAACTGCTTCTGGACTGCGAAGGACTGCCTGACCTGGAAATGAAAGGAAAACCACACAAATAGCAGCCGATACCGATACCGATTATTAGTCAATAAGTGATATTTGGAGGTGATATTCATGTGCGGTAAAAGTGATTTAAAATACAATTTTTTTTTATGTATTTATTTAATTTTTACTAAATGCATTCGACAGAAAAAGCATATTTTAAACATGAATATTATATGATCTTGCCAATTATTATATACTGTACTGCCATACTATTTTTGTAGGATAAAAAGAAATAGTTAAATATCTGCTTATCACTTTTATTTATGATTTTAAAGCAAGTTATACATAAAAAAAAACGAATAATCAAATGCATATGCACTTCGATTAATCATAGGTTATTACCCGCATGCGTAATGTAAATTAATTTTAAAAAAGCGGCCCTTACTGAAAATATTTTTTATTTATTTTTAAATATAGAAAATCTCCTGGGAAAATAGGTCAAAATATGACATTTCTCTACATGACAATAACTCATCTACTGCATTTTATACACTTGTCTAACACTTCGTGGATTTAATACATTGTAAAGTTTCCTCCTGAAAAATTTTCAACTAAAAATAACAATTCTGAGCTCCTTCATGTAGATTAAAGTTGAGATATTTTTTCAAGATGGCTGACATTTCTTCCTAAATGCTACGAAAGTATGAGAATGTGTGAGCTGCTGCCTGCTCTTCTTGACTTATAGAATCACCTCAAATTTTTCAAATTATTTCCAAAAAGTTTGAATGTCTTTTCTGTCGTCCTCACGTCCGTCCATCTCTGTCGCGTTATGTTGGTAAATTGGCCCGTTCAGTTTAAATAGGTAAAATGTCCCGTGAAAGCGGGAATTCTGGGTAATCCGGGAATTGAAAAAAATAATTCATGATTCCTGGTCGAGCTGAACGTTTTGATATTTTAGCCGTTCCGATTTGATGAAAACTGTGGGCTCTGGAGCACGCCAAAATCTTTGGGGCAGAACAATAGGAAATATAATAATAATCCATCCATCCATCCATTTTCTACCGCTTATTCCCTTTGAGGTCGCGGGTATAATGATAATAATAACAATAATAATAATAATAATAACAATAAATAGACAAAGTGGCGTCTTGTCCCGAATGCAGCTGAGATTGGTTCCAGCACCCCCCGCAACCCCAAAAGAGACAAACGGTAGAAAATGGATGTATGGATAAATAGATGATGTTTTGGTGTAGAATCTGATATGTTTGAATGTTTGGACATTCACACAATAATAATAACAATATTAATATTAATAATCTGCGATGAGGTGGCGACTTGTCTAGGGTGTACCCCGATTGTAGCTAAGATAGGCACCAGCGCCCCCCGCGATCCCGAAGGGAATAAGCGGTAGAAAATGGATGGATGGATATTAATAATAACAATAATAATAATACAAATAATGATAATGATAATGATAATAATCATACATAGATTATGTTTTAGTGTAGAATCTGATATGTGTGATTGATAGGTCATTCACACAATAATAATAATAATAATGATAAATATATTATGTTTTGTTGTATAATCCGATATGTGTGCATGCTTGGACATTCCCACAATAATAATAACAATAATAATACTAATAATAATATTAATAAATAGATGATGTTTTGGTATATAATCAGATATGTGTGAATGCTTAACAGTCACACGATAATAATAATAATAATAATAAGAATGATAATAATAATAATAAAATAATAAAATAATACATTGATAATGTTTTGGTGTATAATATGGAATGTGTGAATGCTTGGGCATTCACACAATAATAATGATAATAATAATAATAATACATAGATTATGTTTTGGTGTATAATCTTATATGTGTGAATGCTATAATAATAATAATAACAATAATAATATTAATATTAATAATGACCATAATATTAATAATAATAATAATAATAATAATAATAATCTAATCATCATTAAAATAATAATAATAATAATAATAATAATGACAATAATAATAATACAAATATTACAAATAATTAATAGATTAAGTTTTGGTCTAGAATCTGATATGTGTGATTGATAGGTTATTCACACAATAATAATAATAATAAGAAGAAAAATAATGATAATGATAAATGGATTGTGTTTTGTTGTATAATTTGATATGTGTGTGAAAATCTAGACATTCACACAATACTATTAATAACAATAATAATAAATATAATAATGATGATAATCCATCTGTGTTGGCCCTTGCGATGAGGTGGCGACTTGTCCAGGGTGTACCCCGCCTTCCGCCCGATTGTAGCTGAGATAGGCGCCAGCGCCCCCCGCGAGCCCAAAAGGGAATAAGCGGTAGAAAATGGATGGATGGATAATAATAAATAGATGATGTTTAGGTGTATAATCTGATATAAGTGAATGCCGGATTTAAAATTTAAAGCTGTAGTACCTAATAAATACAATAATAAAATAACAGGTGACATGAATGGACTTTTGCATGAGATTTTGTATTTTTGAGTTTCACCTGCATTAGTAAATGTAGTTCTGCTCTAGTTGTAAAAAAAGACAAAGAAAAAAAAAGGCAGATATCGATTAAAAAAAAGTTGAAATATGTCAACATGCCAAACATCAGCATTGATCAATTGACGTCTAGTAGAAAGGTAGAAGGTGTATGTGTAATAGTGTGATGTTGTTGCGCTATACTATGAACGAGACAGGGTGTTATGTTTTATTTTGAAGTATCGGTTTTATTTTGAGGAACCGGATGTCCATTGCAGGAAGTGACTGTGGTTTTTTTCGGATTTTTACTTCCTCTTCTATCGGACTTTTGATGATGAGGAAATAGTTCTTCATTGCTGCGTGTTTCTTGTGTAAATATTATTTAAAAACTTTCACAATACTTTAAAAGTCAAAACATTAATGTTGTAGGTATAAGTGATGTGTCGTTTTAAGTATTTTTTACGCACAATTTTGTTAAGTAAGGATTAGAGCGTCGACTGTTTGGTCATAATTACACATGGTATTTACGCAGGTATCACTCCGCCAGAAAAGTAGAGACCTGTTTATGTGTTTCGTGTTTCCAAAACAGGTATGTGGATTTGTGTATTATTATTATTTTTGTGATAAAACGTTTTTTTAATGTAATTGAAATTATTATTTTTGTTTTTTGTATGAATGAATGTTTATTTCCTCTTCTATTGGACTTTTGCTTATGAGGTATCACTCCGCCAGAAAAGTAGATACCTGTTTATTTGTTTCCAAAACAGGTGGCCAATAAATGATGAAACGACGGAATGGTGGAGTGTCTCTTACTTAAAAAAAAACTACACAACGCAGAATAAGAATCACTACATATGTTTGGTTACCTGTGCCCAGTTCATACTTGAACTCCACATGGCCGTCCACCATGGAGATGGACACAAAGTCCTCCACCCTCATCTTCTTCCCCCCGCAGAAGAACATCAAACCGTCTCCCTTCAGCGCTTTGAACTCCATTTCCACCCGCAGGTCATCGTGGACGTTGGTCAGCGGAGGATAGGAGACGTACGACTCGTGTCCGTCAAACAGCGGTGTGCTGACCAACTCGCCTGGAGAAGTTGTGGGAGTGGAGATCAACGAAAGAGAGAGCGATTGCAGATGACTTGCCAGCGTTGGAAGGAGAAGGACCGAGTGTCTCACCGTCCATGCACTTGTTTCCGAACTTCCCAAGGTGGCAGCGGCAGTCGTAACCCAAACCGCTCTGGCGGTTGATGCAGGTGGCGTCTGGACCACACGCCTCTGTGAGGTCACAGGTCACAAAGGAGGTCAGATACACAATTTGTTAGTATAGTTGGAAAGCAGACCGTGAAATAAATGTGCGGTATTTATTGATACATAAATTGGTGGCGGTGTGATTGGGGGAGGGACATGCTTTATCAGTATGGTGTCTATTCATCAGTATCATGCTTTGAAAAGCTGTGTGCTACATTTCTGTTACAGACTAAAAATATGCTAATAAAGTTAATCTATTTAGTAAGTTGATGTATATATTTGGGGTATGATACTTTGGGCCCTGAACGATTCGATCCGATTCCGATTCCTGGGGTGATGACTTGATTCAGAATCGATTCTCGATTAGAATTGATTCCTGCAATGTTTTATTTGGTATAATGATTATAATGAAACATTTTTTCAAACAGATTACAACGGTAGAAAAGCATCTTCTGGTTGCATGAAGATGTCCTATGAACTAGAAATGGATTCTTATAGAAGTATACATAAGTCTGATTCTTATATGTATATATAGTACATATATATATATATGCATATGCATATATATATGAAAATACGTATGTATATGAAAATATATATATACATATATAAATGTATATATTTATATACATATATACGTATATGTATATGTGTGTGTATATACATATATATATACACACACACACACACATCTATATATATTAGGGCTGCGAATCTTTGGGTGTCCCACGATTCGATTATCTATTGATTTTTTTGATTCAACGCGATTCTCGATTCAAAACCGCTTTTCAGGAGATTCCGCTCTACCCTGGTATTGAGCACTGTATAACGCATAAACCACAGAAACCTCTACTATATTTTTAGCCATATATGTGTGTGTATATATACATATATATATATATATATATATATATATATATATATATATATATAAATGCAAGCACATTTGGAACCTCAAAGACAATAATGTTGAATATTCAATAACATGGCAAATTCTTGCATCCAGCACACCTTACAACAGTGGTAATAAAAGATGCAACCTATGCTTAAAAGAGAAATTGTTTATTATATATCACCCAGACCTGCCATCTCTCAACAAGCGCAGTGAAATCATATCAGCATGCCCTCACAGACGGAAACACCTCCTAGGTAACACATGAGCCAATCACCACGCCCCTACGCCTGCCTGTACCTACCCACTCTGTGCTCTAAATAAACCATTGTATGTGAATGCTTCCTTTAAAATCTCCTGACGATTGAGGGAAACAGTTCTGTAGAGATGAAGTAGTCTTGTGATTTATATATTAATATATGTATATTTTTTTTACTTTTGAAAATGATGAATCAATTTAGAATCGGAATAAGTCAGAATTGCACTTTAGCAATTTAGAATTTTTTCGTGCATCCCTACCATCAAATGGTTAAAAATTTTAAAAATGACCAATACATTTTTTGATATTATTAAATTGGAATTGATTTAAAATCGGAATGAACAGAAAGCGCGATTCGAAGGTGAATTAATTTTTTTGTGCACCCCGAGTTTATTTATTTATTTTTTGGGTTTTCTTTAACGTTAATGGGGATACTATGTTATGCAGAGGCGTACTTATAATAGTTTTATTGACAATTAAGGATATTTATTGTCGCTGCGGTGAGTAGTAGTGGTGAAATATTTTCTTCTTCCAGTGGGAGGCGCTACAGGAAATAGTCGACAAGCATTGAGCTAAATCAGGGGTGTCCAAAGTGCGGCCCGGGGGCCATTTGCAGCCCACAGCTAATCGTTTACCGGCCCGCCACACATTCTGCAAAAATTGCAAAATTTATAGTATTGCAAAAATTAAAAAAAACATTTAAAAAAAAATGTGGAATGAGGTTCAATCTAATGAGAAAAAGTGGCAATGTTGTCACAAAGCTGCCATGCAGGCAGTTTTTTTTTTCCTTTTGTCTTTATTTTCTTTTCTTTCCATTGCTCAAAAAAAAAGAACCAAAAAATCTGTTATAATGAATTATTACTTAAAAACTATCACTTTAAAATGTTTTATGTGGAAAAAATAAAACATATGTTGTGTGGTTGCCATATAAAACCAACGTTTTGACAAAAGAGCATAAAACAAATTAATAGTTCAAGCTTAAAAAACGACAGATATATCGGAAGTTGATCTTGAAATTAAAGTGTTAAAAGTAAAAAATAATAATAAAAATGTATCACTTTATGAGTGGGGAACCTTTCGGATCTCAAATATATTTAGTAGGATTTTATTAAAATTTTCACTGTGATTACTCAAAAATATTAAATAATTAAAATCAATGGCGTCCTGCATTATTGATCTTTGAGGGCTTTAATTGCTAAATAAAGGAACTCTCCTGAAGGAATCAATAAAGTACTATCTATCTATCTAAATACTGAATATTTCCGTTTTAGTATAAAAAACAAAAGGTATAAAACCTTATTTGTTTTACTTTATATCAACCTCAAGTTGATATAGAGATTTACTGTACGCATTAAATAAAAAAAATAATAAGACATATATTTAACATTTTACTGACTGAGACCCTCTATGCTCCCCAGGAACCCTAAGGATAAAAAAAAAAATCTATATATTTTGTTATGGTTTGAAAATGAAAAATATCAAAATGACACTCGCATGCTTAAATTTTTCCGTGTGCGGGCCTATGTGGAAAAAGCACGTGCAGTGAACCTGTACCTGAGTGGCAGTGGAGCGACGAATGATGCTGACAGTTGCTGCCGGTAAACCCTCGGGGGCAGCCACATTTATACAGGCTGCTGTCTGAGTCCTCGCACCTTCCTCCATTCTGGATAGGAAGTCCAAACAGAGAAGCAGGTAACAGGAAGTGAGCACACCTTCAATGCACAGAAGCCGCCCACCTGACACGGGTGATCCCTGCAAGTGGGACAGTTTGTAACGCCGGTGGAGCTGCGATGCAGATCCTTGAAAATGACCTCCTCCCCTTGGATGACCAGCTGGCGAATGCACCCTGGCAAAATACAAACCCCGTTTCCATATGAGTTGGGAAATTGTGTTGAATGTAAATATAAACGGAATAAAATGATTTGTGAATCATTTTCAACTAATATTCAGTTGAATATGCTACAAAGACAACATATTTGATGTTCAAACTGATAAACCTTTTTTTTTTTTGTGCAAATAATCATTAACTTTAGAATTAGATGCCAGCAACACGTGACAAAGAAGTTGGGAAAGGTGGCAATAAATACTGATAAAGTTGAGAAATGTTCATCAAACACTTATTTGGAACATCCCACAGGTGTGCAGGCTAATTGGGAACAGGTGGGTGCCATGATTGGGTATAAAAGCAGCTTCCAGCTAATTCACAAACAAAGATGGGGCGAGGGTCACCACTTTGTAAGCAAATTGTGGAACCGTTTTAGAACAACATTTCTCAACGAGCTATTGCAAGGAATTAAGGGATTTTACCATCTACGGTCCGTAAAATCATCAAAAGGTTCAGAAAATCAGGAGAAATCACTGCACGTAAGCGATGATATTACAGACCTTTGATCCCTCAGGCGGTACTGCATCAAAAACCGACATCAGTGTGTAAAGGATATCACCACATGGGCTCAGGAACCCTTCATAAAACCACTGTCAGTAACTACAGTTGGTTGCTACATCTGTAATTGCAAGTTAAAACTCTGCTATGCAAAGCAAAACCCATTTATCTACAACACCAAGGAACGCCCCTGGCTTCGCTGGGCCCGAGCTCATCTAAGATGGACTGATGCAAAGTGGAAAAGTGTTGTGTGGTCTGACGAGTCCACATTTCAAATTATATTTGGAAACTGTGGAGGTGGTGTCCTCCGGAACAAAGAGGAAAATAACCATCCTGATCGTTATAGGCGCATAGTTCAAAAGCCAGCATCTGTGATGGTATGGGGGTGCATTAGTGCCCAAGACATGGGTAATTTACACATCTGTGAAGGCACCATTAATGCTGAATGGTCCATACAGGTTTTGGAGCGACATATGTTGTCATCCGAGCAACGTAATCATGGACGCCCCTGCTTATTTCAGCAAGACGATGCCAAGCCACGTTTCGTAAAAAAAAAAGAGTGCGGGTACTTTCCTGGCCCGCCTGCAATCCAGACCTGTCTCCCGTGGAAAAAATGTGGCGCATTATGAAGCGTAAAATATGACAGCGGAGACCCCGGACTGCTGAACGACTGAAGCTCTACATAAAACAAGAATGGGAAAGAATTCCACTTTCAAAGCTTCAACAATTAGTTTCCTCAGTTCCCAAACGTTTTTTGAGTGTTGTTAAAAGAAAAGGTGATGTAACACAGTGGTGAACATGCCCTTTCCCAACTACTTTGGGAAATATTGTAGCCATGAAATTCTAAGTTGTTTATTATTTCCCAAAAAAATGTAGTTTATGAGTTTGAACATCAAATATCTTGTCTTTGTAGTGCATTCACTGAATATGGGTTGAAAATGATTTGCAAATGATTGTATTCCGTTTATATTTACATCTAACAAAATTTCCCAACTCATATGGAACCAGGGTTTGTAAAAGCGGTGAAACGTAGAAAAGATGTCTCTCCGCCAAGGTGCGTACCAACGAATCCGGTCTTGATGCCAGCAGTTTTTGCCAGGGCCGTATAGTTGGGGTACCCGCCCACATGCAGCTCCTCGTTCAGATCCAGGCCCTTGAACTTGCCCTGAGGGACGCCCCGAGAGCAGCCGTGAGACATGTTACAGGCGTCGAGGTGTGCAACAGGTGTGTTACCTGGGAGCTGCCGTTGATGGGCTCGCCGCCGTCTACGATGATGTAGCCCAGGGTGCGGTTACGATAAAGCTGCACCGTGTGGAACTCTCCCAGCTGGACGGGGTTGGGATCACGAATGGTGGCCATGCCAGAACCCACGTCAAACCTGCGATGACGAAACAATGATCAATCATGATAAACGCTGATGAATGCGGTATTACAAAACCCAAAAGCAGTGAAGTTGGCACGTTATGTAAATGATGAATAAAAACAGAATACAACGATTTGCAAAACCTTATATTCAATAAATAGACTGCAAAGACAAAATGTATGAAGTTCGTACTGGTAAACTTTATTATATTTTGCAAATATTAGCTTATTTGGGATTTGATGCCTGCAACATGTTTCAAAAAAGCTGGCATAAGTGGCAAAAAATACTAAGAAAGTTGAGGAATGCTCATCAAAGAACAACATTTCTCAACCGGCTATTGCAAGGAATTTAGGGATTTCACCATCTACGGTCTGTATTATCATCAAAAGGTTCAGAGAATCTGGAGAAATCACTGCACGTATGCGATATTACGGACTTTCGATCCCACAGGCGGTACTGCATTAAAAAAGGGACATCAGTGTGTGAAGGATATCACCACATGGGCTCAGGCCACCTACTCAGTGGCCCAGTGGTTAGAGTGTCCGCCCTGAGATCGGTAGGTTCTTCAGAGAATCTGAAGAAATCACTGCACGTATGCGATGATATAATGGACCTTCGATCCCTCAGGCGGTACTACATTAAAAAAAGCGACATCAGTGTGTGAAGGATATCACCACATGGGCTCAGACCACCTACTCAGTGGCCCAGTGGTTAGAGTGTCCGCCCTGAGATCGGTAGGTTCTTCAGAGAATCTGAAGAAATCACTGCACGTATGCGATGATATTACGGACCTTCGATCCCTCAGGCGGTACTATATTAAAAAAGCGACATCGGTGTGTGAAGGATATCACCACATGGGCTCAGGGCACCTACTCAGTGGCCCAGTGGTTAGAGTGTCCGCCCTGAGGTCGGTAGGTTCTTCAGAGAATCTGAAGAAATCACTGCACGTATGCGATGATATTACGGACCTTCGATCCCTCAGGCGGTACTGCATTAAAAAAGCGACATCAGTGTGTGAAGGATATCACCACATGGGCCCAGGCCACCTACTCAGTGGCCTAGTGGTTAGAGTGTCCGCCCTGAGATCGGTACGTTGTGAGTTCAAACCATACCAGTTCATACCAAAGACTACAAAAAAATTGGACCCATTGCCTCCCTTCTTGGCACTCAGCATCAAGGGTTGGAATTGAGGGTTAAATCACCATAAATAGGGACGGCGTGGCGCAGTGGAAGAGTGGCCATGCGCAACCCGAAGGTCCCTGGTTCAATCCCCACCTAGTACCAACCTCGTCATGTCCGTTGTGTCCTGAGCAAGACACTTCACCCTTGTTCCTGATGCGTTCTGGTTAGCGCCTTGCATGGCAGCTCCCTCCATCAGTGTGTGAATGGGTAAATGTGGAAGTAGTGTCAAAGCGCTTTGAGTACCTTGAAGGTAGAAAAGCGCTATACAAGTACAACCCATTTATTATTCATTTATTTATTTATAAATGATTCCCAGGCACGGCACCGCTGCTGCCCACCGCTCCCCTCACTTCCCAGGGGGGTCAAATGCAGAGGACAAATTTCACCGCACCTAGTGTGTGTGTGACAAACATTAGTACTTTAACTTTAACTTTTTAACTTCAGAAAACCACTGTCAGTAACTAAAGTTGGTCGCTACATCTGTAAGTGCAAGTTAAAACTCTACTATGCAAAGCCAAAGCCATGTATCAACAACACCCAGAAACCGCGCTCATCTAAGATTGACTGATGCAAAGTGGAAATGTGTTCTGTGGTCTGACGAGTCCACATTTCAAATTTTTGGGGGGAAATTGTGGAATTTGTGTCATTCAGATAAAAGAGGAAAAGAACCATCCGGACTGTTCTAGGCGCAAAGTTCAAAAGCCAGCGTCTGTGATGGTATGGGGGTGTATTAGTGCCCAAGGCATGGGTTACTTACAGATCTGGGAAGGCACCATTAATGCTGAAAAGTACATACAGGTTTTGGCGCAACATATGTTGTCATCCAAGCAATGTCTTTTTCATGGACGCCCCTGCTTATTTCAAGCGTTACAACAGCGTGGCTTCATAGTAAAAGGGTGCGGGTACTAGGCAGGCCTAGACTGGCCTGCCTGTAGTCCAGACCTGTTTCCCATTGAAAATGTGTAGCGCACTATGAAGCCTAAAGTACCACAACTGTTGAACAACTTAAGCTGTACATCAAGCAAGAACGGGAAAGAATTTCACCTGAAAAGCTTCAAAAATGTGTCTCCTCAGTTCCCAAACGTTTACTGAGTGTTGTTAAAAGGAAAGGCCATGTAACACAGTGGTAAAAATGCCCCTGTGACAACTTTTTTGCAATGTGTTGCTGCCATTAAATCCTAAGTTAATAATTATTTGCCAAAAAAAAAAAGATTTTCAGTCGGAACATTAAATATCTTGTCTTTGCAGTCTATTCAATTGAATATAAGTTGAAAAGGATTTGCAAATCCGTGTATTCTCTTTTTAATTACCATTTACACAACTTGCCAACTTCACTGGTTATGGGTTTCGTAAAAGGCATCGGCTGACCTGAACTCGACACGACCGCCCACCAGGCCAAGGGAGATGAAGTCAGCGCCTGTGGTTCTCCTCTGGCCGTTGTAAAGGATCATACCTGCAAAACAAGACGATGTCACTTTCTACTGGAAATAATCATTTATTTGACTTCTTTACACTTTTAGGAGGTTAATGCTGAATAAGCAGGAACTCTCAGTTCATGAATATTGTCAGTCTCCATGGCACACATTTAAACTAGCTTGGATCTGTAGTGATTTTAGTGACCGCTGATTCTGACCTACATGTTGAGGACTTCTGAGGTTTAATATCCAGATAATTTTTAAAGGTTTTAAATCAACATTTTAAGCAGGGGACACATCGGTGTGTCCTCGGTTGTTGACCTGGCGGAGTCCAACCATTCTCAACCAGCAGGGGGGCCGTTGAGAACAGTGAGGAAACGCTACCTAAATTCTGAGCTGGCCGCATATTTTATTGAGAATTCACAGAACGCTTCGGCTAGAAATATCGTTGAATTATCATTTAAACAGTAAACTAAAACCAACTCCGGACAATCAAACCAAAACCTACACATCGGTGGAGGAAAAACGAGGAATAACGTCGGTTGCGGGGAAGAGCCTGAGGAAATCTAAATGAACGACCCATTGATGTCATTATCTCAAAAACCTACGATAACACAGTCCAACAGGCTTTGGAGACTACTTCAGAACCAAGATCAAAGATATTAGATCTGGACTCCGAGCCCAACAAGTTTTATCTACTGACACAGCTGATCTGGAGAGTTTAGACCTACAATAACACAGTCCAACAGGCTTTGGAGACCACTTTGGAACCAAGATCAAAGACATTAGATCTGGACTCCAAACCCAACAAGTTTTATCTACTGACACAGCTCATCTGGAGAGTTTAGACCTACGATAACACAGTCCAACAGGCTTTGGAGACTACTTCAGAACCAAGATCAAAGACAATAGATCTGGACTACAAAACCCCAATAAGTTTATCTACTGACACAGCTGATCTGGAGAGTTTAGACTTACAATAACACAGTCCAACAGGCTTTGAAGACCACTTCAGAACCAAGATCAAAGACATTAGATCTGGACTCCAAGCCCAACAAGTTTTATCTACTGACAGAGCTGATCTGGAGAGTTTAGACCTACGATAACATAGTCCAACAGGCTTTGGAGACTACTTTAGAACCAAGATCAAAGACAACAGATCTGGACTCCAAACCCCAACAAGTTTTATCTGCTGACACAGCTGATCAGGAGAATTTAGACCTACGATAACACAGTCCAACAGGCTTTGGAGACTACTTCAGAACCAAGTTCAAAGACAATATATCTGGACTACAAAACCCCAGTAAGTTTATCTACTGACACAGCTGATCTGGAGAGTTTAGATTTACGATAACACAGTCCAACAGGCTTTGGAGACCACTTCAGAACCAAGATCAAAGACATTAGATCTGGACTCCAAGCCCAACAAGTTTTATCTACTGACAGAGCTGATCTGGAGAGTTTAAACCTACGATAGCATAGTCCAACAGGCTTTGGAGACTACTTCAGAACCAAGATCAAAGACAATAGATCTGGTCTCCAAACCCCAACAAGTTTTATATGCTGACACAGCTAATCTGGAGAGTTGAGACCTACGATAACACAGTCCAACGGGCTTTGGAGACCACTTCAGAACCAAGATCAAATACATTAGATCTGGACTCCAAGCCCAACAAGTTGTACCTACTGACACAGCTGATCTGGAGGGTTTAGACCTATGATAACACAGTCCAACAGGCTTTGGAGACCACTTCAGAACCAAGATTAAAGACATTAGATCTGGAATCCAAGCCCAACAAGTTTTATCTACTGACACAGCTGATCTGAAGCGTTTAGACCTATGATAACACAGTCCAACAGGCTTTGGAGACTACTTCAGAACCAAGATCAAAGACAATAGATCTGGACTCCAAACCCCAACAAGTTTTCTACTGACACAACTGGTCTGGGGAGTTTTGTCCTGGTTGATGCATGGACATTTGGTCAAGTCTTCTCCCAAGTCAACCCAACAAGCTGCCTCTTAGATCCAATTACTTTTATGGATTATTTGAGGAACAGCTTTGAACTCCTATGAAGTCTCTGGAGACAGAGGTCTTCGGCAGTGGTGAGGCCCTTTCTGAAGAAGCGCAGTTTGGACCCGAGCCTTTTTAAAAACTACCGACCTGTATCCATCTCACAGTTCTCAAGGACAATTTTGGAAAACGTTTTTTATCACCAAGTCAACAACTTTTTAAATAGAAACAACATTTTAGAAAGACTTCAGTCTTTGCAGCATCGCGTGGACATCGGGGGCGGTACCTCTGGATTGGCAGACCGGGGTGGTGGTTCCTCTCTTTAAGAAGGGGGACCGGAGGGTGTGTTCCAACTATCGTGGGATCACACTCCTCAGCCTTCCCGGTAAGGTTTATTCAGGTGTACTGGAGAGGAGGCTATGCCGGATAGTCGAACCTCGGATTCAGGAGGAACAGTGTGGTTTTCGTCCTGGTCGTGGAACTGTGGACCAGCTCTAGACTCTCGGCAGGGTTCTTGAGGGTGCATGGGAGTTTGCCCAACCAGTCTACATGTGCTTTGTGGACTTGGAGAAGGCATTCGACCGTGTCCCTCGGGAAGTCCTGTGGGGAGTGCTCAGAAAGTATGGGGTATCGGACTGTCTTATTGTGGCGGTCCGTTCCCTGTACGATCAGTGCCAGAGCTTGGTCCGCATTGCCGGCAGTAAGTCGAACACATTTCCAGTGAGGGTTGGACTCCGCCAAGGCTGTCCTTCGTCACCGATTCTGTTCGTAACTTTTATGGACAGAATTTCTAGGCGCAGTCAAGGCGTTGAGGGGTTCCGGTTTTGTAACCGCAGGATTAGGTCTCTGATTTTGGCAGATGATGTGGTCCTGATGGCTTCATCTGACCGGGATCTTCAGCTCTCGCTGGATCGGTTCGCAGCCGAGTGTGAAGCGACCGGAATGAGAATCAGCACCTCCAAGTCCGAGTCCATGGTTCTCGCCCGGAAAAGGGTGGAATGCCATCTCCGGGTTGGGGAGGAGACCCTGCCCCAAGTGGAGGAGTTCAAGTACCTAGGAGTCTTGTTCACGAGTGAGGGAAGAGTGGATCGTGAGATCGACAGGCGGATCGGTGCGGCGTCTTCAGTAATGCGGACGTTGTATCGATCCGTTGTGGTAAAGAAGGAGCTGAGCCGGAAGGCAAAGCTCTCAATTTACCGGTCGATCTACGTTCCCATCCTCACCTATGGTCCTGAGCTTTGGGTCATGACCGAAAGGATAAGATCACGGGTACAAGCGGCCGAAATGAGTTTCCTCCGCCGGGTGGCGGGGCTCTCCCTTAGAGATAGGGTGAGAAGCTCTGCCATCCGGGAGGAACTCAAAGTAAAGCCATTGCTCCTTCACATCGAGAGGAGCCAGATGAGGTGGTTCGGGCATCTGGTCAGGATGCCACCCGAACGCCTCCCTAGGGAGGTGTTTAGGGCACGTCCAACCGGTAGGAGGCCACGGGGAAGACCCAGGACACGTTGGGAAGACTATGTCTCCCGGCTGGCCTGGGAACGCCTCGGGATCCCCCGGGAAGAGCTAGACGAAGTGCCTGGGGAGAGGGAAGTCTGGGTTTCCCTGCTTAGGCTGTTGCCCCCGCGACCCGACCTCGGATAAGCGGAAGATGATGGATGGATGGATGGATCAGCCTGGTTTAAGGATGAACCACTGTACCCAGTCAGGACTTTGAAAGATGTTAAATGACACCAGGTAACCAAAAGCTGGTTCTCCTGGATCTGACACAGTAGACCATCACATTTTATTAAAGAGACTTTGACACCAGGTGGGCCTCTCTGGTACTGTTTTGAACTGGTTCTGCTCGTATCTCACAGACATGTTTTTATGTAAGTATGGATGCATGTTCCTCAGGAACCCATAATAAAGATGTGGGGTTCCTCAAGGCTCAATTTTAGGCCCCATTCTTCTTAATCTTTGCATTCTGCGTCATTAGGAGACACGGCATCAGTTTCCACGGTTACGCTGTTGATACACAGTTGTATGTTTCCGTGTCTCCTGATTACACAGGACCAGTAGATCTACTTTTTAACTGCATTGCAGACACGTCATGG
This sequence comes from Nerophis ophidion, assembly GCF_033978795.1. Classification (NCBI taxonomy): domain Eukaryota; kingdom Metazoa; phylum Chordata; class Actinopteri; order Syngnathiformes; family Syngnathidae; genus Nerophis; species Nerophis ophidion. The sequence goes on along the minus strand of NC_084616.1, from coordinate 19,253,030 downwards.
ATGGCAGTGAATTTCCTACAGCGCGGCCAGGACAGTACAGAGGTTTTAGTTCTAGGTCCTGAAAACCATAAGACGAAACTTTTACCAAGATTTTAAACCAACAGTCTTTTAAAAAACTGGTCGTGATTTTTGACTCTTTGACTTTTATCTGACATTTAAAAAAATATTATAACATTTGTTTTTTATCATCTTGAAAACATAGCCAGGGTCTCAAGGGCCAACACGCAGGTGCTAATGAATGCTTTTTAATTTCCTGTCCTTTGGACTATTTTAATGCTTTCTCGCCTCCAAAAAAAAGAATATCAGAAATCAAAAATTATTACAAAACTCTGCACGCGTGTTGACGAGGACCAGAGGGCGGGAGCACATTACACCAGTTTTAAAGCCGATGCATTGGCTCCCTGTCCGTTTCAAGGTTCAATTATTAGTTACTAAATGTCCTAACGGCCTCGTGCCTTCTTATTTATCTGAGCTGATTTTACCGTATCAACCCTTCCGGATTCTGAGGTCCTCTGGAACTGGCCTTTTAGCATCACCAAATACCAGAGGGCTGGAGCACATCACACCAGTTTTGAAGTCGCTGCATTGGCCTCCTGTCCACTTCAGAGTGGATATTAAAGTTATATTATTTGTTTTTAAAGGTCTTAATGGCTTTACACCTTCTCATTTATCTGAGCTGCTTTTACAGTATCAACTCTAATGGAACCTGAGGTCCTCTGGCACTGGCCTTTTAGGTTTGCCAAATACCAGAGAGCGGGAGCACATTACACCAGTTTTGAAGTCGCTGCATTGGCCTCCTGTCCACTTCAGAGTGGATATTAAAGTTATATTATTTGTTTTTAAAGGTCCTAATGGCTTTACACCTTCTCATTTATCTGAGCTGCTTTTACCGTATCAACTCTAATGGATCCTGAGGTCCTCTGGCACTGGCCTTTTAGGTTTACCAAATACCAGAGAGCGGGAGCACATTACACCAGTTTTGAAGTCGCTGCATTGGATTCCTGTCTGCTTCAGGGTGGATTTTAAAGTTATATTATTAGTTTTTAAAAGTACCGCATACCAGAGGGCGGGAGCACATTACACCAGTTTTAAAGCTGCTGCCTCAGCTCCCCGTCCATTTTAAAGTTTTGTTATTCATTTTTAAATATCCTAATGGCCTAGTGCCATCTATCTGAGCGGAATTTACCGTATCAACCCTCGTGGAACCTGTGGTCCTCTGGCACTGGCCTTTTAGCTTTACCAAATACCAGAGAGCGGGGGCATATTACACCAGTTTTGAAGTTGCTGCATTGGCTTCCTGTCCGCTTCGGAGTGGATATTAAAGTTATAATATTAGTTTTTAAAAGTCTTAATGGCCTCACACCGTATCATTTCTCGTGGATCCTGAGGTCCTATGGCACCGGACTTTTAACTTTACCAAATACCAGAGGGCGGGAGCACATTACACCAGTTTTTAAGTCGCTGCACTTGCTCCTCGTTTGTTTTAAAGTTCTATTATTAGCTTTTGAATGTCCTATTGGCCTCACACCATATCATCTCTCGTGGATCCTGAGGTCCTCTGGCACTGGCCGTCTAGCTTTACCACATAACAGAGGGCGGGAGCACATTACACCAGTTTTGAAGTCGCTGCATCTGCTCCCCGTCTGTTTTAAAGTTCTGTTATTCATTTAAAATATCCTAATGGCCTCGTGCCACATATCTGAGCTGAATTTACCGTATCAACCCTCGCGGATCCTGTGGTCCTCTGGCCCTGGCCTTTTAGCTTGACCAAATACCTGAACATTAAGCCACAGCGGCCTCCACTCATTCCTACGTCACACTTTGAAGGCTGGATGGTGAAAGCAGCATGCCGTCATGTTAGACAAGTTAAGGTCAGGACCTCAGTGGCTTTCACACGTGAATCTCTGCATGCCAGGATCATGCTTCCATGGTGGCGAACGCTCATTGCAAATGTCTGCTTTGAACAGTTTCCAACTACACGTACAGTACAGTAAGTTATGTTACAGTACAGTACGTGTTAAAGTGTTCCCTCGCTACTTTGCGGTTCATTTAACACACTTTCAATTCATCACGGGCTTTTAAAGCATTGTTTTAATTGTTGTTTTTTGTAAAAACAGCACCATCTTGTGGTCAGATTTGCTCATTGCAAGTATTGGGGAACGACTTCCTCTTTTTCTATTGAAGTAGTTTGCGTCGGCAGCTCTTTCTGCGTGTTGTCAATTCGTCTCTTGCTCAAGCAAAGTCTGAAAATGTGTGCAGTTAAAATAATGAACAAGCTATTTCTGTATTGTCCGATACTGTTATGAGGTTTGATCAATTGAAGTGAGTCAAACAGAGAACAATCGTAGTTATGAAAAACGTATTTATTATTAACCATCTGGAAAGGACTCAAGCTGTCTTTAAGTTTAAGTAAAGTGGTAATCGGCCACTATAATTCATTATATTAAGCTCATGACGCAGTAAGTTGAACGATGCGGACACGTTTGTTACTGGACACTTTCTGATATGCTTCTGCCTTGGAGACTTTGTATGTGTAAGTAATATGCAACTATAATTATTTGATACTTGTCTGTATTGATAAATGTCACGTTTTCCGGTTCAACGATTATTACCTATGTCTAGCTTGAGTGCTATTGTGTGCTTAGCTGTTGTGTAACGGCAAGTTTCTAGTAGCCTATAGCCTAGCATGTTTACCTTTTGTAAATGACTTTACTAAATAGAAGAAACTGTGTGTTTATAGAAGGACATTTAGATGTAAACTGTCTTTCCAGCTTTGCACAAGTAAACACCTTTCAGGAACGCTTGTATCGCACATGGTATCGCACACAAGTAAACACTCAGCAGGGCGGCTTCTATCGCACATGATACTAAGCACACACAAGTAAGCACTTTGCGGGACTGCTTGTATCACACATGATATCACACACAACTAAACACGCTGCAGGACGACTTGTATCGCACATGATATGACACACAAGTGGACACGCTTTATCGCACATGATATCATACGAGTAAACACGCCACATGATACCACAAACAATTAGACACGCTGCAGGACTGCTTGAATCACACATGATATCACACACAAGTAGACACGCTGCAAGACTGCTTGTATTACACATGATATCACAAAAAAGTAGACATGCAGCTGGACTGCTTGTATCGCACATGATATCACACGAGTAAACACGCCACATGATATCACAAACAAGTAGACACGCTGCAAGACCGTTTTATCGCACATGATATCACACGAGTAAACAATCCACATGATATCCCAACCAAGTAGACACGCTGCAGGATTGCTTGTATCGCACATGATATCACACACAAGTAGACACTGCAGGATTGCTTGTATCACACAAAATATCACACAACTAAACACGCCACGTGATATCACAAACAAGTAGACACACTGCAGGACTGCTTGTATCACACAGCATATGACACGAGTAAACAATCCACATGATATCATAACTAAGTAGACACGCTGCAGGACTACTTGTATCGCATATGATATCACAACCAAGCAGACACCCTGCAGGACTGCTTGAATGGCACATGATATCACAAACAAGTAGACACGCTGCAAGACCGTTTTATCGCACATGATATCACATGAGTAAACACGCCACATGATACCACAAACAAGTAGACACACTGCGGGACTGCTCGTATCACACATGATACCACAAACAATTAGACACCCTGCAGGACTGCTTGAATCGCACATGATATCACAAACAAGTAGAGACGCTGCTGGACCCTTTGTGTCACACATGATATCACACGAGTAAACACACCACATGATATCACAAACAAGTAGCCACACTGCGGGACTGCTTGTATCGCACATGATATCACACGAGTAAACACGCCACATGATATCACAAACGGGTAAACACACTGCATGACTGCTTGTATCGCACATGATATCACACGAGTAAACACGCCACATGATATCACAAACAATTAGACACACTGCAGGACAGCTTGTATCACACAAGATATCACAAACAAGTAGACACGCTGCAAAACTGTTTTATCGCTCATGATATCACACGAGTAAACACGCCAGATGATATCACAAACGGGTAAACACACTGCAGGACTGCTTGTATCGCACATGATATCACACGAGTAAACACGCCACATGATATCACAAACAAGTAGACACGCTGCAAAACTGTTTTATCGCTCATGATATCACACGAGTAAACACGCCACATGATATCACAAACAGGTAAACACACTGCAGGACTGCTTGTATCGCATAAACACGCCACATGATATCACAACCAAGTAGACACGCTGCAGGACTGCTTGTATTGCACTTGATATGACACGAGTAAACAAGCCACATGATATCACAACCAAGTACATACGCTACAGGACTGGTCGTATCGCACATGATATCACAAACAAGTAGACACGCTGCAGGGCTGCTTGAATCGCACATGATTTTACAAGAGTAAACACGCCACATGAAACCACAAACAAGTAGACACATTGCAGGACTGCTTGTATCGCACATGATATCACAAACAAACACACAAGCTGCAAGACTGCTTTTATCGCACATGATATCATACGAGTAAACACGCCAGATGATATCACAAATAAGTAGAGACACTGCAGGACTGCTTGTATCACACGAGTAAACACGCCACATGATACCACAAACAAGTTGATACACTGCAGGACTGTTTGTATCGCACATGATATCCCAACCAAGTAGACACGCTGCAGGACAGCTTGTATCGCACAGCCTATCTCAGCTACAATCGGGCGGAAGGCGGGGTACACCCTGGAGACTGTTTTATTGCACGTTATTTCACACGATTAAACACGCCACATGATATCACAAACAGGTAGACACGCTGCAAGACCGTATTATCGCACATGATATCACACGAGTAAACACGCCACATGATATCACAACCAAGTAGACACACTGCAGTACGGCTTGTATCGCACATGATATCACAACCAAGTAGACACGCTGCTGACTGCTTGTATCGTACAGGATATCACACGAATAAACACGCCACATGATACCACAAACAAGTAAACACACTGCAGGACTGCTTGTATCGCACATGATTTCACACATTCGACAGGCAAGCTGGTATCATCTGACAGTTTTTTTGTTTTTGATGATATCAAACTGATATCAAGTCTATCAAGTCATAAAAATCCTGCAATAAATATCGTCCCTACTTGAATCGTCACATTAATGGAGGGAACACTTGACTTTCCAATTGCTTCTATGTTTGCAGCACGAGCGCCATCCACCATGTTTGCGCCATGTGAAAAGTGAAAAGTGCAGCCCTGACTTTCCGGCACATTCCGGCAGTGGGACTCACCGGCGTACAGTATGAGACCTTGGCGGCGCGAGAGGGGGCAGAGAAGATGCGATGAGGTCATACACAGGTTGTAGACAATATGCCGGCGCAGGACATCACGCCCACTCACCGTCAACGTTGTCGGGTCTGAAGTTGATTGTGATGCTGAAGGCCTTGTAGGCGTTCCTGATGGTGGGCAGCGTGAGATAGGACAGCGGCTCCTGGGCAAAGTAGGGCATCACCCTCTCTGGGAAACGCCACATTCATGGCACGGTTACACGCAAACAACGACAACAACATGCGGCGTGGCAACTTTCTGCGTGCTGACCGCGGACTTCCAGCTTTGTGAAGGCTTCCACTTTGCCATGCTTGTTGGAGGCCGTGCACACGTACGTCCCCGAGTCGCCGTGCGCCACCCGAGGAACCGTCAGCACGTCGGCGTCCTGGGAGCACTTGGCGGGAAGCTCCCCTTCCACCTGAGAGTGGAAGCGGCGGACACGACAACTGGTGAGAAAAAAAAACTTTTTAAAATGTGGGGAATTCGTTCAACTTTTGTTACCTTGGACCAGTTGATCTCAGGCACGGGATACCCGGACGCCACACACGGCAAGACGGCGTCCGAGCCCACCGCCACTTCCTTCCGTTCAGGCATGACAGAAATTTGAGGAAGAGCTATGGAATAAAAAAAAAAAATATATATATATATATATATAAAAACAGATGAGTGAACGGGAATAATAAACTTTTTAGAGAAAGCAAGAGATACTTCTTGGGTACTGATTAATGCGAAGGGCTTCCAGTTTGATACACACTTAAATAAATTGCCAGAAATAACCAATTTGCTCAATTTACCTTTAATAAATAAATCTCTATATATATATAAAAAGGGTATTTCTGTGTGTCATTACATCATACATTTTTTTTTCCTTTTACGGAAGGTTTTTTGTAGAGAAAGAATGATGAAAAAAAACACTTAATTGAACGATTTAAAAGAGGAGAAAACAGGAAAAAAATGACAATTACATTTTGAAACATAGTTTATCTTCAACGACTCTTTAAAATTCAACCGAAAAATATGAAGAGAAAAACTAGCTAATTCGAATCTATATAAAAAAATTAAAAAAAAGAATTTATGGAAAATCATTAGTAATTTTTCCTGATTAAGATTAATTTTAGAATTTTGATGACATCTTTAAAATAGGTTAAAATCCAATCGGCACTTTGTTAGAATATATAACAAATTGGACCAAGCTATATTTCTAACAAAGACAAATCATTATTTCTTCTATATTTTCCAGAACAAAAATTTAAAAAAAAAAAATTCAAAAGACTTTGAAATAAGATTTAAATTTGATTTTACAGTTTTTCGAGATTTTCCAGAATAATTTTTTGGAATTTTAATCATAATAGGTTTGAAGAAATATTTCACAAATATTCTTCATCGAAAAAACAGAAGCTAAAATGAAGAATTAAATCAAAATGTATTTTTTTTTTTTTTACAATAAAAATACATGAACATTGATTTAAATTGTCAGGAAAGAAGAGGAAGGAATTTAAAAGGTAAAAAGGTATATGTGTTTAAAAATCTTAAAATCATTTTTAAGGTTGTATTTTTTCTCTAAAATTGTCTTTCTGAAGGTTATAAGAAGCAAAGTAAAAATAAATAAAATAATTTATTTAAACAAGTGAAGACCAAGTCTTTAAAATATTTTCTTGGATTTTCAAATTCTATTTGAGTTGTGTCTCTTAGAATTAAACATGTTGCTAATATTTAAAAAGTTGTCGATTTTCAAATAATACAACATTTATCCAAAAAAAAACCAGCAGAAATGTAAAAAAAAAAAATCTGAAATTCTTAAACTAATAATTCACAATACTATACATAGGCACATATAACACAAAGTTGTGTCTTTCAATATGGATCATATCTGCTTTAGCATTTTATTTTTTAAATAAAAAAAGCCACTCATACTTGATTTTTCAGTATGTTGACCTTGACCTTGGAAAAACCTTAAAATAAATGACAACAGAACAACAGCAACAACATTTTCCAAAAATGCACTAGCTTGATGCTAATATACATCGGCTTTGTTACTGATTAGCATTAGCGATTTTACATGGCGATTTCAACACCCCCAAATGTGTTGATGAAAACTACGACTGAGATACACGTTAGAATCAAACACCTGGTGTGTATGAAGTACAATGCTTACGGTATTAACACTTTTTGGGGGCGCAACAAAACAAAAAATATACTTACAGTATTAAGACTTTTAGGGGGCGCAACAAAACAAAAACATCTAATATTTTAGATTCGAAAATATTAGAAGCTCTCAAAACAAAAATGAAACACACTTCACCTATAACACAAAGTTTTGTCTTTAAATATGTATAATATCTGTTTTTAGCATTTTATGTTTTAAATTAAAAATAAATATGAAAATGGCCACCCGTACTTGACTTTTCAGTATGTGGATCCTGGTTGAAAAAGTTTAGAAAAACCCTAGACTAAATGACAGCAGAACAACAACAGGAAAAACGTTCCAAAAATGCACTAGCTTGACGCTAATATACATTTGCTTTGCTACTGATTAGCATTAGCAATTTTACATGGCGATTTCAACACCCCCAAATGTGTTGATGAAAACTACGACTGAGATACACGTTACAATCAAACAGCTGGTGTGGATTAAGTACAATGTTTACGGTATTAACACTTTTTGGGGGGCGCAACGTACAAAAAAATATACTTACAGTGTTAACACTTTTTACGGGGCGCAAACAAAACAAAAAATTAAAATCATAGAATATTTTAAATTCTAAAAAATTAGAAGCTCTCAAAATAAAAATGAAACACACTTCACCTATAACACAGAGTTTTGTCTTTAAATATGTTTAATATCTGTTTTTAGCATTTTATGTTTTAAATTAAAAATAAATATCAAAATGGCCACCCGTACTTGACTTTTCAGTATGTGGATCTTGGTTGAAAAAGTTTGGAAAAACCCTTGTAGTGGAATTTCTGACCTTTATACCATATTTTGTGTCTGTTTTAGTCCAAAAAGAAAGTCTACCTAAAAGCCTCTGAATCACTGGAAGAGCATATGTAGGTGAAAGTTGAGTTTGTGGTCGCTCTAACCATTCTACAAAATGTTTTGATTGTTCGTTATGACTAAGGTATCCAAGGTTGTTTCAGAGCAAGCAGTTACAAAACAACGGGACCTTGACACATGAGGGAAACATATAAAAAGTCAGTAGACCAGGATTTGATTTCGATCATCCACGTCTCTCTGGGCAATTCAATCCAACTCTGTACTTTTTGATACTGGGTAAATAAAACTTTTGTACTAAAACCACTTTGTTTGCTGGTTAAGCTTTGGACAATCCACCACACCCTAAAGTAAAGCATTAGCTTAGGGTTTACAGTATTAAAACCTTTTAGGACGCAACAAAAACCAACCAACTATACACTATTGCCATCTAAAGCCTTGGACTTAATTTAGTTCTTACAAATGAGATATAGAAAAGTGATACTGAAACAAGATATACCAATTGGAAAGAAGTTATTATAATTATATCAATTTCAAGTGTTGCATTAAAAATGAGATTGTAGCGACAAAATCAATTCATACTTATCAACACACAAAAATATCGAAAATTGGTACTGTTGAGTACCGGTATCGATTCCCAAGTATTGAGAATTAGGACCGTATCGGTTCAAATGTGACCAGAAGCCATCTCTAGTTGTAATATGTGCAACATTTTAGTAGATCAGAGCCTGAAGGCAACTCGTGCCATGGTCTAAACCATGGCTAAGCGTACTCACACTGGACATTGAGCACCACCTGGGACTGTACCGAGCCCACGTCATTGGTGGCCGTGCAGCGGTACTGGCCCGCGTCGGCCTCCGTCACGCGGCGGATCTTCAGCATGCCGCCCGTCACCACGATGTGTGCGGGCAGAGTCCCGCCCACTTTGCTCCACTGCACGCTGGGCTCGGGGTCGCCGACCGCCTGGCACTCGAACTCCACCGAGTTGCCGATCATCACGGTCTGCACCGAGGTGCGCACGTTGATCATCACCTTGGGCAGGGCTGCGGGTGGGGAAGAAGACGTCGGGCGTTCACTAATATCAGTGGAAAGATGCACGGTGCGGTCTACGGTCACGTCGCAGACCTTGAATGGTCAGCCGGGCCGCGTCCTGAGCCTGGCCGTACACGCTGCTGGCCCGGCAGATGTAAACGCCTTCGTTGCTCTGCTCGAGGTTCTCAATCCTGGGGACGAGCATGAAGGTAAGCATTTTCAGCATGAAATATCAATATTTACACATGTAAGGACTTGTGGGAGTACTCATGCAGAGATAACATGGAGAAATGAGCTGCTGTGGCTATAAATGACAGCATTACGCAGATAGGAAGAACACGTTTCCAAACATTTAGACTTGAGTCATGTTTGGATATAAACAATAGGTGTCAAACTTCTTTCTGCAGAGAGCCACGTCGCAACTATGGCTGCTTTTAGAAGGCCGTATCTAACAGTGAATATATAGAAATATAAACATATAATAGCCTTGTTACATACTTTTATAGCCAAGTTTTTTGATTATTATATCATACATTGATTGATAACTTGCTATGAAAAGTCAAGGTGGACTGTAGATATTTTAGTAGTTATTTTTGATAACCCAAAACTAACTTGTGGAGCATTGTGTTGCATGATAATATTACAGTGTAGAACTTATGCAATCACATGTGCAACATTCCATCCATTCATTTCCTACCGCTTGTCCCTGTTGGGGGTCTTCTGTCAAAATTCAAAGAGCAAATGCGTTTAGCCAAAAGTGCGTTATTATTTTCAGCCATTCTCATATCACTTAATATTTACAAAACTACATGTGGGGCTTCGGTGCCTATGTAAGGATTTGTGGGTGTACTCATGCAGAGATAAAATTGAGAAATGAGCTGCTGTGGCTATAAATGACAGCATTACTCTGAGAGGAAGAACACGTTTCCAAACATTTAAACTTGAGTCATGTTTGGATATAAACAAGAGGTGTCAAACTTCTTTTTATGGAGGGCCACGTCGCAACTATGGCTGCCTTTGGAGGGCCGCGTCTCAGAGTGAATATAAAAATAAACTACAAGCATATAAAAGACTTGTTACATAAATTTATAGCCAAGTTAATTTGATTATTATATTATAGATTGATTGATTATTTCCAATGAAAAGTCAAGATGAACTGCAGATATTTTACTAGTTATTTTTGATAACACAAAAGGAAATTGTGGAACTTTGTGTCGTATGATAATATTACAGTCTAGTGTGCAACATTCCAACCATCCATCCATTTACTACCGCTTGTCTGTTTTGGGGGTTTTTCATCAAAATTTAAAAAGCAAATGCATTTAGCCAAAAGTGCGTTATTATTTCCAGACGTTCTCATGTCACTTAATATTTACAGAACTACATATGGGGCCTTAGTGCCTATGTAAAAATTTGTCGGAGTACTCATGCAGAGATACAATTGAGAAATGAGCTGCTGTGGCTATAAATGACAGCATTACTCTGATAGGAAGAACACGTTTCCAAACATTTAGACTTGAGTCATGTTTGGATATAAACAAGAGGTGTCAAACTTATTTCTATTGAGGGCCACATCGCAACTAAGGCTGCCTTCAGAGGGCCGCGTCTTGCAGTGAATATATATTAATACATACGTATAATAGCCTTGTTACATATTTTTATAGCCAAGTTATTTGGATTATCATATCATCAATTGATTGATAACTTGCTATGAAAAGTCAAGGTGAACTGTAGATATTTCAGTAGTTATTTTTGATAACCCAAAAGTAAATTGTGGAACATTGTGTTGCATGAAAATAGTACAGTGTAGAACTTATGCAATCATACATGCAACATTCCATCCATCCATTTATTACCGCTTGTCTGTTTTGAGGGGGGGGTTCTGTCAAAATTCAAAAATGAATTGCATTTAGCCAAAAGTGCTTTATTATTTCCAGCCATTCTCATGTCACTTAATATTTACAAAACTACAAGTGGGGCCTTAGTGCCCATGTAAACATTTGTGGAAGTACTCATGCAGAGATAAAATTGAAAAATTACCTGCTATTGCTATAAATGACAGCATTACTCTGATAGGAAGAATACGTTACCAAATTATAGACTTGAGTCATGTTTGGATATAAACAAGAGGTGTCAAACTTCTTTCTACGGAGGGCCACATCACAACTATGGCTGCCTTTAGAGTGCCGCGTCTTGCAGTGAATATATATAAATACATACGTATAATAGCCTCGTTACATATTTTTATAGCCAAGTTATTTGGATTATCATATCATCAATTGATTGGTAACTTGCTATGAAAAATCAAGGTGAACTGTAGATATTTCAGTAGTTATTTTTGATAACCTACAACTAAAATTTAGAACATTGTGTTGCATGATAATATTACAGTGTAGAACTTATGCAATCATATATGCAACATTCCATCCATCCATTTCCTTCCACTTGTCCCTTTCGGGGGTTTTCTGTCAAAATTCAAAGAGCATATGCATTTAGCCGAAAGTGCGTTATTATTTCCAGCCGTTCTCATGTCACTTAATATTTACAGAACTACATGTGGGGGCCTTGGTGCCCATGTAAACATTTGTGGAAGTACTCATGCAGAGATAAAATTGAGAAATGAGCTGCTGTGGCTATAAATGACAGCATTACTCTGATAGGAAGAACACATTTCCAAACATTTAGACTTGAGTCATGTTTGGATATAAACAAGAGGTGTCAAACTTATTTCTATTGAGGGCCACATCGCAACTAGGGCAGCCTTCAGAGGGCCGCGTTTCAGAATGAATATACAAATAAAACATAAACATATAAAAGCCTTGTTACATAATTTTACAGCCAAGTTATTTTGATTATTATATCATCGATTGATTATTTGCTATGAAAAGTCAAGTTGAACTGCAGATATTTTTGTAGTTATTTTTGATAACCCAAAAGTAAATTGTGGAACTTTGTGTTGCATGATAATATTACAGTGTAGTGTGCAACATTCCAACCATCCATCCATTTTCTACCGCTTGTCTATTTCGGGGGTTTTCCATCAAAATTTAAAGAGAAAAGGCATTTAGCTAAAAGTGCGTTATTATTTCCATCCGTTCTCATGTCACTTAATATTTACAAAACTACATGTGGGGCCCTGGTGCCCATGTAAGGATTTGTGGGAGTACTCATGCAGAGATAAAATGCAGAAATGAGCTGCTGTGGCTATAAATGACAGCATTACTCTGATAGGAAGAACACGTTTCCAAACATTTAGACTTGAGTCATGTTTGGATATAAACAAGAGGTGTCAAACTTCTTTTTACGGAGGGCCACGTCGCAACTACGGCTGCCTTTAGAGGGCCGTATCTAAAAGTGAATATATATAAATACAAACATATAATAGCCTTGCTATATAATTTTATGACTGAGTTATTTTGATTATTATATTATAGATTGATTGATAACTTGCTATGAAAAGTCAAGTTGAATTGCAGATATTTTAGTTTTTTTTTTTGATAACCCAATATTAAATTGTGGAACATTGTGTTCCATGATTATATTACTGTGTAAAACTTATGTTATCACATGTACAACATTCCACCCATCCATCCATTTACTACCGCTTGTCTATTTCGGAAGTTTTCAGTCAAAATTCAAAGAGCAAATGCATTTAGTCAAAAGTGCTTTATTAATTACAGCCATTCTCAGGTCACTTAAAGGGCCACTTTAAAAGACGTAGCAGGCCACATTAAATGATGTGGCGACCAAATTAAATGAAGTTGTGGCCCATATTAAAAGACATTGCGGCTTAAGTTAAATGGTGTGGCAGACAAATTTTAATGATGCGACAGGCAACTTTAAATGGGGTGTGACTTAAAATGACAAGGCGGGTGACATTAATATTTTAATTTTCCTGAAGGAACTCTCCTGAAGGAATCAATGAAGTACTATCTATCTATCTATTAAATAAAGTGGCGAGCCAAATTAAGTTAAGCAGCTATCAATTTTAAGTTATGTGGTGGACCATTTTAGATGACATAGCGGGCCAAATTAAATAGTGTGGCAGGCCAAATTAAGTTAAGTAGCGAGTCATTTTAAAGGACATGGTGGGTCACATTAAATAAAGTGGCGGGCCTTATTGAATGACGTAGTGGCCAAGTTAAGTTAAGTAGAGGGTGATTTTAAAGGAATAAGGTGGGCTGTTTGAGATGACGAAGTGGCCAAATTAAATGGAGTGGTAGGCCATTTTTAATTGATGTGGCGAGACACTAAAAATTATGTGGCGAGTCACAATAAAAAGAGGTAGCAGGCCAAACTAAGTAGTGGGCCATTTTAAATGATGTGGCAGACCAAATGAGGTGGCAGGCCACATTAACTCATGTGGCAAGTCAAATTAAATAAAGTAGCAGTCCAAATTTGGTTAAGTAGTGGGCCATTTAAAAGGAACTGGCTGGCCACTTTAAATGATGTGGCAGAGCAATTTAAATGACGTGACGGGGCCGCTTAAAATGATGTAGCAAGTCACAATAAAGATGTGGTCCAAATTAAGTAAAGTAGCGGGCCATTTTAAAGGCTATGGCAGGCCACATGAAAGGATGTCGCGGGCCAAACTAAAGGGTGTGGCAGGCAACGTCAAATGATGTGGCGAGCCTTTTTAAATTATGCGACTGACCACTTAAAATGATGTGGTGAGTCATATTAAATAACTGAGCAGGCCAAATTGAGTTAAGTGGCAGGCCAACTTTAAATGATGTGGCGGGCTAATTTAAATGATGTTACAGGCTACTTTAAATGATGAGGCAGGCAACTTTAAATGATGTGGCGGGCCACTTCAAATGATGTAGCAAGTCACATTAAATAAAGTAGCAGGCCATTTTAAAGGATGTAGCGGGCCATTTTAAAGGATGTGGCAGGCCACTTAAAATGACGTAGCGAGCCAAACTAAATGGTGTGGCAGGCACCTTTAAATGGTGTTGCTGGCCAAATAAAATGATGTGGCGAGTCATATTAAATAATGTAGCTGGCCAAATTAAGTTAGGTAGTGGGCCATGTTAAAGGATGTGGCAGGCCATGGTAATTAAGTGGTGAGTCACATTAAATAAAGTAACAGGCTAAATTAAGGTAAGGAGCAGGCAATTTTAATTAAACTGGCAGGCTATCTTAAATTATGTGGCTGGCCAATTTAAATGGTATGGCAGGTAATTTTAAATGATCTGGCGGGCCACATTAAATGGCTTCGGGGTCACAATAAATTAAATAACGGTCACTTTAAATAATGTGGCGGGCCATTTTAAAGGATATGGCGGGTCGCTTTAAATGATGTGGCGGTCAACTCCAAATGGTGTGGCAGGCCACTTAAAATGATGTGGCGAGTCACATCAAATTAAGTAGCGGGCCAAATTAAGGTAAGGAGGGGGTCATTTTAAACGGTATGGCGGGCCACTTTAAAGTATGTGGATGGCATGGTAGGTAATTTAAAATGATGTGGCAGGGGCCGTTTTAAATGGCGTCAGGGTCACAATAAACAAAGGAATGGTCACTTTAAATGACGTGGCGTGACACATTAATTATGTTGCAGGCCAAATTAATTATGTGGCAGGCCACATAATTATGTGGTGGGCAAATTTAAAGGATATGGCGGGTCGAGTTAAAAAATGTGGCAATCAACTCTAAATGGTGTGGCAGGCCACTTAAAATGATGTGGCGAGTCAAATTAAATAAAGTAGTGGGCCACTTTAAATGATGTGGCTGACTATTTAAAATGATGCGGCGTGTCACATTAAATAAAGTAGCGGGCCATAATTAAAGAAAGGAGAGGGTCATTTTAAAGGACACGGCAGGCCAGATTAATTTATGTGGCTGCTAATTTAAATGAAATGGTACGTAATTTAAAATGATGTGGCAGGGGTCGTTTTAAATGGCGTCGGGGTTAAAATAAATGAAGGAACGGTCACTTTAAATGATGTGGCGGGCCAACTTTAAAGGATATGGCTTTAAATGTTGTGGCGGTCAACTCTAAATGGCGTGGCAGGCCAATAAAAATGACGCGGCGAGTCAAATTAAATAAAGTAGCGGGCCACTATAAATGATGCGGCTGACTATCTAAAATGACGCGGCGAGTCACATCAAATAAAGTAGCGGGGCAAATTAAGGTAAGGAGGGGGTCATTTTAAAGGACACGGCAGGCCAGTTTAAATTACGTGGCTGCTAATTTAAATGGAAGTGTAGTTAATTTAAAATGAAGTGGCAGGGGTCGTTTTAAATGGCGTCGGGGTTAAAATAAATTAAGGAGCGGTCATTTAAATTCAGTGGCGGGCCACATTAATTACGTGGCAGGGCAAATTAATTATGTGGCGGGCCATTTTAAATGATGTGGTGGGCTAATTTAAATGGCGTGGCAGGTAATTTTAAATGATGTGGCGGGCTATTTTAAATGGCGTCAAGAGTCACAATAAGTGATGTGGCGGTCATTTTAAATGATGTGGCGGGCAACGTTAAATTAAATGAATGCAGACTGTTGACGATAACGCATACGGACATTTTGAGTCAAGAAAACGAAGACCGTGTGAGAAAGAACTAGCCAGCAGAAGTTTACTGCCTCACTGTGAAGTGGTGAAGCAAACATCGTTATCCGGTGCTAGTGTCACCTGAGCACGCCGTCCTTGACGTGGTGGTTCGGGGGCAGGGCGCCGCCCTCCTTCAGCCACTCAACTTTGGTCTCCACTCCTCCGGCTGCAGAACACGTGAACTCCACCGCGCTGCCCTGAGCCTTCACCTCCACTTGCGGCCACACCCGCACCGCCAGTGGCGCTGAAAGAGGAGCAGCAGTGAGCAGTGTGGCGTTCAGGGACAGCACTTGGATCCAAACACCAAATCCAGTATCGAGGTATTCCTGGGACTTACATCTGACCGCAACTCTGGCCACCACTTCACTGTGGCCCACCCGGTTGCTGGCCACGCACTTGTAGTTGCCGGCGTCTTCGGGGGTCGCCAGATTGATCTGGAGGTCGCCGTCACTGACCTGAGCCCTGGAAGGCAGCGCGCCGTCCATCCTGGTCCAGGTGTAGCTCAAAGGAGGAGTGCCGTGCGCCAGGCACTGCAACCTGATCACCTCCCCCACACGCACTGCCAGGTCGTCGGGCACTGAGGTGGCGTATGGAGGGGCTGGGGAGAGGGTTTACCATCAAAGCACAATAAAATACTCAGTCTCCAATAGCACCATATTTTATAGTTACTGAAAAGACACGACTATTATCATCCAATATTTGCATACTTAAAGGGGCATAATTAAAGGCCTACTGAAATGAGATTTTCTTATTTAAACGGGGATAGCAGGTCCATTCTATGTGTCATACTTGATCATTTTGCGATATTGCCATATTTTTGCTGAAAGGATTTAGTAGAGAACATCCACGATAAAGTTCGCAACTTTTGGTCGCGAATAAAAAAGCCTTGCCTTTACCGGAAGTCGCAGACGATGTGCGCGTGACGTCACGGGTTGTAGGGCTCCTCACATTGTTTACAATCATAGCCACCAGCAGCTGGAACTATTCGGACCGAGAAAGCGACAATTTCCCCATCGATTTGAGCGAGGATGAAAGATTCGTGGATGAGGAAATTTAGAGTGAAGTTCCAGTGCGATGATGCCTTTATTCTGCATCATTGTGCTTTTTCCAAGGTGGGTCAAGATGGACGTTGTTCTAGTACTCCTACCAATGGACAAATGTCTTCACTACTGCTTATGACATTTTTTGATGTAGCTGTTAGTCACACGGAGCCTTGGTACAGTGTTTGAGACCGATTACAAAGTAATACATGTACGTGGTCTTTAACCTGCAATACTGCTTTTGTTATTTATATCAAGCTAATGACAAACTACTGTAGAAAAAAGAAAAAAAAAAAGATAAAGTTAAAAAAAAAAGGCGATTGCAGTGGGAGCGATTCAGATGTTATTCAGATCCTAGACATGTCCGTTGTGTCCTTGGGCAAGACACTTCACCCTTGCTCCTGATGGGTCCTGGTGAGCGCCTTGCATGGGCGTTATAGCTCGGTTGGTAGAGCGGCCGTGCCAGCAATTTGAGGGTTGCAGGTTCAATTCCCGCTTCTGCCATCCTAGTCACTGCCGTTGTGTCCTTGGGCAAGACACTTTACCCACCTGCTCCCAGTGTCACCCACACTGGTTTAAATGTAACTTAGATATTGGGTTTCACTATGTAAAGCGCTTTGAGTCACTAGAGAAAAGCGCTATATAAATGTAATTCACTTCAAAATGTAATTCACTCCTGCCGTCAGTGTGTGAATGTGTGTGTGAATGGGCGACGGTGGAAATACTGTCAAAGCGCTTTGGGCTCCTTAAAAAGGGGTAGAAATGCAGTATACAAGTACAACTCATTTACCATTAGACACATTTACTAGGATAATTCTGGAAAATCCCTTATCTGCCTATTGTGTTGCTAGTGTTTTAGTGAGATTAAATAGTACTTGAAAGTCGGAGGGGTGTGGCCACGGCTGTGTTGACCGCCAGTGACTCTGAGGGAAGTCACGCAGCTGCAGCAGGACGGAAGCTCCGCTGATGTCTCCGGTAAGAGCACACTTATTACCACAATTTTCTCACCGAAAACTGCCGGTTGACATGTGGTCGGGATCCATGTTCGCTTGACCGCTCTGATCCATAGCAAAGCTTCACCTTTGGGAATTTTAAACAAGGAAACACCGTGTGTTTGTGTGGCTAAAGGCTAAAAGCTTCCCACCTCCATCTTTCTACTTTGACATCTCCATTATTAATTGAACAAATTGCAAAATATTCAGCAACACAGATGTCCAGAATACTGTGTAATTATGTGATTAAAGCAGACTACTTATAGCTTGGATCGGGCAGGAAAATAATGTCCACTACAACCCGAGACCTCGAACGCACGCGTCATCATACCGCGACGTTTTCAACACGACACTTGGCGGGAAATTTAAAATTGCAGTTGAGTAAACTAAAAAGGCCGTATTGGCATGTGTTGCAATGTTAATATTTCATCATTGATATATAAACTATCAGACTGTGTGGTCGGTAGTAGTGGGTTTCAGTAGGCCTTTAACACACCTTTCTTACCTGTAGGTACACATTTTAGTTTGAATTTAAAACATGGAGGCGTTGGGGAGAAGGTTTACCATCAAAGTATGTTACAATACTCAGTCTCCTATAGCACCATATTTTATAGTTAAGAGAAAGACACAACTATAATCATCCAATATTTTGCATACTTAAAGGAGGATGATTAACACACCTTTCTTACCCGTTGGTACACATTCTAGTTTGAATTTAAACCATGGAGGGTTTGGGGAGAAGGTTTACCATCAAACCTCAGTCTACAATAGCACCATATTTTATAGTTACGGGGAAGACACACCTATAATCATCCAACATTTTGCATACTTAAAAGGGGATGATTAACACACCTTTCTTACCCGTTGGTACATGTTTTAGTTTGAATAAACCAGGGAGGTGCTGGGGAGAAGGTTTACCATCAAACTATGTTACAATACTCAGTCTCCTATAGCACCATATTTTATAGTTACTAGGAAGACACACCTATAATTATCCAATATTTTGCATACTTAGAGGGGGATGATTAACACATCTTTCTTACCTTTTGGGACACGTTTTAGTTTGGATTTAAACCAAAGTATGTTAAAATACTCAGTCCACAATAGCACCTTAATGTATAGTTACTAGGAAGACCCAATTATTATTCTCCAATATTTGCATATTTAAAGGGGCATAATTAACACACCTTTCTTACCCGTTGGTACACATTCTAGTTTGAATTTAAACCACGGAGAGTTTGGGGAGAAGGTTTACTATCAAAGCTCAGTCTACAATAGCACCATATTTTATAGTTACTAGGATGACACAACTATAATTATCCAATATTTTGCATACTTAAAAGGTGATGATTAACACACCTTTCTTACCCGTTGGTACACGTTTTAGTTTGAATTTAAACCATGGAGGCCTTGGGGAGAAGGTTTACCATCAAAGTATGTTAAAATACTTAGTCTACAATAGCACCATATTATATAGTTACTAGGAAGACACAACTATTATTCTCCGATATTTGCATATTTAAAGGGGCATAATTAACTCACCTTTCTTACCTGTTGGTACACTTTTTAGTTTGAATTTAAACCAAAGTATGTCAAAATACTCAGTCCACAATAGCACCATATTTTATAGTTACTGGGAGGACACAACTATAATCATCCAGTATTTTGCATACTTAAAGGGGGATGATTAACACACCTTTGTTACCCGTTGGTACACATTTTAGTTTGAATTTAAACCATGGAGGCGTTTGGGAGAAAGTTTACCACCAAAGAGTGTTACAATACTCAGTCTCCTATAGCACCATATGTTATAGTTACTAAGAAGACAACTATTATTCTCCAATATTTTCATATTTAAAGGGGCATAATTAACACACCTTTCTTACCTGTTGGTACACATTTTAGTTTGAATTTAAACCATGGAGGCGTTGGAGAAGGTTTACCACCAAAGAGTGTTACAATACTCAGTCTCCTATAGCACCATATTTTATAGTTACTAGAAAGACACAACTATTATTCTCCAATATTTGCATATTTAAATGGGGATGATTAACAAACCTTTCTTACCCGTTGGTACACGTTTTAGTTTGAATTTAAACCACAGATTTGGGGAGAAGGTTTACCATCAAAGCTCAGTCTACAATAGCACCATATTTTATAGTTACTAGGAAGACACAACTATTATTCTCCAATATTTGCATATTTAAAGGGGATGATTAACACACCTTTCTTACCCGTTGGTACATGTTTTAGTTTGAATAAACCAGGGAGGTGCTGGGGAGAAGGTTTACCATCAAACTATGTTACAATACTCAGTCTCCCATAGCACCATATTTTATAGTTACTAGGAAGACACAACTATAATCATCCAATATTTTGCATACTTAGAGGGGGATGATTAATACATCTTTTTTACCTTTTGGGACACGTTTTAGTTTGAATTTAAACCTGAGTAAAATACTCAGTCCACAATAGCACCTTAATCTATAGTTACTAGGAAGACCCAATTATTATTCTCCAATATTTGCATATTTAAAGGGGCATAATTAACACACCTTTCTTACCCGTTGGTACACGTTCTAGTTTGAATTTAAACCATGGAGGGTTTGGGGAGAAGGTTTACCATCAAAGCTCAGTCTACAATAGCACCATATTTTATAGTTATGGGGAAAACACACCATAATCATCCAATATTTTGCATACTTAAAAGTGGATGATTAACACACCTTTCTTACCCGTTGGTACATGTTTTAGTTTGAATAAACCAGGGAGGTGCTGGGGAGAAGGTTTACCATCAAACTATGTTACAATACTCAGTCTCCTATAGCACCATATTTTATAGTTACTAGGAAGACACAACTATAATCATCCAATATTTTGCATAATTAGAGGGGGATGATTAATACATCTTTCTTACCTTTTGGGACAGGTTTTAGTTTGAATTTAAACCAGAGTAAAATACTCAGTCCACAATAGCACCTTAATGTATAGTTACTAGGAAGACCCAATTATTGTTCTCCAATATTTGCATATTTAAAGGGGCATAATTAACACACCTTTCTTACCCGTTGGTACACATTCTAGTTTGAATTTAAACCACGGAGAGTTTGGGGAGAAGGTTTACCATCAAAGCTCAGTCTACAATAGCACCATATTTTATAGTTACTAGGAAGACACAACTATAATCATCCAATATTTTGAATACTTAAAGGGGGATAATCAATACACCTTTCTTACCCGTTGGTACATGTTTTAGTTTAAATTTAAACCATGGAGACTGTGGGGAGAAGGTTTACCATCAAAGTATGTTAAAATACTCGGTCTCCAATAGCACCATATTTTATAGTTACTGGAAAGACAACTATTATCATCCAATATTTGCATACTTAAAGGGGCATAATTTTGAAAAAAATGTACCTGTTGGTACATGTTTTAGTTTGAATTTAAACCATGAAGGGGCTGGGGAGAAGGTTTACCATCAAAGTAAGTTAAAATGCTTAGTCTACAATAGCACCATATTTTAAAGTTACTGGAAGAAAAAACTATAATCATTCAATATTTGCATATTTAAAGGGACATAATTAACACACCTTTCTTACCTGTTGGTACACATTTTAGTTTGAATTTAAACCATGGAGGCGTTGGAGAAGGTTTACCACCAAAGAGTGTTACAATACTCAGTCTCCTATAGCACCATATTTTATAGTTACTAGGAAGACACAACTATTATTCTCCAATATTTGCATATTTAAAGGGGCATAATTAACACACCTTTCTTACCTGTTGGTACACATTTTAGTTTGAATTTAAACCATGGAGGCGTTGGAGAAGGTTTACCACCAAAGAGTGTTACAATACTCAGTCTCCTATAGCACCATATTTTATAGTTACTAGGAAGACCCAATTATTATTCTCCAATATTTGCATATTTAAAGGGGCATAATTAACACACCTTTCTTACCCGTTGGTACACGTTCTAGTTTGAATTTAAACCATGGAGGGTTTGGGGAGAAGGTTTACCATCAAAGCTCAGTCTACAATAGCACCATATTTTATAGTTATGGGGAAAACACACCATAATCATCCAATATTTTGCATACTTAAAAGTGGATGATTAACACACCTTTCTTACCCGTTGGTACATGTTTTAGTTTGAATAAACCAGGGAGGTGCTGGGGAGAAGGTTTACCATCAAACTATGTTACAATACTCAGTCTCCTATAGCACCATATTTTATAGTTACTAGGAAGACACAACTATAATCATCCAATATTTTGCATAATTAGAGGGGGATGATTAATACATCTTTCTTACCTTTTGGGACAGGTTTTAGTTTGAATTTAAACCAGAGTAAAATACTCAGTCCACAATAGCACCTTAATGTATAGTTACTAGGAAGACCCAATTATTGTTCTCCAATATTTGCATATTTAAAGGGGCATAATTAACACACCTTTCTTACCCGTTGGTACACATTCTAGTTTGAATTTAAACCACGGAGAGTTTGGGGAGAAGGTTTACTATCAAAGCTCAGTCTACAATAGCACCTTATTTTATAGTTACTAGGATGACACAACTATAATTATCCAATATTTTGCATACTTAAAGGAGGATGATTAACACACCTTTCTTACCCGTTGGTACACGTTCTAGTTTGAATTTAAACCCCAGAGGGTTTGGGGAGAAGGTTTACCATCAAAGCTCAGTCTACAATAGCACCATATTTTATAGTTACTAGGAAGACACAACTATAATCATCCAATATTTTGAATACTTAAAGGGGGATAATCAATACACCTTTCTTACCCGTTGGTACATGTTTTAGTTTAAATTTAAACCATGGAGACTGTGGGGAGAAGGTTTACCATCAAAGTATGTTAAAATACTCGGTCTCCAATAGCACCATATTTTATAGTTACTGGAAAGACAACTATTATCATCCAATATTTGCATACTTAAAGGGGCATAATTTTGAAAAAAATGTACCTGTTGGTACATGTTTTAGTTTGAATTTAAACCATGAAGGGGCTGGGGAGAAGGTTTACCATCAAAGTAAGTTAAAATGCTTAGTCTACAATAGCACCATATTTTAAAGTTACTGGGAAGAAAAAACTATAATCATTCAATATTTGCATATTTAAAGGGACATAATTAACACACCTTTCTTACCTGTTGGTACACATTTTAGTTTGAATTTAAACCATGGAGGCGTTGGAGAAGGTTTACCACCAAAGAGTGTTACAATACTCAGTCTCCTATAGCACCATATTTTATAGTTACTAGGAAGACACAACTATTATTCTCCAATATTTGCATATTTAAAGGGGCATAATTAACACACCTTTCTTACCTGTTGGTACACGTTTTAGTTTGAATTTAAACCATGGAGGCGTTGGGGAGAAGGTTTACCATCAAAGTATGTGAAAATACTCATTCTCCTATAGCACCATATTTCATAGTTACTAAGAAGACACAACTATAATCATCCAATATTTTGCATACTTAAAGGTGGATGATTAACACACCTTTCTTACCCGTTGGTACACATTCTAGTTTGAATTTAAACCTCGGAGAATTTGGGGAGGAGGTTAACCATCTAAGCTCAGTCTACAATAGCACCATATTTTATAGTTACTAGGAAGACACAACTATAATCATCCAATATTTTGCATACTTAAAGGGGGATAATTAACACACCTTTCGTACCTGTTGGGACACGTTTTAGTTTGAATTTAAACCATGGAGGCGTTGGGGAGAAGGTTTACCATCAAAGTATGTGAAAATACTCATTCTCCTATAGCACCATATTTCATAGTTACTAAGAAGACACAACTATAATCATCCAATATTTTGCATACTTAAAGGTGGATGATTAACACACCTTTCTTACCCGTTGGTACACATTCTAGTTTGAATTTAAACCTCGGAGAATTTGGGGAGGAGGTTAACCATCTAAGCTCAGTCTACAATAGCACCATATTTTATAGTTACTAGGAAGACACAACTATAATCATCCAATATTTTGCATACTTAAAGGGGGATGATTAACACACCTTTCGTACCTGTTGGGACACGTTTTAATTTGAATTTAAACCAAAGTATGTGAAAATACTCAGTACACAATAGCACCTTAATGTATAGTTACTGGGAAGACCCAATTATTATCATCTCATATTTGCATATTTAAAGGGGCATAATGAGCACACCTTTCTTGCCTGTTGGTACACAAATGTGCACACAAAGAACATTCCAATTACAAATAGTGTCAAGGCGAGGACTATGGTGTGGTTTGTTTTCCTGAGGTGCAAAGTGATTGGAACGGACATGGCGTGAAGCTAAGGACATCTAACTCAAAAAAGGAACAGACGAAAGGCGCTCTCAACGGAGGTACAAAATTTGGCTATGAAAACAAAACTTGCACTAAGGCAAAACTTTGGTCATAAAACAAAAACTTGCACTATGGCATGAATAACGAAAAACGTACTTGGAGCGCGAAAGGAACAGGGATCATCGGCATGGATAACAAGGTTGTGTCAAGGGTGAGTGGAAAGTGATGTCGCTTGGCTGACTGCCTGGCAACTACAGGCTTAAATAGTGGTGCTTGAAAACAGGTGCGTGAGTCCAAATGAACCAGGTGCGTGACATGACAGGTGTAAACTAATTGGTAGTCATGGAAAAAACAGGAACTAATGGAGTCAAAAACAGAACATAACTAAACAGAACATGACATGACAAATAAAACCACTTACTTTCCACATCGAGCGTAACGGTGACTTCCGTCGTGCCCACGTCGTTGGTGGCGGTGCAAATATATTCCCCGGAGTCCTGGCGACCCACGTTGGGCAGCACCAGTTGCCCGCCCACCACCTTGTGTCGCCAAGGCAGAGGTGAGCGCAACTTGGACCACGTGACGGTTGGAGAGGGGAAACCTTGGACAGTCAAAGTGGAAACACATTTTACTGCTATTGAGGTTTTTATTGTGACAATGTTAGAGGAATATTTTCCACCGTTTAACGCTTTTAAAACCGGTATTCCGATACTTTTCTAAATAAAGTGGACCACAAAAAAAAAATCATTATTGGCTTTATTTTAACAGAAAATCTTTCGGTACATTAAAACATATGTTTGTTATTGCAATGATGTCCTTAAATAAAATAGACAACTTGTCTTTTAGTAGCAAGTAAACAAACAAAGGCTCCTCATTGTCAGGTTCGTCCCTGACAGTTTGGTTATGTTTCAGTTTTTTCCTCTGCATTTGTCTTTGTTTCCTCTGTGTGTGTAGTATTTCCTGTCAGCGCTCTTATTTTGTCTGTTTCCTGTGATTCTCCCTGAGCGCTGTTTCCCCTCAGCTGTGGCTGATTGGCACCTGGCCACACCTGGTGTCAATCAGCCCGCTCCCATTTTAACCTCCTTTCCCATCCAGTCCGGGGTGGATTATTGTCGTTGCTACATGTCATGTCGCTCCTGTCGTGTTGTTTCGTGTCGTGTCATTGCAGCGTAGCGGTAAGCTATATTTCGGTATCTGTTTGTAGCTTACTGTCTTTTGTTCCCTGCTTCGGTTTTGTTTTCATTCTACAAGTAACTACTTCTGTTTTCCTGCTCGCTACCGGCTAGCTTCCACGCTAAGCCCTTTTGTTTTTGCTAGCTTCCATGCTAAGCTCCTTTTGTTTTCTAGCTCCCATGCTAGCTCTTTTAGTTTTGTTATCCGCCTCGTGCGCGCTTTTTGTTTGTACCCTTTGTTTGGTTTTTGTTTTAGTTAAAACATGTTTTCCTACTCAATGCCGGCCTCCTTCTCTGCATCTTGGGGTTCGACACAAACTAACTCTGACACTAATTAGTCTGCAATAACATATGGTGTCATTTACCATTCTTTTATTTTGTCAAAATTATGAGGGACAAACTGTAAAAAATATAAATTATTATTATTAAATCTGCTTATTTTCCCTTTCAACATGTTCTATCTCCACTTCTGTTTAAAATGTAATAATCAATAATTCTTCAGGTTTTTTTTGGATACTTTACATTAGTTTTGGATGATACCACAAATATAGGT
The DNA here is from genome assembly GCF_033978795.1 of Nerophis ophidion. Taxonomy (NCBI): domain Eukaryota; kingdom Metazoa; phylum Chordata; class Actinopteri; order Syngnathiformes; family Syngnathidae; genus Nerophis; species Nerophis ophidion. The sequence continues at coordinate 19,226,970 of NC_084616.1, read as the reverse complement.
ATGGATCCGATACCAAGTCGTTACAGGATCATACATTGATCATATTCAAAGTCCTCATGTGTCCAGGTACGTATTTCCTGAGTTATATTTTAGGTCGATAAAAAATATTGATGTTGTCGTAGTAGTATAGACTAGGTACGCGCTTGTAATTGGTATCATTACAGTGGATGTAAGGTGTGGATCCACCCATGGCAAAAACTTATTCGGGTGTTACCATTTAGTGGTCAATTGTACGGAATATGTACTTAACTGTGCAATCTACTAATAAAAGTATCAATCAATCAATCAAAGCGTTTGTTTACATTCAGGCGCGCTAACTTTTGTCAGCGCTGACGCCGGTGAGTTATTGTATCCTACGGTTTGTAGTGAAGCATTTTTAGCTATTCCTCGTCCTCCGGTGATATTAATACTTGTAAGAAACTGACTGTATTTGTCGCCTTGGAGACGAGGATTATTCATTTCAAAGTAGCTAAAATACTGCCGACTGGATGGATGTTAGCTGCTAGCTAGCTAGCCATGTCTTAAATAATCTCCACCTGAGGGCGTTTCAGTGTTATAGCTTCACCTTTATTTTTAGTTTTTAAGGAAAAATGTGTCCATTCTCCCTTTTCTGCCTACACTCTGTCTGCTTGTAAGTACTCTGTGTGTGTGCACTGCCGAACACGCTCCTCTGCTCATAAAACCAGCAATGTATTGACGTGACGATGCCCCGTCATGCCCGTAAAAAAACAACAACAAAAAAACGGTACTATTCAAAAAGAGTATGGTACCATTTTTGATTCATTAGTACCGCGATACTATACTAGTACCGGTATACCGTACAACCCTAGCACACATAAAGGAGGAGAATCTTGCAAGTTAACTCTCAGTTTCGATTCCTGTCAAATTGTGTGGTCAATTACATTAAAAAGAATAACAGAAGTTAAAAGTCTATTAACCAAAAGATTTTATAAAAAGTGAAATGGTTCTTAAAAAAGTCTGGTGGACTGGTCCAAGTCATTCCAAAGTCTGGGGGCTACAGCCTGGAAACGCCAGGTGTCCTCGGGTTTTAAAATGAGTTGTAGGGATCTTAAGGAGACCCTGGCCTGAAGACCACCTTGCAACGCACGGAAAGTTAGGACTAAAGTCTTAAAGTCAATGTGGAGCTTGACTGGAAGCCAATGAAGACTGGATAGAACGGGGGTAATGTGGTTCTGTTGTCGGTGCAAAGTCTGTACAGTCTGAAGTCTCTGAAGAGTGGACTTGTTGGAACAAAATTACTAAAGTCATGAACGCCTGAATGATCATTTCCAGATTCAATTCTGACTTTAGAGCAATTTCCTAGGCGATAAAAACAGTTTTTGGTCAGTTGACGACAGCGACCTTCAAAAGACCTTGACTGATCGGGTTTTAAAATGAGTTTTGGGGATCTTTATGATACTCTGGCCTGAAGACTGCGCCCTGAAGTGTAGGGGCACAACAAATCAGTGGTTTACTGAGTATCTCTACCTTGCAACGCAGGGAAGGTCAGGACTAAAGTCTTAAAGTCAATGTGGAACTTGACTGGAAGCCAATGAAAACTGGATAAAAACGGGGGTAATGTGGTTCTGTTGTCGGTCCAAAGTATGTACAGTCAGAAGTCTCTGAAGAGTGGACTTAGTGGAACAAAATTACAAAAGTGATGAATGATCATTTCCAGATTCGATTCAGACAACAAAATTCTCCCTTTCGAGTTATTTCCTAGGCGATAAAAACAGTTTTTGTTCAGTTGACCACAGCGACACTCAAAAGACCTTGACTGATCGGGTTTTAAAATGAGTTTTGGGGATCTTTATGATACTCTGGCCTGAAGACTTGCCCCTTGAAGTGTAGGGGCACAACAAATCAGTGGTTTACTGAGTATCTCTACCTTGCAACGCAGGGAAGGTCAGGACTGAAGTCTTAAAGTCAATGTGGAACTTGACTGGAAGCCAATGAAAACTGGATAAAAACGGGGGTAATGTGGTTCTGTTGTCGGTCCAAAGTCTGTACAGTCGGAAGTCTCTGAAGAGTGGACTTGTTGGAACAAAATTACTAAAGTCATGAATGTCTGAATGATCATTTCGAGATTCGATTCTGAAAAACAAAGTTCTCACTTCAGAGATATTTCTCAGGCGATAAAAACTGTTTTTGGTCAGTTGACCACAGCGACCCTCAAAAGACCTTGACTGATCGGGTTTTAAATGAGTTTTGGGGACCTTTATGAGACCCTGGCCTGAAGACTGCGCCCTGAAATGTAGGGACACAACAAATCACTGGTTTACTGAGGGGTTCTACCTTGCAACGCACGGAAAGTCAGGACTAAAGTCTTAAACTCAATATGGAACTTGACTGGAAGCCAATGAAGACTGGATAGAACAGGGGTAATGTGGTTCTGTTGTCGGTCCAAAGTCTGTACAGTCTGAAGTCTCTGAAGAGTGGACTTGTTGGAACAAAATTACTAAGTCATGAATGTCTGAAAGATCATTTCGAGATTCGATTCTGACAAACAAAGTTCTCAAATTAGAGCTATTTCTCAGGCGATAAAAACAGTTTTTGGTCAGCTGACCACAGCGACCCTCAAAAGACCTTGACTGATCGGATTTTAAATGAGTTTTGGGGACCTTTATGAGACCCTGGCCTGAAGACTGCGCCCTGAAATGTAGGGACACAGCAAATCAGTGGTTTACTGAGGGGTTCTACCTTGCAACGCACAGAAAGTCAGGACTAAAGTCTTAAACTCAATATGGAACTTGACTGGAAGCCAATGAAGACTGGATAGAACAGGGGTAATGTGGTTCTGTTGTCGGTCCAAAGTCTGTACAGTCTGAAGTCTCTGAAGAGTGGACTTGTTGGAACAAAATTACTAAGTCATGAATGTCTGAAAGATCATTTCGAGATTCGATTCTGACAAACAAAGTTCTCACATTAGAGCTATTTCTCAGGCGATAAAAACAGTTTTTGGTCAGCTGACCACAGCGACCCTCAAAAGACCTTGACTGATCGGATTTTAAATGAGTTTTGGGGACCTTTATGAGACCCTGGCCTGAAGACTGCGCCCTGAAATGTAGGGACACAGCAAATCAGTGGTTTACTGAGGGGTTCTACCTTGCAACGCACAGAAAGTCAGGACTAAAGTCTTAAACTCAATATGGAACTTGACTGGAAGCCAATGAAGACTGGATAGAACAGGGGTAATATGGTTCTGTTGTCGGTCCAAAGTCTGTACAGTCGGAAGTCTCTGAAGAGTTGACCTGTTGGAACAAAATTAATTAAGTCATGAATGTCTGAATGATCATTTCGAGAATCGATTCTGACAAACAAAGTTCTCACTTTAGAGATATTTCTCAGGTGATAAAAACAGTTTTTGGTCAGTTGACCACAGCGACCCTCAAAAGACCTTGACTGATCGGGTTTTAAAATGAGTTTTGGGGATCTTAATGAGACCCTGGCCTGAAGACTGTGCCCTGAAGTGTAGGTGCACAACAAATCAGTGGTTTACTGAGTATCTCTACCTTGCAAGGCACGGAAAGTCAGGACTAAAGTCTTAAACTCAATATGGAACTTGACTGGAAGCCAATGAAGACTGGATAAAACAGGGGTAATGTGGTTCTGTTGTCGGTCCAAAGTCTGTACAGTCGGAAGTCTCTGAAGAGTTGACTTGTTGGAACAAAATTACTTAAGTCATGAACGCCTGAATGATCATTTCGAGATTCGATTCTGACAAACAAAGTTCTCACTTTAGAGATATTTCTCAGGTGATAAAAACAGTTTTTGGTCAGTTAACCACAGCGACCCTCAAAAGACCTTGACTGATCAAACCAAGCCTATGGTTCCTAAGGCAGACACGGATGCACCTAGAGCACCGAGGCAGTTCTTGATCAGACCTTTTGATCAGGACCCATGATCAGAGTTTCGGTTCTGTTAGAATTCATCTGAAGGAATTTCGAAGACAAGCAGTTTTGGAAGCGGGGTACACATTCAAGAACTTAGATACATTGTGAAACTGAGTCATTGAAGGAGCAAAACAATGGTTCTATTGGTTAATTGTTTGTACCGACTACGGTTTTGTGGAATAAATTGTTAAACCTCGGTTCTAGTCACTTAAGGTATCTGTAGAAGAAAAGGATCTGGGAGGACTTGGCCCTCCTGATAGTGTGTTGGCATACCGTGGGCGTCACAGCGTAGGGTCGCCGTGTGTCCTTCCACCACAACCATCAGCGGCTCAGGAACTAACGCTCTCGGCGCGGTGGGCCCTTGGGAGCCCCCCTCCACAATGACCTCCACCCTGGTCTCCGTGCCCCCTTCGTTGTTGCGTGCCGTGCACACGTAGGTGCCGCTGTCTTCCACCCGGGCCGCCAGTATCTGAGCCACAGGAAAAGGTCATCATCATTTTGTGGTCACGACAAGGTCCGGGTGAAGAGTCGGCGTAAGAACCTGCATGACTGCGTTGGACTCCATGGGGACGCGGCTGCTCAGCATCACCTTGCGGTTGCTGTCCAACCTGTGCCAGGAGACCGAAGGCCGAGGCTCCCCTGAAGCCTGGCACTCCAGGTTGATGGGTTCACCTGCTCTGATGCGCAGCGGTCCAACGGGGGTGACAATGGCCACGGGAGATTCTGCGTGCACACAAACAGCGTGTATCTGAGTGACCACTAGGGGGAACCCTAAAGAAAGTGCAGACTGTTGAAATGCCACACCAGGATGAGCTTGAAGAACCGTGTACAAACTGCGAGTGTCCCAGGGTTTGATTCGGAGCAGTCGGAAATCTACCCAAACATTGAACCGTGTGTTATGCTAAGGTGTTCCGAGACCGTGGCCTCTGTCTGTTTCTGTGAATTGGCACTAAACAAATAAAATTCAACCAAATTTCTATCAGTCACGATCTGGGTTTGCCTGGACCACAGGAAGCAGAGTCAATGGCGGCAAATGGACTTTGTTCTGTATTTTGTTTGATTTCCTATCCTGCGCACTTATTTTGTTTTCCTTTTTTTTAGTAGCCTCTTATTTCCGCTATTCTCCAGTCCGGGTGCTGGCTTCCTCGCCTGTCCCTGGTTGCCAATCAGGACACACTTTTTCCTGGTTGCTAATCAGTAGGCTTTATATGCCAGCGCTGTCCTCCTGTGTCCAATTCTGCTTTGCTTCCTTGTTTTGTGGCGACGCAACTCAGCATTTTTTTGGTCTCTGTGCACTCCTTAGCTGCACTATTTTTTTATTGCAGTTTTGTTTAGTAAAGTCTCTGTCTCTGCATCCAACAGGCACAAGACACTGAAACAGGCATAGGTTTGAATTATTCTGATTCAAATCTCATAACTGTTTCCTTGATAAAAACAAGTTAATTCTAAAAAATATATATATATAATAACGAGCGAATCGTTTGAACGACTCTTTGAAAGGAGCGGTTCCTCAAGATCCGGGTCCCCTCAAAGAGCTATGAATCCCATCTTTTATGGCCAGCAGCGTCTAACTGACAACACTGGCTTATGAACCCTCTTGATTGGCAATCAGGGCTAGGTGAGGAAACTGGCCGTCTATTCCATTAATTCATTTTCTACCGCTTATCCCTTTCGGGGTTGCGCAGGGGATGCTGGAGCCTATCTCAGCTGCACTCGGGCGGAAGGCGGGGTACACCCTGGACAAGTCTCCATCACATGGCAGGGCCAACACAGATAGACAGACATCACAGGGTAAAGTTGACAGCAAACAAGAAAACAGGAAGTTTCACCCCCCAAAAAATATATAAGAGCGCATTCTGGAAAAAAACAAAACTGTGTTGCTGAATCTTTTGCAATTTGCTCAATTAATAATGGAGACGTCAAAGAAGAAAGATGTAGGTGGGAAGCGGTGCATTGCGGCCGGCTGTAGCAACACAAACAGAGCCGGTGTTTCCTTGTTTATATTCCCGAAACAATGACTGTGAAGCTTTACTATGGAACAGAGCGGTCAAACGGCAGGTTTCAGTGGGAAAATTGTGGTAATAAGTCGGCTATTATCGTAGACATGAGCAGATAGCTTGCGTCGTTCCTCGTGCACCTGTCAAAGAGGCAGCTGCGGACTCTCTTGCCTACTCCGACCGGCCGCCCCCGAACGGGGGATGCTTCCACCGTGGAGGAGGGGGAAAAAAGTTCAGCCCGGCCCCAACGGCTGCCTTCGCTTCGTCTCGTCGAGAAACGTGGCTTCCCTCAGAGACACTGGTGGTCACCACACCCGTGGTCACACCCCTCCAACTTTCAGGTACCATATTTCTCACTAAAACACTAGTAACACAATAAGCAGATAAGGGATTTTCCAGATTTATCCTAGTAAATGTGTGTAATAACATCTGAATCGCTCCCACTGCCGTCTTTTTTTTCTTTCTAGTCCTTCACTCTAACTTTCCTCATCCACAAATCTTTCATCCTCGCTCAAATTAATGGGGAAATCGTCGCTTTCTCGGTCCGAATCGCTCTCGCTGCTGGTGGCCATGATTGTAAACAATGTGAGGATGTGAGGAGCTCCACAACCCGTGACGTCACGCGCACATCGTCTGCTACTTCCGGTACAGGCAAGGCTTTTTTATTAGCGATTAACGCTGAGCTCACTAACTCCGACTTTTGCCCTGAACTTTTTGTAATTCCTGTGTTTGTATTTCCTCAGGTGGAGGTCAGACTTTTGACCCGGTTTTCCTGGAGCTGATCTTTCGTTAAACTGATTTATTTTCTACAGTGATTTTTTTTGTTATTAAATACAGATTTTTTTACGAATCTGAATATGGATTCTTCTTTTTTTAGAGGCCACAACATGGGGTCCATTTCTGGGCCGCCACATCATTTTATGTGATTCGCTGTCAGTCTTGCCACTGACAGTTTGTTTGTGTTTTAGTTTTTCCTCTGTGTCAGTTTAGTACTCTGACAGAGTTTGTTTGTGACAAACCCCAAGATGCGGAGAAGGAGGCAGGCAAGGAATGAGAAAACATGATTTAATTTAAATCACTAAGACAAAAACAAACAGAGGGTACAACAAAAAGCGCGCACGTGGGCGGATAACAAACAAAAAGGCCTAGCGTGGAAGCTACCAGGTATCTAGCAGGAAAACAAAAGTCGTATTTGTAATAAGAACACAAACTGGAAGCAGGGAACAAAAGACAGTAAGCTAAGAACCGCTATCAAACATAACTTACCGCAACGCTGCATTGACACAACAAGATACGACACGACAGGTAGCAATGTCAAGTAGCAATGACAATAATCCAGCACTGACTGGAGGAACAAAGCAGGTAAAATAGGAGCGGGCTGATTGACACCAGGTGTGGCCAGAAGCCAGTCAGCCACAGCTGAGGGAAAACAGCACACAGGGAGACAAACAGGAAGCTGAACCAAAATAAAAGTGCTGACAGGAACTATAGACAGGAAGTACTATACACACACAGAGGAAAAACTAAAACACAAACAAACTGTCAGTGGCAAGCCTGACATCCGCGAAAGTATGGAATTAAAATGTGTCTTTTCTTACTAAATCAATTTGATTTTCAAAATAAAATACATGCAATTTTTATGGCTTTTAAAATTTTGCAACAAATTTGACACCGTCATACTTTTTGAAAAAATGTTTACGACAATAAAAATAATATCATCTTTACTAGTGATTTTTGAGAAAGTTATCCATCAAATTGTGCACTGTAAAAATAAGGTTAAAAAAAAAACAACTGGTAGCTAATTCGCGAAAAAGAAACAATACAAAACTGTGGTATGGTAAAGTGGTATCGTTTTTCCATTTATAGTAATAGACTGTAAAGACAACAACCGAATATTTTCCAGTAAAAACAGTGGTACGGTTTTCCTTTATGCAATTATATGCTGTAAAAATAAGAACAGTGGGACGGTTTTCCTTTATCCAACTATATGCTGTAAAAACCATTGTAAAAATTTTACGGAAACATTTTGACATCTTAACTGTCAGGTTTTTTAAGTGTTGGATCGAAAAAAAAAAATGTTTGTAGTGTACATGAAAATATGTACAAACACCAAAACCCGTGAAGATGGCACGTTGTGTAAAACGTGAATATAAAACAAATATTTGATGATTTGAAAATCCTTTTCAACTTATATTCAATTGAATAGACTTCAAAGACTAGATACTTAACTTTGGACTGGAAAACTTTGTTATTTTTTGCAAATATTAGCTCATTTGAAATTTGGTGCCTGCAACGTGTTTCAAAAACGCTGGCACAAGTGGCAAAAAAGACAGAGAAAGTCGGGGAATGCTCATCAAACACTTATTTGGAACATCCCACAGGTGAACAGGCTAATTGATAACAGGTGGGTGCCATGATTGGGTGTAAAAGCAGCCTCCATGAAATGCTCAGTCATTCACAAACAAAATTTGTGAACAAATGCGTGAGCAAATTCTCCAACAGTTTAAGAACATTTCTCAACGAGCTATTGCAAGGAATTTAGGGATTTCACCACCTGTAATATTCTCAAAAGGTTCAGAATATCTGGAGAAATTGCTGCACTTAACATTGAATGCCCGTGATCTTGGATCCCTCAGGTGGTACTGCATCAAAAATCGACATCGGTGTGTAAAGGATATCACCACATGGGCTCAGGAACACTTCAGAAAACCACTTTCAGTAACTATAGTTCGTCGCTGCATCTGCAAGTGTAAGTTAAAACTCTACTATGCGAAACGAAATCCATTTATCAACAACACCCAGAAACGCAGCCGGCTTCCCTGTGCCCGAGCTCATCCATTATGGACTGATGCAAAGTGTAAAAGTGTTCTGTGGTCTGATGAGTCCAAATTTCTAATTGTTTTTGGAAACCGTGGACGTCGTGTCTTCCCGAACAAAGAGGAAAAGAACCATCTGGATTATTATGAGCGCTAAAGTTCAAAAGCCAGCATCTGTGATGGTATGGGGGTGTGTTAGTCCTTAAGGCATGGGTAACTTACACATCTGTGATGGCACCATTAATGCTGAAAGGTACATACAGGTTTTGGAGCAACATATGTTGTCATCCAAGCAACGTTATTGTGGACGCCCCTGCTTATTTCAGGAAGACAATGCCAAGTCAGGTGTTAATACAGCGTGGCTTCATAGTAAAAGAGTGCGGGTACTCCCCATGAAAATGTGTGGCGCATTATGAAGCCTAAAATACCACTTAAGCTGTACATCAAGCAAGAATGGTAAATAATTCCACCTGAAAAGCTTCAAAAATTAGTTTCCTCTGTTCCCAAACGTTTACTGAGTGTTGTTAAAAGGAAAGGCCATGTAACACAGTGGTAAAAATGCCCCTGTGATAACTTTTTTGCAATGCGTTGCTGCATTATATTCTAAGTTAATGATTATTTGCAAAATAAACTAGTTTTTTTCAGTCGGAACTTTAAATATCTTTTCTTTGGAGTCTATTTAATTGAATATAAGTTGAAAAGGGTTTGCAGATCATTGTATTCTGATTTTATTTACCATTTATACAATGTGCCAATTTCACTGGTTTTGGGTTTTGTGGATTACTGACTGTTACAAGAGCCAAAACTGCCATATGGCTCTAAGTGACAAAAACGTTCTGACAGCCCTGCTTGACAGGCTAAAAAGACAAAAAATAAATATTGTGGCATGACGTTTGTTCACCTTTCACGATCAAGGACACGATGGTGTGGGTGATGCCAAACAGGTTGCTGGCCACACAGCGGTAAGCTCCGTGATTCGCTGCGTTTGCGTTGGAAATTGTCATCACGGATCCATCAGCACCAATTTGGACATTGTCTGTGGGCAAGAATGACAAATAAATCATTAGATATTGTGGGAATATTCATGCTAATTAAA